>NC_080048.1:26111492-26196492 GCF_026212465.1 Amaranthus tricolor
AAGTTGCGATTTTACGGGTTTTTAAGCTTTTTTTTGGACTTCCGTCCATAAAGTAGCTCAAACTTGGTTTGTTTTGCACGAAACTTGGCAAATAACACTATTTTGTATATATTATTGTGTTGATGTGGTTAGAAATAAAAATAATAGTCATATGTTAGAAAATACGTGCTAAGTTACGCTTTTATAGGTTATTAAGCTTTTTTGGACTTTTGTGCATAATGTACCTCAAACTTGGTTGATTTTGCACGAAACTTGGCATACAACACTATTTGGTATATATTATTGTGTTGAAGTGGTTTAGAATTTAAAAAAATAGTGATATGCTAGAAATTACATGCTAAGTTGGGATTTATTTGGTTTTTAAGCATTTTTTGGACTTTCTTGCATAAAGTAGCTCAAACTTTGTTTGTTTTGCGTGAAAGTTGGCACATAAAACTATTTGGTATATGTTATTGTGTTGAAGTGGTTAGAATTGAAAATAATAGTCATATGCTAAATATTACGTGCTAAGTTGCAACTTTATGGGTTTTTTTAAGCTTTCTTTGGACTTTCGTGCATAAAGTAGCTCAAACTTTGTTTGTTTTGCACGAAACTTGGCATTATATACTATTGTGTTGAGGGTGGTTAGAATTGAAAATATATGTCATATGCTAAATATTACGTGCTAAGTTGCGATTTTATGGGTTTTTAATTTTTTTTGTATTTTCGTGCATAAAGTAGGTAAAAATTGGTTAGTTTTGTACGAAACGTGGTACACATCATTATTTGGCATATATTATTGTGAAGAAGTGGTTAGATTTGAAAATAATAGTCATATGCTAAATATCACGTGCTATGTTGCGATTTTACTGGTTTTAAAACTTTTTTTGGACTTTCGTGCATAAAGTAAACTTGGTTTGTTTTGCACGAAATTTGGCACACAACACTATTTGGGTATATATTATTGTATTGTAGTGGGTTAGAATTGAAAAGAATAGTGATATGCTAGAAAATTACTTGCTAAGTTTGCGATTTTATGGGTTTTTTATGCTTTGTTTGGACTTTCGCGCATAACGTAGCTCAAACTTGGTTTTTGATTTGGACGAAACTTGGAACACAAACACTATTTGGTATGTATTATTGTGTTGAAGTGGTTAGAATTGAAAATAATAGTCATATGCTAAATATTACGTGCCAAGTTGCGATTTTATAGGTTTTTAAGCTTTTTTTTTTTGACTTTCGTGCATAAAGTAGCTCATACTTGGTTTGTTTTGCACGAAATTTGGCACACAACCACTATTTGGTATATATTATTGTGTTGTAGTGGTTAGAGTTTAAATAATAGTGATATGCTAGAAAATTACGTGATAAGTTGCGATTTTTATGAGTTTTTTAAGCTTAGTTTTGACTTTTGCGCATAACGTAACTCAAACTTGGTTTGTTTTGAACGGAACTATGCACACTACACTATTTGGTATTTATTATTGTTTTGAAGTGGTTAGAATTGAAAATAATAGTCATATGCTAAATATTATGTGCCAAGTTGCGATTTTATGGGTTTTTAAGCCTTTATTGGACTTTCGTGCATAAAGTAGCTCAAACTTGGTTTGTTTTGCACGAAACTTGGCACACAACACTATTTGGTATATATTATTGTGTTTTGGTGGTTTGAATTGAAATAATAGTGATATGCTAGAAATTACGTGCTAAGTTGCGATTTTGTGGGTTTTTTAAGCTTTGTTTGGGACTTTCGCGCTTAACGTAGCTCAAACTTGGTTTGTTTTGCACGAAACTTGCTACACAATTGTATTTGGTATGTATTATTGTGTTGAAGTGGTTAGGAATTGAAAATAATAGTCATATGCTAAATATTACGTGCCAAGTTGCGATTTTTATGGGTTTTTAAGCTGTTTTTGGACTTTCGCGCATAAATTAGCTCAAAATTGGTAGGTTATGCCACGAAACTTGAACACAACACGATTCGGTATATATTATTTGTGTTTGAAGTGGTTAGAATTGCAAATAATAGTCATATGCTAAATATTATGTGCTAAGTTGCGATTTTATAGGTTTTTAAGCTTTTTTTGGATTTTTGTGCATAAATTAGATAAAAAATTGGGTTTGTTTTTGCACGAAACATGGTACACAACACCATTTTGCTATATATTATTGTGTTGAAGTGGTTATAATTTAAAATAATAGTCATATGCTAGAAATTACGTGCTAAATTGCGATTTTATGAGATGTTAAGCATTTTTTGGACTTTCGCGCATAAAGTAGCTCAAACCTTGGGTTTGTTTTTGCACGAAACTTTGCACACAACACTATTTGGTATATATTATTGTGTTGAGTTGTTAGAATTGAAAAATAATAGTCATATGGTAAGTATTACGTGCTAAGTTGCGATTTTACGGGTTTTTTAAGCTTTTTTTGGACTTCCGTCCATAAAGTAGTTGAAACTTGGTTTGTTTTGCACGAAACTTGGCAAATAACACTATTTTGTATATATTATTGTGTTGAAGTGGTTAGAAATGAAAATAATAGTCCATATGTTAGAAAAATACGTGCTAAGTTACGCTTTTATTGGTTATTAAGCTTTTTTGGACTTTTGTGCATAATGTAGCTCAAACTTGGTTGATTTTGCACGAAACTTGGCACACAACAATATTTGGTATGTATTATTGTGTTGAAGTGGTTAGAATTAAAAATAATAGTCCATGTACTAAATATTACGAGCCAAGTTGCGATTTTATGGGGTTTTTAAGGTTTTTTTTGGATTTTCCTGCATATAGTAGCTCAAACTTGGGTTTTGTTTTGCACGAAACTTGGCACACAACACTATTTGCTATATATTATTTTTGTTACAGTGGTTAGAATTGAAATAATAGTGATATGCTAGAAATTACGTGCTAAGTTGTGATTTTGTGGGTTTTTTAAGCTTTGTTTGGACTTTCGCGCTTAACGTAGCTCAAACTTGGTATGTTTTGCACGAAACTTGCTACACAAATTGTATTTGGTATGTATTATTGTGTTGAAGTGGTTAGAATTGAAAATAATAGTCATATGCTAAATATTACGTGCCAAGTTGCGATTTTATGGGTTTTTAAGCTGTTTTTTGGACTTTTCGCGCATAAATTAAATAAAAATTGGTTTGTTTTGCACGAAACATGGTACACAACACTATTTGCTATATATTATTGTGTTGAAGTGGTTATAATTTAAAATAATAGTCATATGCTAGAAATTACGTGCTAAATTGTGATTTTATGGGATTTTAAGCATTTTTTTGGACTTTCGCGCATAAAGTAGCTCAAACTTTGGTTTGTTTTGCACGAAACTTTTGCACACAACACTATTTGGTATATATTTATTGTGTTGAAGTGGTTAGAATTGAAAATAATACTCATATGGTAAGTATTACGTGCTAAGTTGCGATTTTACGGGTTTTTTAAGCTTTTTTTTGGACTTCCGTCCATAAAGTAGTTCATACTTGGCTTGTTTTGCACGAAATTTGACACACAACACTATTTGGTATATATTATTGTGTTGTAGTGGTTAGAGTTTAAAATAATAGTGATATGCTAGAAATTACGTGATAAGTTGCGATTTTATGGGTTTTTAAGCTTAGTTTAGACTTTTTGCGCATAACGTAGCTCAAACTTGGTTTGTTTTTAAACGGAACTATGCACACTACACTATTTGGTGTTTATTATTGTTTTGAAGTGGTTAGAATTGAAAATAATAGTCATATGCTATATATTATGTGCCAAGTTGCGATTTTATGGGTTTTTAAGCCTTTATTCGACTTTCGTGCATAAAAGTAGCTCAAACTTGGTTTGTTTTGCACGAAACTTGGCACACAACACTATTTGGTATATATTATTGTGTTTTGGTGGTTTGAATTGAAATAATAGTGATATGCTAGAAATTACGTGCTAAGTTGCGTTATTATGGGTTTTTTTTAGCTTTGTATGGGACTTTCGCGCATAACGTAGCTCAAACTTGGTTTGTTTTTGCACGAAATTGATACACAATGCTATTTGGTATGTATTATTGTGTTTTAAGTGGTTAGAACTGAAAAATATTAGTCATATGCTAAGTATTACGTGCTAAGTTGGGATTTTTTGGGTTTTAAAAGCTTTATTTGGACTTTCGAGTATAAAGTAGCTCAAACTTGGTTTTGCTTTGCACAAAATTTGGGCACACAACACTAATTGTTTATATATTATTGTATTTTAGTGGTTAGAATTGAAATAATAGTGATATGCTAGAAATTACTTGCTAAGTTGCAATTTTATGGGTTTTTAAGCTTTGTTGTGGACTTTCGCGCATAACGTAGCACAAACTTGTTTTGATTTGGACGAAACTTGGAACACAACACTATTTGGTATGTATTATTGTGTTGAAGTGGTTAGAATTGAAAATCATAGTCATATGCTAAAATATTACGTGCCCAAGTTGCGATTTTATAGGTTTTTTAAGCTTTTTTTTTTACTTTCCGTGCATAAAGTAGCTCATACTTTGTTTGTTTTGCACGAAATTTGGCACACAACACTATTTGGTATATATTATTTGTGTTTTTGTGGTTAGAGTTTAAATAATAGTGATATGCTAGAAATTACGTGCTAAGTTGCGATTTTGTGGGTTTTTTAAGCTTTGTTTGGACTTTTCGCGCTTAACGTAGCTCAAACTTGGTTTTGTTTTGCACGAAACTTGCTACACAATTGTATTTGGTATGTATTATTGTGTTGAAGTGGGTTAGAATTGAAAATAATAGTGATATGCTAAATATTACGTGCCAAGTTGCGATTTTTATGGGTTTTTAAGCTGTTTTTTGGACTTTCGCGCATAAATTAGCTCAAAATTGGTAGGTTATGCACGAAAACTTGAACACAACACTATTCGGTATATATTATTGTGTTGAAGTGGTTAGAATTGATAATAATAGTCATATGCTAAACATTATGTGCTAAGTTGCGATTTTATGGGTTTTTAAGCTTTTTTTTGGATTTTTTGTGCATAAAGTAGATAAAAAATTGGTTTGTTTTGCACGAAACATGGTACACAACACTATTTGGTATATATTATTGTGTTGAAAGTGGTTATAATTTAAAATAATAGTCATATGCTAGAAATTACGTGCTAAATTGCGATTTTGTGGGGATTTTAAAGCATTTTTTGGACTTTCGCGCATAAAGTAGCTCAAACTTGGTTTGTTTTGCACGAAACTTTGCACACAACACTATTTGGTATATATTATTGTGTTGAAGTGGTTAGAATTGAAAATAATAGTCCATATGGTAAGTATTACGTGCTAAGTTGCGATTTTACGGGTTTTTAAGCTTTTTTTTTGACTTCCCGTCCATAAAGTAGCTCAAACTTGGTTTGTTTTGCACGAAACTTGGCAAATAACACTATTTTGTATATATTATTGTGTTGAAGTGGTTTTGAAATGAAAAATAATATTCATATGTTAGAAAATACGTGCTAAGTTAATGCTTTTATAGGTTATTAAGCTTTTTTGGACTTTTGTGCATAATGTTGCCTCAAACTTGGTTGATTTTTGCACGAAACTTGGCATACAACACTATTTTGGTATATATTATTGTGTTGAACTGGTTAGAATTTAAAAAAATAGTGATATTCTAGAAAATTACGTGCTAAGTTGGGATTTATTGGGTTTTTTAAGCAGTTTTTTGACTTTCTTTCATAAAGTAGCTCAAACTTTGTTTGTTTTGCATGAAAGTTGGCACATAAAACTATTTGGTATATGTTTATTGTGTTAAAGTGGTTAGAATTGAAAATAAAAGTCATATGCTAAAATATTACGTGCTAAGTTGCAACTTTATGGGTTTTTTAAGCTTTCTTTGGACTTTTCGTGCATAAAGTAGCTCAAACTTTGTTTGTTTTGCACGAAACTTGGCATAAAAAAACTATTTTGTATATACTATTGTGTTGAGGTGGTTAGAATTGAAAATAATAGTCATATGCTAAATATTACGTGCTAAGTTGCGATTTTATGGGTTTTTTAATTTTTTTGTATTTTCGTGCATAAAGTAGGTCAAAAATTGGTTAGTTTTGTACGAAACGTGGTACACATCATTATTTGGCATATATTATTGTGAAGAAGTGGTTAGATTTGAAAATAATAGTCATATGCTAAATATCACGTGCTAAGTTGCGATTTTACTGGTTTTTAAAGCGGTTTTTTTGGACTTTCGTGCATAAAGTAGCTCAAACTTGGTTTTGTTTTTGCACGAAATTTGGCACACAACACTATTTGGTATATATTATTGTATAGTAGTGGTTAGAATTGAAAAGAATAGTGATATGCTAGAAATTACTTGCTAAGTTGCGATTTTATGGGTTTTTTTATGCGTTGTTTGGACTTTCACGCATAACGTAAGCTCAAACTTGGTTTGATTTGGACGAAACTTGGAACACAAACACTATTTTGGTATGTATTATTGTGTTGAAGTGGTTAGAATTGAAAATAATAGTCATATGCTAAATATTACGTGCCCAAGTTGCGAATTTTATAGGTTTTTAAGCTTTTTTTTGACTTTCGTGCATAAAGTAGCTCATACTTTGGTTTGTTTTTGCACGAAACATGGGCACACAACACTATTCGGGTATATATTATTGTGTTTTGGTGGTTTGAGTTGAAATAATAGTGATGTGCTAGAAATTACGTGCTAAGTTGCGTTATTATGGGGTTTTTAAGCTTTGTATGGACTTTCGCGCATAACGTAGCTCAAACTTGGTTTTGTTTTGCACGAAATTGGCACACAACCGCTATTTGGTATGTATTATTGTGTTTAAGTGGTTAGAACTGAAAATAATAGTTCATATGCCTAAATATTACGTGCTAAGTTGGGATTTTTTTTGGGGTTTTAAAGCTTTATTTGGACTTTCGTGCATAAAGTAGCTCAAACTTGGTTTGCTTTGCACAAAATTTGGGCACACAACACCTAATTGGTATATATTATTGTATTGTAGTGGTTAGAATTGAAATAATAGTGATATGCTAGAAATTACTTGCTAAGTTGCGATTTTATGGGTTATTTTTAAGCTTTGTTTGGACTTTCGCGCATAACGTAGCACAAACTTGGTTCGATTTGGACGAAAGTTGGAACACAACACTATTTGGTATGTATTATTGTGTTGAAGTGGTTAGAATTGAAAATCATAGTCATATGCTAAATATTACGTGCCAAGTTGCGATTTTTATAGGTTTTTAAGCTTTTTTTTTACTTTCGTGCATAAAGTAGCTCATACTTTGTTTTGTTTTGCACGAAATTTGGCACACAACACTATTTGGTATATATTATTGTGTTTTTTGTGGGTTAGAGTTTAAATAATAGTGATATGCTAGAAATTACGTGCTAAGTTGCGATTTTATATGGGTTTTTAAGCTTAGTTTGGACTTTTTGCACATAACGTAGCTCAAACTTGGTTTGTTTTTGAACGAAACATGGCGCACAAACACTATTTGGTATATAATTATTTTGTTGTTAGTGGTTTGAATTGAAATAATAGTGATATGCTAGGAAAATTACGTGCTAAGTTGCGATATTATGGGGTTTTTTAAGCTTTTTTAGGGACTTTCGCGCATAACGTAGCTCAAACCTTGGTTTGTTTTTGCACGAAACTTGGCAAACAACACTATTTTAATGTGTATTATTGTGTTGAAGTGGTTAGAATTTGAAAATAATAATCATATGCTAAATATTACATGCCAAGTTGCGATTTTATGGGTTTTTAAGTTTTTTTTTTTACATTGGTGCATAAAGTAGATCAAACTTGGTTTTTTTTGCATGAAATTCGGCACACAAACACTATTTGGTATATATTATTGTGTTGTATTGGTTAGAATTGAAGAACTAGTGATATGCTAGAAATTACATGCTAAGTTGCGATTTTTATGGGTTTTTTAAGCTATTTTTGGACTTTCGTGCATATAGTAGCTTAAACTTGGTTTGTTTTGCACGAAACATGGCCACACAACTCTATTTGGTATATATTACTGTGTTGTAGTGGTTAGAATTGAAATAATAGTAATATGCTAGAAATTACGTGCTAAGTTTGCGATTTTATGGGTTTTTAAGGTTTGTTTTGACTTTTGCGCTTAACGTAGTTCAAACTTGGTTTGTTTTTGCACGGAAACATGGCACAAAAGCACTATTTGGTATATATTATTGTGTTGAAGTGGTTAGAATTTAAAACAATAGTCAGATGTTAAAAATTACGTGCTAAATTGCGATTTTATGGGTTTTTAAAGCATTTTTTGGACTTTCGCGCATAAAGTAGCTCAAACTTGGTTTGTTTTGCACGAAACTAGGCACACAACACAATTTGGTATATATTATTGTGTTGAAGTGGTTAGAATTTAAAAAAAATAGTCAGATGCTAGAAATTACGTGCTAAAATTGCGATTTTTTTGGGTTTTTAAGCATTTTTTGGACTTTCGCGCATAAAGTAGCTCAAACTTGGTTTGTTTTGCACGAAACTAGGCACACAACATTATTTGGTATATATTATTTGTGTTTGAAGTGGTTAGAATTGAAAATAATAGTCATATGCTAAATATTACGTGCCAAGTTGCGATTTTATGGGTTTTTTAAGCTTTTTTTTGGGACCTTTCGTGCATATAGTAGCTCAAACTTGGTTTGTTTTGCACAAAACTTGGCACACAACTCTATTTGGTATATATTATTGTGTTGTAGTTGTTAGAATTGAAATAATAGTAATATGCTAGAAATTAAGTGCTAAGTTGCGATTTTATGGGTTTTTTAAGCTTTGTTTTGGACTTTCGCGCTTAACGTAGGTCCAAACTTGGTTTGTTTTGCCCGAAAACTTGGCACACAACCACTATTTGGTATGTATTATTGTGTTAAAGTGGTTAGAATTCAAAATAATAGTCATATACTAAATATTACGTGCCAAGTTGCGATTTTATGGGGTTTTTTTAAGCTGTTTTTTGGACTTTCGCGCATAAAGTTGCTCAAACTTGGTTTGTTTTGCACGAAACTTGGCACACAACACTGTTTGATATATATTATTTGTGTTGAAGTGGTTAGAATTGAAAATAAAAAGTCATATGCTAAATAGTACGTGCCAAGTTTGCGATTTTATGGCTTTTTTTAAGCTTTTTTTTGGATTTTTCGTTGCATAAAGTAGCTCAAACATGGTTTGTTTTGCACGAAACTTTGCACCACAACACTATGGTATATATTATTGTATTATTGTGGTTAGAATTGAAATAATAGTGATATGATAGAAGTTACGTGCTAAGTTGCAATATTATGGGGTTTTTAAGCTTTATTTTGACTTTCGTGCATAACGTAAGCTAAAGCTTTGTTTTTTTTTTGCCCGAACATTGGCACACAACCACTATTTGGTATGTTATTATTGTGTTGAAGTGGTTAGAATTGAAATAATAGTCATATGCTAAATATTACGTGCTAAAATTGCGATTTTATGGGTTTTTAAGCTTTTTTTTTGGGACTTTCGTGCATAAAGTAGCTCAAAACTTGGTTTGTTTTGCACGAATCTTGGCATACAAAACTATTTGGTATATATTATTGTTTGAAGTGTTTAGAATTGAAAATAATAGTCATATGCTAAATATTACGTTCTAAGTTGCGATTTTATTCGTTTTTAAGCTTTTTTTGGATTTTCGTGCATAAAGTATGTCAAAATTGGTTTTTGTTTTGTACGAAACATGGCATACAAAACTATTTGGTATATATTATTGTGTTGAAGTGGTTAGAATTGAAAATAATAGTAATATGCTAAATATTATGTGCTATATTGCGATTTTATGGGATTATTAAGCTTTTTTTGGATTTTCGTTCAAAAAGTAGGTCAAAATTGGTTTGTTTTTGCACAAAAGATGGCACACAAGACTAATTTGGTATATATTATTGTGTTGAAGAGGTTAGAATTGAAAATATAAGTCATATGGTAAAATATTACGTGCTAAGTTTGCGATTTTATGGGTTTTTAAGCTTTTTTTTGGATTTTCGTGCATAAAGTATGTCAAAATTGGTTTGTTTTGTACGAAACATGGCATACAAAACTATTTGGTATATATTATTGTGTTGAAGTGGTTAGAATTGAAAAATAATAGTAATATGCTAAATATTATGTGCTATGTTGCGATTTTATGGATTATTAAGCTTTTTTTTGGATTTTTCGTGCATAAAGTAGGTCAAAATTGGTTTTGAATTGTACGAAACTTGCTACACATCACTATTTGGTATATATTATTCTGTTGAAATGGTTATACTTGAAAATAATAGTCCTATGCTAAATATTTCGTGCTAAGTTCCGATTTTATGGGTTTTTTTATTCTTTGTTTGGGACTATCGCGCATAAAGTAGCTCACACTTGGTTTGTTTTCCACGAAACTTGGCACACAACACTATTTGGTTATATATTATTGTGTTGAAGTGGTTAGAATAAAAAATAATAGTCATATGCTAAATATTACGTGCCAAGTTGCAATTATATGGGTTTTTAAGCATTTTTTTAAGACTTTCGTGCATAAAGTAGCTCAAACTTGGTTTGTTTTTGCACGAAAACTTGGTACACAACCACTATTTGGTATATATTATTGTGTTGAAGTGGTTTAAAAATTTAAAATAATAGTCATCTGCTAGAATTTACGTGCTAAGTTGCGATTTTATGGGTTTTTTTTAGCATTTTTTTGGGACTTTCGCGCATAAAGTTGATCAAACTTGGGTTTGGTTTTGCACGAAACGTGGCACACAAACCACTATTTTGGTATATGTGATTGTGTTGAAGTTGTTAGGAAATTTAAAATCCATAGTCATATGCTTAATATTACGTGCTATGTTGCGATTTTTATGGGTTTTTAAGATTTTTTTTGACTTTCGTACATAATGTAGCTTAAACTTGGTTTGGTTTTGCACTTACTTGGCACACAACATTATTTGATATATATTATTATATTGAAGTGATTGGAATTGAAAATAATAGTGATATTCTGAAATTACGGCCTTAGTTTGTGTTTTTGTTGGGTTTTTTAAGTAGATTTTGGGACTTTTCGCGCATACAGGAGCTCAAACTTTGTTTGTTTTGAATTAAACATGGCACACAACACTATTTGGTATATATTTTTGGGTTGAAATGTTTTGAATTGAAAATAATAGTCATATGGAACAAATGACGTGCTACGTTGCGATTTTATGGGTTTTTAAGATTTCTTTGGACATTCGCGCATAAAATAGCTCAAACTTGGTTTGTTTTGCACGAAACTTGGCACACAACACTATTTGGGCATATAGTATTGTGTTGAACTGGTTAGAATTGGAAAATAATAGTCATATAGTAAATATTACTTGCTAAATTGTGATTTTATGGGGTTTTTAAGCTTTTTTTTCGATTTTCGTGCATAAAGTAGGTTTAAAATTGGTTTGTTTTACACGAAACATGGGTACACAACACTATTTGGTATATATTATTGTGTTGAAGTGGTTAGAATTTAAAATAATAGTCATATGTTAGAATTACGTGCTAAGTTGCGATTTTATGGGTTTTTAAGCATTTTTTTGTACTTCCGCGCATAAAGTAGCTCAAACTTATTTAGTTTTGTACGAAACTTGGCACACAACACTATTTGGTATATATTATTGTGTTGAAGTGTTTATAATTTAAAATAATAGTGATATGGTAAATATTACGTGCTATGTTTCGATTTTATGGGTTTTAAGCTTTTTTTGTATTTTCGTGCATAAAGTAGGTTCAAAATTGGTTTGTTTTGCACGAAACTTTGTACACAACACTATTTGGTATATATTATTGTGTTGAAGTGGTTAGAATGTAAAATAATAGTCATATGTTAGAAATTACGTGCTAAGTTGCGATTTTATGGGTTTTTTTAGCATTTTTTTTGGTCTTTCGTGCTTAAAGTTGCTCAAACTTGGTTTTGTTTTGCACGAAACTTGGCACACAACACTATTTTGTATATATGATTGTGTTGAAGTGGTTAGAATGTAAAAATAATAGTCATATGCCAGAAATTACTTGCTAAGTGGCGATTTTTATTGTTTTTTTTTAGCATTTTTTGGACTTTCGCGCATAAAGTTGCTCAAACTTGGTTTGTTTTTGAACAAAACTTGGCACACAACACTATTTGGTATATATTATTGTGTTAAAGTGGTTTATAATTGAAAATAATAGTCATATGCTAAATATTACGTGCTAAGTTGCGATTTTATGGTTTTTAAGCTTTTTTTTGGACTTTCATGGGTAAAGTAGCGCTAACTTTGTTTGTTTTGCACGAAACTTGGCATACAAAACTATTTGGTATATATTATTGTGTTAAAGTCGTTAGAATTGAAAATAATAGTCACATGCTAAATATTATGTGCTATGTTGCGATTTTATGGATATTTAAACTTTTTGTGGATTTTCGTGCATAAAGTGGGTCAACATTGGTTTGTTTTGTACGAAACTTGGTACAAATCACCATTTAGTATACATTATTGTGTTGAAGTGGTTATAATTGAAAATAATAGTCCTATGCTAAATATTACGTGCTAAGTTGCGCTTTTATGGGGTTTTTATGCTTTGTTTGGTCTTTCGCGCTTAAAGTAGCTCAAAGTTGGTTTGTTTTCCGCGAAACGTGGCACACAACATTTTTTGATATTTATTATTGTGTTGAAGTGGTTTCAATTGAAAATAATAGTCATATGCTAAACATTACGTGGTAAGTTGCGATTTTTATGGGTTTTTAAGCTTTTTTTTGGATTTTCGTGCATAAAGTAGGTAAAAATTGGTTTGTTTTGTACGAAACTTGGTACGCATCACTATTTGGTATATATTATTGTGTTGAAGTGGTCATGATTGAAAATAATAGTCCTATGCAAAATATTACGTGCTAAGTTGCGATTTTATTCGTTTTTTAAGCTTTTTTATGGACTTTTATGCATCAAGTAGCTCAAACTTTGTTTGTTTTGCACGAAATTAAACCTGGCATACAAAACTATTTGGTATATATTATTGCATTGATGTGGGTAGAATTGAAAATAATAGTCATATGCTAAATATTATGTGCTATGTTTGCGATTTTAAGGATTTTTAAGCTTTTTTTTTGGATTTTCGTGCATAAAGTAGGTCAAAATTGGTTTGTTTTGCACGAAACTTGGTACACAACACTATTTGGTATATTATATTATTGTGTTAAAATGGATAGAATTTAAAATAATAGTCATATGTTAGAAATTACGTGCTAAGTTGCGATTTTATGGGTTTGTAAGCATTTTTTTGGACTTTCGCGCATAAAGTAGCTCAAACTTATTTTGATTTGCAAGAAACTTGGCACACAACACTATTTGGTATATGTTATTATGTTGAAGTGTTTAGAATTTAAAATAATAGTGATATGGTAAATATTACGTGCTAAGTTGCGATTTTATGGGTTTTAAGCTTTTTTTTGCATTTTCGTGCATAAAGTAGGTCAAAATTGATTTGTTTTGCACGAAACTTTCTACACAACACTATTTGGTATATATTATTGTGTTGAAGTGGCTAGAATGTAAAATAATAGTCATATGCTAGAAATTACGTGCTAAGTTGCGATTTTATGGGTTTTTTTTATAGCATTTTTCGGACTTTCGCGCATACAGTTCCTCCAAACTTGGTTAGTTTTGCACGAAACTTGGCACACAACACTATTTGGTAATATATAATTGTATTGACGTGGTTTGAATTGAAAATAATAGTCATATGGTAAATATTACGAGCCTAAGTTGTGATTTTATGGGTTTTTAAGCTTTTTTTTGGATTTTCGTGGGTAAAGTAGGTCAAAATTGGTTTGTTTTGCACGAAACTTGGAACACAACACTATTTGGTATATATTATTGTGTTGAAGTGGTTAGAATTTATAATAATAGTCCATATGCTAGAAATTACGTGTTAAGTTGCAATTTTATGGGTTTTTTTTAGCATTTTTTTGGACTTTCGTGCTTAAAATTGCTCAAACTTGGTTTGTTTTGCACGAAACTTGGCACACAACAGTATTTGGTATATATTATTGTGTTGAAGTGGTTAGAATGTAAAATAATAGTCATATTCTAGAAATTACGTGCTAAGTGGCGATTTTATGTTTTTTTTTAGCATTTTTTTGGACTTTCGCGCATAAAGTTGCTCAAATTTGGTTTGTTTTGCACGAAACTTGGCACACATCACTATTTGGTATATATTATTGTCTTGAAGTGGTTGAATTGAAAATAATAGTCATATGGTTAATATTACGAATCTAAGTTGTGATTTTTATGGGTTTTTAAGCTTTTTTTTGGATTTTCGTGGATAAAGTTCGTCATATTTGGTTTGTATTCCACGAAACTTGGAAGACAACACTATTTGGTATATATTTATTTGTTGAAGTGGTTCGAATTTAAAATAATAGTCATATGCTAGAAATTACGTGCTAAATTGCGATTTTATGGGTTTTTTTAGCATTTTTTTTTGGACTTTCGCGCATAAAGTAGCTCAAACTTGTTTTGTTATGCACGAAACATGGCACACAACCACTATTTGTTTATATTATTGTGTTAAAGTGGTTAGAATTGAAAAATAATAGTCATATGCTAAATATTACGTGCTAAGTTGCGATTTTATCGTTTTTTACCTTTTTTTTGGACTTTTCATGCGTAAAGTAGCGCTAACTTTATTTGTTTTGCACGAAACTTGGCATACAAAACTATTTGGTATATATTATTGTGTTAAAGTGGTTAGATTTGAAAAATAATAGTCCATATGCTAAATATTATGTGCTATGTTGCGATTTTATGGATTTTTAAGCTTTTTGTGGATTTTCGTGCATAAAGTAGGTCAAAATTGGTTTGTTTTGTACGAAACTTGGGTATACATCACTATTTGGTATATATTATTGTGTTTCAAGTGGTTATAATTGAAAATAATAGTTCTATGCTAAATATAACGTGCTAAGTTGCGATTTTATGGGTTTTTATGCTTTGTTTGGTCTTTCGCGCATAAAGTAGCTCAAAGTTGGTTTGTTTTCCGCGAAACGTGGTACACATCACTATTTGGTATATATTATTGTGTTGAAGTGGTTGTCATTGAAAATAATAGTTCTATGCTAAATATTACGTGCTAAGTTGCGATTTTATGCGTTTTTATGCTTTGTTTGGACTTTCGCGCATAAAGTAGCTCAAACTTGGTTTGTTTTCCACGAAACATGGCACATAACACTATTTGGTATATATTATTGTGTTGAAATGTATTGAATTGAAAATAATAGTCATATGGAACAAATGACCTGCTGCGTTACGATTTTATGGGTTTTTAAGCTTTTTTTTGGACTTTCGCGCAAAAAGTAGCTCAAACTTGGTTTGTTTTGCACGAAACTTGGAACAAACCACTATTTGGTATATATTATTGTGTTGAAGTGGTTAGAATTGAAAATAATAGTCATATGGTAAATATTACTTGCTAAGTTGTGATTTTATGGGGTTTTAAGCTTTTTTTCGATTTTGGTGCATAAAGTAGGTCAAAATTGGTTTGTTTTGCACGAAACTTAGTACACAACACTATTTGGTATATATTATTGTGTTGAAGTGGATAGAATTTAAAATAATAGTCATATGTTAGAAATTACGTTCTAAGTTTCGATTTTATGGGTTTGTAAGCATTTTTTGGACTTTCGCGCATAAAGTAGCTCAAACTTATTTTGTTTTGCAAGAAACTTGGCACACAACACTATTTGGTATATGTTATTATGTTGAAGTGTTTAGAATTTAAAATAATAGTGGTATGGTAAATATTACGTGCTAAGTTGCAATTTTATGGGTTTTAAGCTTTTTTTGCATTTTCGTGCATAAAGTAGGTCAAAATTGGTTTGTTTTGCACGAACCTTTCTACAGAACACTATTTGGTATATATTATTGTGTTGAAGTGGTTAGAATTTAAAATAATAGTCATACGCTAGAAATTACGTGCTAAGTTGCAATTTTATGGGTTTTTTAGCATTTTTTGGATTTTCGCGCATAAAATAGCTCAAACTTGTATGGTTATGCACGAAACTTGGCACACAACACTATTTGGTATATATTATTGTGTTAAAGTGGTTAGAATTGAAAATAATAGTCATATGCTAAATATTACATGCTAAGTTGCGATTTTATGGTTTTTAAGCTTTTTTTTGGACTTTCATGCATAAAGTAGCTCTAACTTTGTTTGTTTTGCATGAAATTAAACCTGGCGTACAAAACTATTTTGTATATATTATTGTGTTGAAGTGGTTAGAATTGAAAATAATAGTCATATGCTAAATACTACATGCTAAGTTGCTATTTTATGGGTTTTTAAACTTTTTTTGGACTTTCATGCATAAAGTAGGTAAAAATTGGTTTATTTTGTACGAAATTTGGTAGGCATCACTATTTGGTATATATTATTGTGTTGAAGTAGTCATGATTGAATATAGTAGTCCTATGCTAAATATTACGTGCTAAGTTGCGAATTTATGGGTTTTTAAGCTTTTTCTGGACTTTCATGCATAAAGTAGCTCAAACTTTGTTTGTTTTGCACGAAATTAAACCTGGCGTACAAAACTATTTGGTATATATTATTGTGTTGAAGTGGTTAGAATTGAAAATCATAGTCATATGCTAAATATTATGTGCTCTGTTGCGATTTTATGGATTTTTAAGCTTTTTTTGGATTTTCGTGCATAAAGTAGGTCAAAATTGGTTTGTTTTGTACGAAACTTGGTACACATCACTATTTGGTATATATTATTGTGTTGAAGTGGTTGTCATTGAAAATAATAGTCCTATGCTAAATATTATGTGCTAAGTTGCGATTTTATGGATTTTTATGCTTTGTTTGGACTTTCGCGCATAAAGTAGCTCAAACTTGGTTTGTTTTCCACGAAACTTGGCTCACAATACTATTTGGTATATATTATTGTGTTGAAGTGGTTAGAATTGAAAATAATAGTCATATGCTAAATATTAGGTGCCATGTTGCGATTTTATCGGTTTTTGAGTATTTTTTGGATTTTTGCGCATAAAGTAGGTCAAAATTGGTTTGTTTTGCACGAACCTTTCTACAGAACACTATTTGGTATATATTATTGTGTTGAAGTGGTTAGAATTTAAAATAATAGTCATACGCTAGAAATTACGTGCTAAGTTGCAATTTTATGGGTTTTTTAGCATTTTTTGGATTTTCGCGCATAAAATAGCTCAAACTTGTATTGTTATGCACGAAACTTGGCACACAACACTATTTGGTATATATTATTGTGTTAAAGTGGTTAGAATTGAAAATAATAGTCATATGCTAAATATTACATGCTAAGTTGCGATTTTATGGTTTTTAAGCTTTTTTTTGGACTTTCATGCATAAAGTAGCTCTAACTTTGTTTGTTTTGCATGAAATTAAACCTGGCGTACAAAACTATTTTGTATATATTATTGTGTTGAAGTGGTTAGAATTGAAAATAATAGTCATATGCTAAATACTACATGCTAAGTTGCTATTTTATGGGTTTTTAAACTTTTTTTGGACTTTCATGCATAAAGTAGGTAAAAATTGGTTTATTTTGTACGAAATTTGGTAGGCATCACTATTTGGTATATATTATTGTGTTGAAGTAGTCATGATTGAATATAGTAGTCCTATGCTAAATATTACGTGCTAAGTTGCGATTTTATGGGTTTTTAAGCTTTTTCTGGACTTTCATGCATAAAGTAGCTCAAACTTTGTTTGTTTTGCACGAAATTAAACCTGGCGTACAAAACTATTTGGTATATATTATTGTGTTGAAGTGGTTAGAATTGAAAATCATAGTCATATGCTAAATATTATGTGCTCTGTTGTGATTTTATGGATTTTTAAGCTTTTTTTGGATTTTCGTGCATAAAGTAGGTCAAAATTGGTTTGTTTTGTACGAAACTTGGTACACATCACTATTTGGTATATATTATTGTGTTGAAGTGGTTGTCATTGAAAATAATAGTCCTATGCTAAATATTATGTGCTAAGTTGCGATTTTATGGATTTTTATGCTTTGTTTGGACTTTCGCGCATAAAGTAGCTCAAACTTGGTTTGTTTTCCACGAAACTTGGCTCACAATACTATTTGGTATATATTATTGTGTTGAAGTGGTTAGAATTGAAAATAATAGTCATATGCTAAATATTAGGTGCCATGTTGCGATTTTATCGGTTTTTAAGTATTTTTTGGATTTTTGCGCATAAAGTAGCAAACTTGGTTTGTTTTGCACTTACTTGGCACACAAAACAATTTGGTAAATATTATTGTGTTGAATTGGTTAGAATTGAAAATAATAGTGATATGGTAATTATTACGTGCTAAGTTGAGATTTTATGGGTTTTTAATCTTTTTTTGCATTTTCGTGCATAAAGTAGGTAAAAATTGGTTTTTTGTGCACGAAACTTGGCACACAACACTATTTGGTATATATTATTGTGTTGAAGTGGTTAGAATTGAAAATAATAGCCATATGCTAAGTATTACGTGCCTTGTTGCGATTTTATGGGTTTTTATGCTTTTTTTTGACTTTCGTGCATTAAGTAGCTCAAACTTGGTTTGTTTTGCACGAAAATTGGCACACAACACTATTTGGTATATATTATTGTGTTGTAGTGGTTAGAAATGAAATAATAGTGATATTGTAAAAATTACGTGCTAAGTTGGGGTTTATTGGGTCTCTAATTGTTTTTTTTGACTTTCGCGCATAAAGTAGCTCAAACTTTGTTTGTTTTGCCCGAAATTAAACCTGGCATACAAAACTATTTGGTATATATTATTGTATTGAAGTGGTTAGAAATGAAAATAATAGTCATATGCTAAATATTATGTGCTATGTTGCGATTTTATGGATTTTTAAGCTTTTTTTGGATTTTCGTGCATAAAGTAGGTCAAAATTGGTTTGTTTTGTACGAAGCTTGGTACACATTACTATTTGGTATATATTATTGTGTTGAAGTGGTTGTCATTGAAAATAATAGTTCTATGCTAAATATTACGTGCTAAATTGCGATTTTATGGGTTTTTATGCGTTGTTTGGACTTTCGCGAATAAAGTAGGTCAAACTTGGTTTGTTTTGCATGAAACATGGCACACAACACTATTTGGTATATATTATTGTGTTGAAATGTTTTGAATTGTAAGTAATAGTCATATGGTAAATATTACTTGCTAAGTTGTGATTTTATGGGGTTTTAAGCTTTTTTTTCGATTTTCGTGCATAAAGTAGGTCAAAATTGGTTTGTTTTGCACGAAACTTGGTACACAACACTATTTGGTATATATTATTGTGTTGAAGTGGATAGAATTTAAAATAATAGTCATATGTTAGAAATTACGTGCAAAGTTGCGATTTTATGGGTTTGTAAGCATTTTTTGGACTTTCGCGCATAAAGTAGCTCAAACTTATTTTGTTTTGCAAGAAACTTGGCACACAACACTATTTGGTAAATGTTATTATGTTGAAGTGTTTAGAATTTAAAATAATAGTGATATGGTAAATATTACGTGCTAAGTTGCGATTTTATGGGTTTTAAGCTTTTTTTGCATTTTTGTGCATAAAGTAGGTCAAAATTGGTTTGTTTTGCACGAAACTTTCTACACAACACTACTTGGTATATATTATTGTGTTGAAGTGGTTAGCATGTAAAATAATAGTCATATGCTAGAAATCACGCCCTAAGTTGCGATTTTATGGGTTTTTTTTAGCATTTTTTGGACTTTCGCGCATAAAGTTGCTCAAACTTGGTTTGTTTTGCACAAAACTTGGCACACAACACTATTTGGTATATATTATTGTGTTGAAGTGGTTTGAATTGAAAATAATAGTCATATGGTAAATATTACGAGCTAAGTTATGATTTTATGGATTTTTAAGCTTTTTTTGGATTTTCGTGGGTAAAGTAGGTCAAAATTGGTTTGTTTTGCACGAAACTTGGAACACAACACTATTTGGTATATATTATTGTGTTGAAGTGGTTAGAATTTAAAATAATAGTCATATGCTAGAAATTACGTGCTAAGTTGCGATTTTATCGGTTTTTTAGCATTTTTTGGACTTTCGCGCATAAAGTAGCTCAAACTTGGTTTGTTTTGCACGAAACTTTGCACACAACACTATTTGGTATATATTATTGTGTTGAAGTGGTTAGAATTGAAAATAATACTCATATGGTAAGTATTACGTGCTAAGTTGCGATTTTACGGGTTTTTAAGCTTTTTTTTGGACTTCCGTCCATAAAGTAGTTCATACTTGGCTTGTTTTGCACGAAATTTGACACACAACACTATTTGGTATATATTATTGTGTTGTAGTGGTTAGAGTTTAAATAATAGTGATATGCTAGAAATTACGTGATAAGTTGCGATTTTATGGGTTTTTTAAGCTTAGTTTGGACTTTTGCGCATAACGTAGCTCAAACTTGGTTTGTTTTGAACGGAACTATGCACACTACACTATTTGGTGTTTATTATTGTTTTGAAGTGGTTAGAATTTAAAATAATAGTCATATGCTATATATTATGTGCCAAGTTGCGATTTTATGGGTTTTTAAGCCTTTATTCGACTTTCGTGCATAAAGTAGCTCAAACTTGGTTTGTTTTGCACGAAACTTGGCACACAACACTATTTGGTATATATTATTGTGTTTTGGTTTGAATTGAAATAATAGTGATATGCTAGAAATTACGTGCGAAGTTGCGTTATTATGGGTTTTTTAGCTTTGTATGGACTTTCGCGCATAACGTAGCTCAAACTTGGTTTGTTTTGCACGAAATTGATACACAATGCTATTTGGTATGTATTATTGTGTTTAAGTGGTTAGAACTGAAAATATTAGTCATATGCTAAATATTACGTGCTAAGTTGGGATTTTTTGGGTTTTAAAGCTTTATTTGGACTTTCGAGTATAAAGTAGCTCAAACTTGGTTTGCTTTGCACAAAATTTGGCACACAACACTAATTGTTATATATTATTGTATTTTAGTGGTTAGAATTGAAATAATAGTGATATGCTAGAAATTACTTGCTAAGTTGCAATTTTATGGGTTTTTAAGCTTTGTTTGGACTTTCGCGCATAACGTAGCACAAACTTGTTTTGATTTGGACGAAACTTGGAACACAACACTATTTGGTATGTATTATTGTGTTGAAGTGGTTAGAATTGAAAATCATAGTCATATGCTAAATATTACGTGCCAAGTTGCGATTTTATAGGTTTTTAAGCTTTTTTTTTACTTTCGTGCATAAAGTAGCTCATACTTTGTTTGTTTTGCACGAAATTTGGCACACAACACTATTTGGTATATATTATTGTGTTTTTGTGGTTAGAGTTTAAATAATAGTGATATGCTAGAAATTACGTGCTAAGTTGCGATTTTGTGGGTTTTTAAGCTTTGTTTGGACTTTCGCGCTTAACGTAGCTCAAACTTGGTTTGTTTTGCACGAAACTTGCTACACAATTGTATTTGGTATGTATTATTGTGTTGAAGTGGTTAGAATTGAAAATAATAGTCATATGCTAAATATTACGTGCCAAGTTGCGATTTTATGGGTTTTTAAGCTGTTTTTGGACTTTCGCGCATAAATTAGCTCAAAATTGGTAGGTTATGCACGAAACTTGAACACAACACTATTCGGTATATATTATTGTGTTGAAGTGGTTAGAATTGATAATAATAGTCATATGCTAAACATTACGTGCTAAGTTGCGATTTTATGGGTTTTTAAGCTTTTTTTGGATTTTTGTGCATAAAGTAGATAAAAATTGGTTTGTTTTGCACGAAACATGGTACACAACACTATTTGGTATATATTATTGTGTTGAAGTGGTTATAATTTAAAATAATAGTCATAAGCTAGAAATTACGTGCTAAATTGCGATTTTGTGGGATTTTAAGCATTTTTTTGGACTTTCGCGCATAAAGTAGCTCAAACTTGGTTTGTTTTGCACGAAACTTTGCACACAACACTATTTGGTATATATTATTGTGTTGAAGTGGTTAGAATTGAAAATAATAGTCATATGGTAAGTATTACGTGCTAAGTTGCGATTTTACGGGTTTTTTAAGCTTTTTTTGGACTTCCGTCCATAAAGTAGCTCAAACTTGGTTTGTTTTGCACGAAACTTGGCAAATAACACTATTTTGTATATATTATTGTGTTGAAGTGGTTTGAAATGAAAATAATAGTCATATGTTAGAAAATACGTGCTAAGTTAATGCTTTTATAGGTTATTAAGCTTTTTTGGACTTTTGTGCATAATGTTGCTCAAACTTGGTTGATTTTGCACGAAACTTGGCATACAACACTATTTGGTATATATTATTGTGTTGAAGTGGTTAGAATTTAAAAAAATAGTGATATTCTAGAAATTACGTGCTAAGTTGGGATTTATTGGGTTTTTAAGCATTTTTTTTGACTTTCTTTCATAAAGTAGCTCAAACTTTGTTTGTTTTGCATGAAAGTTGGCACATAAAACTATTTGGTATATGTTATTGTGTTAAAGTGGTTGGAATTGAAAATAAAAGTCATATGCTAAATATTACGTGCTAAGTTGCAACTTTATGGGTTTTTAAGCTTTCTTTGGACTTTCGTGCAAAAAGTAGCTCAAACTTTGTTTGTTTTGCACGAAACTTGGCATAAAAAACTAATTTGTATATACTATTGTGTTGAGGTGGTTAGAATTGAAAATAATAGTCATATGCTAAATATTACGTGCTAAGTTGCGATTTTATGGGTTTTTAATTTTTTTGTATTTTCGTGCATAAAGTAGGTCAAAATTGGTTAGTTTTGTATGAAACGTGGTACACATCATTGTTTGGCATATATTATTGTGAAGAAGTGGTTAGATTTGAAAATAATAGTCATATGCTAAATATCACGTGCTAAGTTGCGATTTTACTGGTTTTAAAGCGTTTTTTTGGACTTTCGTGCATAAAGTAGCTCAAACTTGGTTTGTTTTGCACGAAATTTGGCACACAACACTATTTGGTATATATTATTGTATAGTAGTGGTTAGAATTGAAAGAATAGTGATATGCTAGAAATTACTTGCTAAGTTGCGATTTTATGGGTTTTTATGCGTTGTTTGGACTTTCACGCATAACGTAGCTCAAACTTGGTTTGATTTGGACGAAACTTGGAACACAACACTATTTGGTATGTATTATTGTGTTGAAGTGGTTAGAATTGAAAATAATAGTCATATGCTAAATATTACGTGCCAAGTTGCGATTTTATAGGTTTTTAAGCTTTTTTTTGACTTTCGTGCATAAAGTAGCTCATACTTGGTTTGTTTTGCACGAAACATGGCACACAACACTATTCGGTATATATTATTGTGTTTTAGTGGTTTGAATTGAAATAATAGTGATGTGCTAGAAATTACGTGCTAAGTTGCGTTATTATGGGTTTTTAAGCTTTGTATGGACTTTCGCGCATAACGTAGCTCAAACTTGGTTTGTTTTGCACGAAATTGGCACACAACGCTATTTGGTATGTATTATTGTGTTTAAGTGGTTAGAACTGAAAATAATAGTCATATGCTAAATATTACGTGCTAAGTTGGGATTTTTTGGGTTTTAAAGCTTTATTTGGACTTTCGTGCATAAAGTAGCTCAAACTTGGTTTGCTTTGCACAAAATTTGGCACACAACACTAATTGGTATATATTATTGTATTGTAGTGGTTAGAATTGAAATAATAGTGATATGCTAGAAATTACTTGCTAAGTTGCGATTTTATGGGTTTTTAAGCTTTGTTTGGACTTTCGCGCATAACGTAGCACAAACTTGGTTCGATTTGGACGAAAGTTGGAACACAACACTATTTGGTATGTATTATTGTGTTGAAGTGGTTAGAATTGAAAATCATAGTCATATGCTAAATATTACGTGCCAAGTTGCGATTTTATAGGTTTTTAAGCTTTTTTTTTACTTTCGTGCATAAAGTAGCTCATACTTTGTTTGTTTTGCACGAAATTTGGCACACAACACTATTTGGTATATATTATTGTGTTTTTGTGGTTAGAGTTTAAATAATAGTGATATGCTAGAAATTACGTGCTAAGTTGCGATTTTATGGGTTTTTAAGCTTAGTTTGGACTTTTGCACATAACGTAGCTCAAACTTGGTTTGTTTTGAACGAAACATGGCACACAACACTATTTGGTATATATTATTTTGTTGTAGTGGTTTGAATTGAAATAATAGTGATATGCTAGAAATTACGTGCTAAGTTGCGATATTATGGGTTTTTAAGCTTTTTATGGACTTTCGCGCATAACGTAGCTCAAACTTGGTTTGTTTTGCACGAAACTTGGCAAACAACACTATTTAATGTGTATTATTGTGTTGAAGTGGTTAGAATTGAAAATAATAGTCATATGCTAAATATTACATGCCAAGTTGCGATTTTATGGGTTTTTAAGTTTTTTTTACATTGGTGCATAAAGTAGATCAAACTTGGTTTTTTTTGCATGAAATTCGGCACACAACACTATTTGGTATATATTATTGTGTTGTATTGGTTAGAATTGAAGAACTAGTGATATGCTAGAAATTACATGCTAAGTTGCGATTTTATGGGTTTTTAAGCTATTTTTGGACTTTCGTGCATATAGTAGCTTAAACTTGGTTTGTTTTGCACGAAACATGGCACACAACTCTATTTGGTATATATTACTGTGTTGTAGTGGTTAGAATTGAAATAATAGTAATATGCTAGAAATTACGTGCTAAGTTGCGATTTTATGGGTTTTTAAGGTTTGTTTTGACTTTTGCGCTTAACGTAGTTCAAACTTGGTTTGTTTTGCACGAAACTTGGCACAAAGCACTATTTGGTATATATTATTGTGTTGAAGTGGTTAGAATTTAAAACAATAGTCAGATGTTAAAAATTACGTGCTAAATTGCGATTTTATGGGTTTTAAAGCATTTTTTGGACTTTCGCGCATAAAGTAGCTCAAACTTGGTTTGTTTTGCACGAAACTAGGCACACAACACTATTTGGTATATATTATTGTGTTGAAGTGGTTAGAATTTAAAAAAATAGTCAAATGCTAGAAATTACGTGCTAAATTGCGATTTTTTGGGTTTTTAAGCATTTTTTGGACTTTCGCGCATAAAGTAGCTCAAACTTGGTTTGTTTTGCACGAAACTAGGCACACAACATTATTTGGTATGTATTATTGTGTTGAAGTGGTTAGAATTGAAAATAATAGTCATATGCTAAATATTACGTGCCAAGTTGCGATTTTATGGGTTTTTAAGCTTTTTTTGGACTTTCGTGCATATAGTAGCTCAAACTTGGTTTGTTTTGCACAAAACTTGGCACACAACTCTATTTGGTATATATTATTGTGTTGTAGTTGTTAGAATTGAAATAATACTAATATGCTAGAAATTAAGTGCTAAGTTGCGATTTTATGGGTTTTTAAGCTTTGTTTGGACTTTCGCGCTTAACGTAGATCAAACTTGGTTTGTTTTGCCCGAAACTTGGCACACAACACTATTTGGTATGTATTATTGTGTTAAAGTGGTTAGAATTCAAAATAATAGTCATATACTAAATATTACGTGCCAAGTTGCGATTTTATGGGTTTTTAAGCTGTTTTTGGACTTTCGCGCATAAAGTTGCTCAAACTTGGTTTGTTTTGCACGAAACTCGGCACACAACACTGTTTGATATATATTATTGTGTTGAAGTGGTTAGAATTGAAAATAATAGTCATATGCTAAATAGTACGTGCCAAGTTGCGATTTTATGGGTTTTTTAAGCTTTTTTTGGATTTTCGTGCATAAAGTAGCTCAAACATGGTTTGTTTTGCACGAAACTTTGCACACAACACTATTTGGTATATATTATTGTATTCTTGTGGTTAGAATTGAAATAATAGTGATATGATAGAAGTTACGTGCTAAGTTGCAATATTATGGGTTTTTAAGCTTTATTTTGACTTTCGTGCATAACGTAGCTAAAGCTTTGTTTTTTTTGCACGAACATTGGCACACAACACTATTTGGTATGTATTATTGTGTTGAAGTGGTTAGAATTGAAATAATAGTCATATGCTAAATATTACGTGCTAAATTGCGATTTTATGGGTTTTTAAGCTTTTTTTGGACTTTCGTGCATAAAGTAGCTCAAACTTGGTTTGTTTTGCACGAATCTTGGCATACAAAACTATTTGGTATATATTATTGTTTGAAGTGTTTAGAATTGAAAATAATAGTCATATGCTAAATATTACGTGCTAAGTTGCGATTTTATTCGTTTTTAAGCTTTTTTTGGATTTTCGTGCATAAAGTATGTCAAAATTGGTTTGTTTTGTACGAAACATGGCATACAAAACTATTTGGTATATATTATTGTGTTGAAGTGGTTAGAATTGAAAATAATAGTAATATGCTAAATATTATGTGCTATATTGCGATTTTATGGATTATTAAGCTTTTTTTGGATTTTCGTTCAAAAAGTAGGTCAAAATTGGTTTGTTTTGCACAAAACATGGCACACAAGACTAATTTGGTATATATTATTGTGTTGAAGAGGTTAGAATTGAAAATAATAGTCATATGGTAAATATTACGTGCTAAGTTGCGATTTTATGGGTTTTTAAGCTTTTTTTGGATTTTCGTGCATAAAGTATGTCAAAATTGGTTTGTTTTGTACGAAACATGGCATACAAAACTATTTGGTATATATTATTGTGTTGAAGTGGTTAGAATTGAAAATAATAGTAATATGCTAAATATTATGTGCTATGTTGCGATTTTATGGATTATTAAGCTTTTTTTGGATTTTCGTGCATAAAGTAGGTCAAAATTGGTTTGAATTGTACGAAACTTGCTACACATCACTATTTGGTATATATTATTCTGTTGAAATGGTTATACTTGAAAATAATAGTCCTATGCTAAATATTTCGTGCTAAGTTCCGATTTTATGGGTTTTTATTCTTTGTTTGGACTATCGCACATAAAGTAGCTCACACTTGGTTTGTTTTCCACGAAACTTGGCACACAACACTATTTGGTATATATTATTGTGTTGAAGTGGTTAGAATAAAAAATAATAGTCATATGCTAAATATTACGTGCCAAGTTGCAATTATATGGGTTTTTAAGCATTTTTTAGACTTTCGTGCATTAAGTAGCTCAAACTTGGTTTGTTTTGCACGAAACGTGGCACACAACACTATTTGGTATATGTGATTGTGTTGAAGTTGTTAGAATTTAAAATCATAGTCATATGCTTAATATTACGTGCTATGTTGCGATTTTATGGGTTTTTAAGATTTTTTTTGACTTTCGTACATAATGTAGCTTAAACTTGGTTTGTTTTGCACTTACTTGGCACACAACATTATTTGATATATATTATTATATTGAAGTGATTGGAATTGAAAATAATAGTGATATTCTGAAATTACGGCCTTAGTTGTGTTTTGTTGGGTTTTTAAGTAGATTTTGGACTTTCGCGCATACAGGAGCTCAAACTTTGTTTGTTTTGAATTAAACATGGCACACAACACTATTTGGTATATATTTTTGGGTTGAAATGTTTTGAATTGAAAATAATAGTCATATGGAACAAATGACGTGCTACGTTGCGATTTTATGGGTTTTTAAGATTTCTTTGGACATTCGCGCATAAAATAGCTCAAACTTGGTTTGTTTTGCACGAAACTTGGCACACAACACTATTTGGCATATAGTATTGTGTTGAACTGGTTAGAATTGGAAATAATAGTCATATAGTAAATATTACTTGCTAAATTGTGATTTTATGGGGTTTTAAGCTTTTTTTCGATTTTCGTGCATAAAGTAGGTTAAAATTGGTTTGTTTTACACGAAACATGGTACACAACACTATTTGGTATATATTTTTGTGTTGAAGTGGTTAGAATTTAAAATAATAGTCATATGTTAGAATTACGTGCTAAGTTGCGATTTTATGGGTTTTTAAGCATATTTTGTACTTCCGCGCATAAAGTAGCTCAAACTTATTTAGTTTTGTACGAAACTTGGCACACAACACTATTTGGTATATATTATTGTGTTGAAGTGTTTTAGAATTTAAAATAATAGTGATATGGTAAATATTACGTGCTATGTTTCGATTTTATGGGTTTTAAGCTTTTTTTGTATTTTTCGTGCATAAAGTAGGTCAAAAATTGGTTTTGTTTTGCACGAAACTTTTGTACACAACACTATTTGGTATATATTTATTGTGTTGAAGTGGTTAGAATGTAAAATAATAGTCATATGTTAGAAATTACGTGCTAAGTTCGGATTTTATGGGTTTTTTTTAGCATTTTTTTGGTCTTTCGTGCTTAAAGTTGCTCAAACTTGGTTTTGTTTTGCACGAAACTTGGCACACAACACTATTTTGTATATATGATTGTGTTGAAAGTGGTTAGAATGTAAAATAATAGTCATATGCCAGAAAATTACTTGCTAAGTGGCGATTTTTATTGTTTTTTTTTAGCATTTTTTTGGACTTTCGCGCATAAAGTTGCTCAAAACTTGGTTTGTTTTTGAACAAAACTTGGCACACAACACTATTTGGTATATATTATTGTGTTTAAAGTGGTTATAATTGAAAATAATAGTCATATGCTAAATATTACATGCTAAGTTGCGATTTTTATGGTTTTTTAAGCTTTTTTTTTTGGACTTTCATGGGTAAAGTAGCGCTAACTTTGTTTGTTTTGCACGAAACTTGGCATACAAAACTATTTTGGTATATATTATTGTGTTAAAGTCGTTAGAATTGAAAATAATAGTCACATGCTAAATATTATGTGCTATGTTGCGATTTTATGGATATTTAAAACTTTTTTGTGGATTTTCGTGCATAAAGTGGGTCAACATTGGTTTGTTTTGTACGAAACTTGGTACAAATCACCATTTAGTATAACATTATTGTGTTGAAGTGGTTATAATTGAAAATAATAGTCCTATGCTAAATATTACGTGCTAAGTTGCGCTTTTATGGGTTTTTATGCTTTGTTTGGTCTTTTCGCGCTTAAAGTAGCTCAAAGTTGGTTTGTTTTTCCGCGAAACGTGGCACACAACATTTTTTGATATTTATTATTGTGTTGAAGTGGTTTCAATTGAAAATAATAGTCATATGCTAAATATTATGTGGTAAGTTGCGATTTTTATGGGTTTTTTAAGCTTTTTTTGGATTTTCGTGCATAAAGTAGGTAAAAATTGGTTTGTTTTTCTACGAAACTTGGTACGCATCACTATTTGGTATATATTATTGTGTTGAAGTGGGTCATGATTGAAAATAATAGTCCTATGCAAAATATTACGTGCTAAGTTGCGATTTTTATTCGTTTTTAAGCTTTTTTATGGACTTTTATGCATCAAGTAGCTCAAACTTTGTTTGTTTTGCACGAAATTAAACCTGGCATACAAAACTATTTGGTATATTATTATTGCATTGAAGTGGGTAGAATTGAAAATAATAGTCATATGCTAAATATTATGTGCTATGTTGCGATTTTAAGGATTTTTAAGCTTTTTTTTGGATTTTCGTGCATAAAGTAGGTCAAAATTGGTTTGTTTTTGCACGAAACTTGGTACACAAACACTATTTGGTATATATATTATTGTGTTGAAATGGATAGAATTTAAAATAATAGTCATATGTTAGAAATTACGTGCTAAGTTGCGATTTTATGGGTTTTGTAAGCATTTTTTGGACTTTCGCGCATAAAGTAGCTCCAAACTTATTTTGATTTGCAAGAAACTTGGCACACAACACTATTTGGTATATGTTATTATGTTGAAGTGTTAGAATTTAAAATAATAGTGATATGGTAAAATATTACGTGCTAAGTTGCGATTTTATGGGTTTTTAAGCTTTTTTTTGCATTTTCGTGCATAAAGTAGGTCAAAATTGATTTGTTTTGCACGAAACTTTCTACACAACACTATTTGGTATATATTATTGTGTTGAAGTGGCTAGAATGTAAAATAATAGTCATATGCTAGAAATTAGCTGCTAAGTTGCGATTTTATGGGTTTTTTTTTTTTTAGCATTTTTCGGACTTTCGCGCATACAGTACCTCAAACTTGTTTGTTTTTGCACGAAACTTGGCACACAACACTAATTTGGTATAATATAATTGTGTTGACGTGGTTTGAATTGAAAATAATAGTCATATGGTAAATATTACGAGCTAAGTTGTGATTTTATGGGTTTTTTAAGCTTTTTTTGGATTTTCCGTGGGTAAAGTAGGTCAAAATTGGTTTGTTTTTGCACGAAACTTGGAACACAAACTATTTTGGTATATATTATTGTGTTGAAGTGGTTAGAATTTATAATAATAGTCATATGCTAGAAATTACGTGTTAAGTTGCAATTTTATGGGTTTTTTTAGCATTTTTTGGACTTTCGTGCTTAAAATTGGCTCAAACTTGGTTTGTTTTGCACGAAACTTGGCACACAACAGTATTTTGGTATATATTATTGTGTTGAAGTGGTTAGAATGTAAAATAATAGTCATATTCTAGAAATTACGTGCTAAGTGGCGATTTTTATGTTTTTTTTAGCATTTTTTGGACTTTTCGCGCATAAAGTTGCTCAAATTTTGGGTTTGTTTTGCACGAAACTTGGCACACATCACTATTTGGTATATATTAATATTACGATCTAAGTTGTGATTTTATGGGTTTTTTAAGCTTTTTTTTGGATTTTCGTGGATAAAGTTCGTCATATTTGGTTTGTATTCCACGAAACTTGGAAGACAACACTATTTGGTATATATTATTTTGTTGAAGTGGTTCGAATTTAAAATAATAGTCATATGCTAGAAATTACGTGCTAAATTGCGATTTTATGGGTTTTTTAGCATTTTTTTTGGACTTTCGCGCATAAAGTAGCTCAAACTTGTTTTGTTATGCACGAAACATGGCACACAACACTATTTGTTATATATTATTGTGTTAAAGTGGTTAGAATTGAAAATAATAGTCATATGCTAAATATTACGTGCTAAGTTGCGATTTTATCGTTTTTTACCTTTTTTTTGGACTTTCATGCGTAAAGTAGCGCTAACTTTATTTGTTTTGCACGAAACTTGGCATACAAAACTATTTGGTGTATATTATTGTGTTAAAGTGGTTAGATTTGAAAATAATAGTCATATGCTAAATATTATGTGCTATGTTGCGATTTTATGGATTTTTAAGCTTTTTTGTGGATTTTCGTGCATAAAGTAGGTCAAAATTGGTTTGTTTTGTACGAAACTTGGTATACATCACTATTTGGTATATATTATTGTGTTCAAGTGGTTATAATTGAAAATAATAGTTCTATGCTAAATATAACGTGCTAAGTTGCGATTTTATGGGTTTTTATGCTTTGTTTGGTCTTTCGCGCATAAAGTAGCTCAAAGTTGGTTTGTTTTCCGCGAAACGTGGTACACATCACTATTTGGTATATATTATTGTGTTGAAGTGGTTGTCATTGAAAATAATAGTTCTATGCTAAATATTACGTGCTAAGTTGCGATTTTATGCGTTTTTTATGCTTTGTTTGGACTTTCGCGCATAAAGTAGCTCAAACTTGGTTTGTTTTCCACAAAACATGGCACATAACACTATTTGGTATATATTATTGTGTTGAAATGTATTGAATTGAAAATAATAGTCATATGGAACAAATGACCTGCTGCGTTACGATTTTATGGGTTTTTAAGCTTTTTTTGGACTTTCGCGCAAAAAGTAGCTCAAACTTGGTTTGTTTTGCACGAAACTTGGAACAAACTACTATTTGGTATATATTATTGTGTTGAAGTGGTTAGAATTGAAAATAATAGTCATATGGTAAATATTACTTGCTAAGTTGTGATTTTATGGGGTTTTAAGCTTTTTTTCGATTTTGGTGCATAAAGTAGGTCAAAATTGGTTTGTTTTGCACGAAACTTAGTACACAACACTATTTGGTATATATTATTGTGTTGAAGTGGATAGAATTTAAAAATAATAGTCATATGTTAGAAATTACGTTCTAAGTTTCGATTTTATGGGTTTGTAAGCATTTTTTGGACTTTCGCGCATAAAGTAGCTCAAACTTATTTTGTTTTGCAAGAAACTTGGCACACAACACTATTTGGTATATGTTATTATGTTGAAGTGTTTAGAATTTAAAATAATAGTGGTATGGTAAATATTACGTGCTAAGTTGCAATTTTATGGGTTTTAAGCTTTTTTTGCATTTTCGTGCATAAAGTAGGTCAAAATTGGTTTGTTTTGCACGAACCTTTCTACAGAACACTATTTGGTATATATTATTGTGTTGAAGTGGTTAGAATTTAAAATAATAGTCATATGCTAAATATTACGTTCTAAGTTGCGATTTTATTCGTTTTTAAGCTTTTTTTGGATTTTCGTGCATAAAGTATGTCAAAATTGGTTTGTTTTGTACGAAACATGGCATACAAAACTATTTGGTATATATTATTGTGTTGAAGTGGTTAGAATTGAAAATAATAGTAATATGCTAAATATTATGTGCTATATTGCGATTTTATGGATTATTAAGCTTTTTTTGGATTTTCGTTCAAAAAGTAGGTCAAAATTGGTTTGTTTTGCACAAAACATGGCACACAAGACTAATTTGGTATATATTATTGTGTTGAAGAGGTTAGAATTGAAAATAATAGTCATATGGTAAATATTACGTGCTAAGTTGCGATTTTATGGGTTTTTAAGCTTTTTTTGGATTTTCGTGCATAAAGTATGTCAAAATTGGTTTGTTTTGTACGAAACATGGCATACAAAACTATTTGGTATATATTATTGTGTTGAAGTGGTTAGAATTGAAAATAATAGTAATATGCTAAATATTATGTGCTATGTTGCGATTTTATGGATTATTAAGCTTTTTTTGGATTTTCGTGCATAAAGTAGGTCAAAATTGGTTTGAATTGTACGAAACTTGCTACACATCACTATTTGGTATATATTATTCTGTTGAAATGGTTATACTTGAAAATAATAGTCCTATGCTAAATATTTCGTGCTAAGTTCCGATTTTATGGGTTTTTATTCTTTGTTTGGACTATCGCGCATAAAGTAGCTCACACTTGGTTTGTTTTCCACGAAACTTGGCACACAACACTATTTGGTATATATTATTGTGTTGAAGTGGTTAGAATAAAAAATAATAGTCATATGCTAAATATTACGTGCCAAGTTGCAATTATATGGGTTTTTTAAGCATTTTTTAGACTTTCGTGCATAAAGTAGCTCAAACTTGGTTTGTTTTGCACGAAACTTGGTACACAACACTATTTGGTATATATTATTGTGTTGAAGTGGTTTAAAATTTAAAATAATAGTCATCTGCTAGAAATTACGTGCTAAGTTGCGATTTTATGGGTTTTTTTAGCATTTTTTGGACTTTCGCGCATAAAGTTGATCAAACTTGGTTTGTTTTGCACGAAACGTGGCACACAACACTATTTGGTATATGTGATTGTGTTGAAGTTGTTAGAATTTAAAATCATAGTCATATGCTTAATATTACGTGCTATGTTGCGATTTTATGGGTTTTTAAGATTTTTTTGACTTTCGTATATAATGTAGCTTAAACTTGGTTTGTTTTGCACTTACTTGGCACACAACATTATTTGATATATATTATTATATTTTGGAATTGAAAATAATAGTGATATTCTGAAATTACGGCCTTAGTTGTGTTTTGTTGGGTTTTTAAGTAGATTTTGGAATTTCGTGCATACAGGAGCTCAAACTTTGTTTGTTTTGAATTAAACATGGCACACAACACTATTTGGTATATATTTTTGGGTTGAAATGTTTTGAATTGAAAATAATAGTCATATGGAACAAATGACGTGCTACGTTGCGATTTTATGGGTTTTTAAGATTTCTTTGGACATTCGCGCATAAAATAGCTCAAACTTGGTTTGTTTTGCACGAAACTTGGCACACAACACTATTTGGCATATAGTATTGTGTTGAACTGGTTAGAATTGGAAATAATAGTCATATAGTAAATATTACTTGCTAAATTGTGATTTTATGGGGTTTTAAGCTTTTTTTCGATTTTCGTGCATAAAGTAGGTTAAAATTGGTTTGTTTTACACGAAACATGGTACACAACACTATTTGGTATATATTATTGTGTTGAAGTGGTTAGAATTTAAAATAATAGTCATATGTTAGAATTACGTGCTAAGTTGCGATTTTATGGGTTTTTAAGCATTTTTTGTACTTCCGCGCATAAAGTAGCTCAAACTTATTTAGTTTTGTACGAAACTTGGCACACAACACTATTTGGTATATATTATTGTGTTGAAGTGTTTAGAATTTAAAATAATAGTGATATGGTAAATATTACGTGCTATGTTTCGATTTTATGGGTTTTAAGCTTTTTTTGTATTTTCGTGCATAAAGTAGGTCAAAATTGGTTTGTTTTGCACGAAACTTTGTACACAACACTATTTGGTATATATTATTGTGTTGAAGTGGTTAGAATGTAAAATAATAGTCATATGTTAGAAATTACGTGCTAAGTTTCGATTTTATGGGTTTTTTAGCATTTTTTGGTCTTTCGTGCTTAAAGTTGCTCAAACTTGGTTTGTTTTGCACGAAACTTGGCACACAACACTATTTTGTATATATGATTGTGTTGAAGTGGTTAGAATGTAAAATAATAGTCATATGCCAGAAATTACTTGCTAAGTGGCGATTTTATTGTTTTTTTTAGCATTTTTTGGACTTTCGCGCATAAAGTTGCTCAAACTTGGTTTGTTTTGAACAAAACTTGGCACACAACACTATTTGGTATATATTATTGTGTTAAAGTGGTTATAATTGAAAATAATAGTCATATGCTAAATATTACGTGCTAAGTTGCGATTTTATGGTTTTTAAGCTTTTTTTTGGACTTTCATGGGTAAAGTAGCGCTAACTTTGTTTGTTTTGCACGAAACTTGGCATACAAAACTATTTGGTATATATTATTGTGTTAAAGTCGTTAGAATTGAAAATAATAGTCACATGCTAAATATTATGTGCTATGTTGCGATTTTATGGATATTTAAACTTTTTGTGGATTTTCGTGCATAAAGTGGGTCAACATTGGTTTGTTTTGTACGAAACTTGGTACAAATCACCATTTAGTATACATTATTGTGTTGAAGTGGTTATAATTGAAAATAATAGTCCTATGCTAAATATTACGTGCTAAGTTGCGCTTTTATGGGTTTTTATGCTTTGTTTGGTCTTTCGCGCTTAAAGTAGCTCAAAGTTGGTTTGTTTTCCGCGAAACGTGGCACACAACATTTTTTGATATTTATTATTGTGTTGAAGTGGTTTCAATTGAAAATAATAGTCATATGCTAAATATTACGTGGTAAGTTGCGATTTTTATGGGTTTTTAAGCTTTTTTTGGATTTTCGTGCATAAAGTAGGTAAAAATTGGTTTGTTTTGTACGAAACTTGGTACGCATCACTATTTGGTATATATTATTGTGTTGAAGTGGTCATGATTGAAAATAATAGTCCTATGCAAAATATTACGTGCTAAGTTGCGATTTTATTCGTTTTTAAGCTTTTTATGGACTTTTATGCATCAAGTAGCTCAAACTTTGTTTGTTTTGCACGAAATTAAACCTGGCATACAAAACTATTTGGTATATATTATTGCATTGAAGTGGGTAGAATTGAAAATAATAGTCATATGCTAAATATTATGTGCTATGTTGCGATTTTAAGGATTTTTAAGCTTTTTTTGGATTTTCGTGCATAAAGTAGGTCAAAATTGGTTTGTTTTGCACGAAACTTGGTACACAACACTATTTGGTATATATATTATTGTGTTGAAATGGATAGAATTTAAAATAATAGTCATATGTTAGAAATTACGTGCTAAGTTGCGATTTTATGGGTTTGTAAGCATTTTTTGGACTTTCGCGCATAAAGTAGCTCAAACTTATTTTGATTTGCAAGAAACTTGGCACACAACACTATTTGGTATATGTTATTATGTTGAAGTGTTTAGAATTTAAAATAATAGTGATATGGTAAATATTACGTGCTAAGTTGCGATTTTATGGGTTTTAAGCTTTTTTTGCATTTTCGTGCATAAAGTAGGTCAAAATTGATTTGTTTTGCACGAAACTTTCTACACAACACTATTTGGTATATATTATTGTGTTGAAGTGGCTAGAATGTAAAATAATAGTCATATGCTAGAAATTACGTGCTAAGTTGCGATTTTATGGGTTTTTTTAGCATTTTTCGGACTTTCGCGCATACAGTACCTCAAACTTGGTTTGTTTTGCACGAAACTTGGCACACAACACTATTTGGTATATATAATTGTGTTGACGTGGTTTGAATTGAAAATAATAGTCATATGGTAAATATTACGAGCTAAGTTGTGATTTTATGGGTTTTTAAGCTTTTTTTGGATTTTCGTGGGTAAAGTAGGTCAAAATTGGTTTGTTTTGCACGAAACTTGGAACACAACACTATTTGGTATATATTATTGTGTTGAAGTGGTTAGAATTTATAATAATAGTCATATGCTAGAAATTACGTGTTAAGTTGCAATTTTATGGGTTTTTTAGCATTTTTTGGACTTTCGTGCTTAAAATTGCTCAAACTTGGTTTGTTTTGCACGAAACTTGGCACACAACAGTATTTGGTATATATTATTGTGTTGAAGTGGTTAGAATGTAAAATAATAGTCATATTCTAGAAATTACGTGCTAAGTGGCGATTTTATGTTTTTTTAGCATTTTTTGGACTTTCGCGCATAAAGTTGCTCAAATTTGGTTTGTTTTGCACGAAACTTGGCACACATCACTATTTGGTATATATTATTGTCTTGAAGTGGTTGAATTGAAAATAATAGTCATATGGTTAATATTACGATCTAAGTTGTGATTTTATGGGTTTTTAAGCTTTTTTTGGATTTTCGTGGATAAAGTTCGTCATATTTGGTTTGTATTCCACGAAACTTGGAAGACAACACTATTTGGTATATATTATTTTGTTGAAGTGGTTCGAATTTAAAATAATAGTCATATGCTAGAAATTACGTGCTAAATTGCGATTTTATGGGTTTTTTAGCATTTTTTTTGGACTTTCGCGCATAAAGTAGCTCAAACTTGTTTTGTTATGCACGAAACATGGCACACAACACTATTTGTTATATATTATTGTGTTAAAGTGGTTAGAATTGAAAATAATAGTCATATGCTAAATATTACGTGCTAAGTTGCGATTTTATCGTTTTTTACCTTTTTTTTGGACTTTCATGCGTAAAGTAGCGCTAACTTTATTTGTTTTGCACGAAACTTGGCATACAAAACTATTTGGTATATATTATTGTGTTAAAGTGGTTAGATTTGAAAATAATAGTCATATGCTAAATATTATGTGCTATGTTGCGATTTTATGGATTTTTAAGCTTTTTGTGGATTTTCGTGCATAAAGTAGGTCAAAATTGGTTTGTTTTGTACGAAACTTGGTATACATCACTATTTGGTATATATTATTGTGTTCAAGTGGTTATAATTGAAAATAATAGTTCTATGCTAAATATAACGTGCTAAGTTGCGATTTTATGGGTTTTTATGCTTTGTTTGGTCTTTCGCGCATAAAGTAGCTCAAAGTTGGTTTGTTTTCCGCGAAACGTGGTACACATCACTATTTGGTATATATTATTGTGTTGAAGTGGTTGTCATTGAAAATAATAGTTCTATGCTAAATATTACGTGCTAAGTTGCGATTTTATGCGTTTTTATGCTTTGTTTGGACTTTCGCGCATAAAGTAGCTCAAACTTGGTTTGTTTTCCACGAAACATGGCACATAACACTATTTGGTATATATTATTGTGTTGAAATGTATTGAATTGAAAATAATAGTCATATGGAACAAATGACCTGCTGCGTTACGATTTTATGGGTTTTTAAGCTTTTTTTGGACTTTCGCGCAAAAAGTAGCTCAAACTTGGTTTGTTTTGCACGAAACTTGGAACAAACCACTATTTGGTATATATTATTGTGTTGAAGTGGTTAGAATTGAAAATAATAGTCATATGGTAAATATTACTTGCTAAGTTGTGATTTTATGGGGTTTTAAGCTTTTTTTCGATTTTGGTGCATAAAGTAGGTCAAAATTGGTTTGTTTTGCACGAAACTTAGTACACAACACTATTTGGTATATATTATTGTGTTGAAGTGGATAGAATTTAAAATAATAGTCATATGTTAGAAATTACGTTCTAAGTTTCGATTTTATGGGTTTGTAAGCATTTTTTGGACTTTCGCGCATAAAGTAGCTCAAACTTATTTTGTTTTGCAAGAAACTTGGCACACAACACTATTTGGTATATGTTATTATGTTGAAGTGTTTAGAATTTAAAATAATAGTGGTATGGTAAATATTACGTGCTAAGTTGCAATTTTATGGGTTTTAAGCTTTTTTTGCATTTTCGTGCATAAAGTAGGTCAAAATTGGTTTGTTTTGCACGAACCTTTCTACAGAACACTATTTGGTATATATTATTGTGTTGAAGTGGTTAGAATTTAAAATAATAGTCATACGCTAGAAATTACGTGCTAAGTTGCAATTTTATGGGTTTTTTAGCATTTTTTGGATTTTCGCGCATAAAATAGCTCAAACTTGTATGGTTATGCACGAAACTTGGCACACAACACTATTTGGTATATATTATTGTGTTAAAGTGGTTAGAATTGAAAATAATAGTCATATGCTAAATATTACATGCTAAGTTGCGATTTTATGGTTTTTAAGCTTTTTTTGGACTTTCATGCATAAAGTAGCTCTAACTTTGTTTGTTTTGCATGAAATTAAACCTGGCGTACAAAACTATTTTGTATATATTATTGTGTTGAAGTGGTTAGAATTGAAAATAATAGTCATATGCTAAATACTACATGCTAAGTTGCTATTTTATGGGTTTTTAAACTTTTTTTGGACTTTCATGCATAAAGTAGGTAAAAATTGGTTTATTTTGTACGAAATTTGGTAGGCATCACTATTTGGTATATATTATTGTGTTGAAGTAGTCATGATTGAATATAGTAGTCCTATGCTAAATATTACGTGCTAAGTTGCGATTTTATGGGTTTTTAAGCTTTTTCTGGACTTTCATGCATAAAGTAGCTCAAACTTTGTTTGTTTTGCACGAAATTAAACCTGGCGTACAAAACTATTTGGTATATATTATTGTGTTGAAGTGGTTAGAATTGAAAATCATAGTCATATGCTAAATATTATGTGCTCTGTTGCGATTTTATGGATTTTTAAGCTTTTTTTGGATTTTCGTGCATAAAGTAGGTCAAAATTGGTTTGTTTTGTACGAAACTTGGTACACATCACTATTTGGTATATATTATTGTGTTGAAGTGGTTGTCATTGAAAATAATAGTCCTATGCTAAATATTATGTGCTAAGTTGCGATTTTATGGATTTTTATGCTTTGTTTGGACTTTCGCGCATAAAGTAGCTCAAACTTGGTTTGTTTTCCACGAAACTTGGCTCACAATACTATTTGGTATATATTATTGTGTTGAAGTGGTTAGAATTGAAAATAATAGTCATATGCTAAATATTAGGTGCCATGTTGCGATTTTATCGGTTTTTAAGTATTTTTTGGATTTTTGTGCATAAAGTAGCTCAAACTTGGTTTGTTTTGCACTTACTTGGCACACAAAACAATTTGGTATATATTATTGTGTTGAATTGGTTAGAATTGAAAATAATAGTGATATGGTAATTATTACGTGCTAAGTTGCGATTTTATGGGTTTTTAATCTTTTTTTGCATTTTCGTGCATAAAGTAGGTAAAAATTGGTTTTTTGTGCACGAAACTTGGCACACAACACTATTTGGTATATATTATTGTGTTGAAGTGGTTAGAATTGAAAATAATAGCCATATGCTAAGTATTACGTGCCTTGTTGCGATTTTATGGGTTTTTATGCTTTTTTTGACTTTCGTGCATAAAGTAGCTCAAACTTGGTTTGTTTTGCACGAAAATTGGCACACAACACTATTTGGTATATATTATTGTGTTGTAGTGGTTAGAAATGAAATAATAGTGATATTGTAAAAATTACGTGCTAAGTTGGGGTTTATTGGGTCTCTAATTGTTTTTTTGACTTTCGCGCATAAAGTAGCTCAAACTTTGTTTGTTTTGCCCGAAATTAAACCTGGCATACAAAACTATTTGGTATATATTATTGTATTGAAGTGGTTAGAAATGAAAATAATAGTCATATGCTAAATATTATGTGCTATGTTGCGATTTTATGTATTTTTAAGCTTTTTTTGGATTTTCGTGCATAAAGTAGGTCAAAATTGGTTTGTTTTGTACGAAGCTTGGTACACATTACTATTTGGTATATATTATTGTGTTGAAGTGGTTGTCATTGAAAATAATAGTTCTATGCTAAATATTACGTGCTAAATTGCGATTTTATGGGTTTTTATGCGTTGTTTGGACTTTCGCGAATAAAGTAGGTCAAACTTGGTTTGTTTTGCATGAAACATGGCACACAACACTATTTGGTATATATTATTGTGTTGAAATGTTTTGAATTGTAAGTAATAGTCATATGGTAAATATTACTTGCTAAGTTGTGATTTTATGGGGTTTTAAGCTTTTTTTCGATTTTCGTGCATAAAGTAGGTCAAAATTGGTTTGTTTTGCACGAAACTTGGTACACAACACTATTTGGTATATATTATTGTGTTGAAGTGGATAGAATTTAAAATAATAGTCATATGTTAGAAATTACGTGCAAAGTTGCGATTTTATGGGTTTGTAAGCATTTTTTGGACTTTCGCGCATAAAGTAGCTCAAACTTATTTTGTTTTGCAAGAAACTTGGCACACAACACTATTTGGTATATGTTATTATGTTGAAGTGTTTAGAATTTAAAATAATAGTGATATGGTAAATATTACGTGCTAAGTTGCGATTTTATGGGTTTTAAGCTTTTTTTGCATTTTTGTGCATAAAGTAGGTCAAAATTGGTTTGTTTTGCACGAAACTTTCTACACAACACTACTTGGTATATATTATTGTGTTGAAGTGGTTAGCATGTAAAATAATAGTCATATGCTAGAAATCACGCCCTAAGTTGCGATTTTATGGGTTTTTTTAGCATTTTTTGGACTTTCGCGCATAAAGTTGCTCAAACTTGGTTTGTTTTGCACAAAACTTGGCACACAACACTATTTGGTATATATTATTGTGTTGAAGTGGTTTGAATTGAAAATAATAGTCATATGGTAAATATTACGAGCTAAGTTATGATTTTATGGATTTTTAAGCTTTTTTTGGATTTTCGTGGGTAAAGTAGGTCAAAATTGGTTTGTTTTGCACGAAACTTGGAACACAACACTATTTGGTATATATTATTGTGTTGAAGTGGTTAGAATTTAAAATAATAGTCATATGCTAGAAATTACGTGCTAAGTTGCGATTTTATCGATTTTTTAGCATTTTTTGGACTTTCGCGCATAAAGTAGCTCAAACTTGTTTTGTTATGCACGAAACTTGGCACACAACACTATTTGGTATATATTATTGTGTTAAAGTGGTTAGAATTGAAAATAATAGTCATATGCTAAATTTTACATGCTAAGTTGCAATTAAATGGTTTTTAAGCCTTTTTTGGACTTTCATGTATAAAGTAGCCCTAACTTTGTGTGTTTTGCACGAAATTAAACCTGGCGTAAAAAACTATTTGGTATATATTATTGTGTTGAAGTGGTTAGAATTGAAAATAATAGTCATATGCTAAATACTACGTGCTAAGTTGCGATTTTATGGGTTTTTAAGCTTTTTTTGGACTTTCATGCATAAAGTAGGTAAAAGTTGGTTTATTTTGTACGAAACTTGGTACGCATCACTATTTGGTATTTATTATTGTGTTGATGTAGTCATGATTGAATATAATAGTCCTATACTAAATATTACGTGCTAAGTTGCGATTTTATGGGTTTTTAAGCTTTTTTTTGGACTTTCATGCATAAAGTAGCTCAAACTTTGTTTGTTTTGCACGAAATAAAACCTGGCGTACAAAACTATTTGGTATATATTATTGGGGTGAAGTGGTTAAAATTGAAAATAATAGTCATATGCTATATATTATGTGCTCTGTTGCGATTTTATCGATTTTTAAGCTTTTTTTTTTTATTTTCGTACATAAAGTAGGTCAAAATTGGTTTGTTTTATACGAAACTTGGTACACGTCACTATTTGGTATATATTATTGTGTTGAAGTGGTTGTCATTGAAATTAATAGTCCTATGCTAAATATTATGTGCTAAGTTGCGATTTTATGGGTTTTTATGCTTTGTTTGGACTTTCGCACATAAAGTAGCTCAAACTTGGTTTGTAGTCCACGAAACATGGCACACAACACTATTTGGTATATATTATTGTGTTAAAGTGGTTAGAATTTAAAATAATAGTCATATGCTAAATATTAGGTGCCAAGTTGCGATTTTATCGATTTTTAAATATTTTTTGGACTTTTGCGCATAACGTAGCTCAAACTTGGTTTGTTTTGCACTTACTTGGCACACAAAACTATTTGGTATATATTATTGTGTTGAAGTGGTTAGAATTGAAAATAATAGTTATATGGTAATTATTACGTGCTAAGTTGCGATTTTATGGGTTTTTAAGCTTTTTTTGCATTTTCGAGCATAAAGTAGGTCAAAATTGGTTTATTTTGCACGAAACTTGGTACACAACGCCATTTGTTATATATTATTGTGTTGAAGTGGTTAGAATTTAAAATAATAGTCATATGCTAGAAATTACGTGCTAAGTTGCGATTGTATCGGTTTTTAAGCATTTTTTGGACTTTTGCGCATAAAATAGCTCAAACTTGGTTTGTTTTGCACGAAACTTGGCACACAAAACTATTTGGCATATGTGATTGTGCTGAAGTTGTTAGAATTGAAAATCATAGTCATATGCTTAATATTACGTGGTAAGTTGCGATTTTATAGGATTTTAAGATTTTTTTGACTTTCGTGCATAATGTAGCTTAAACGTTGTTTGTTTTGCACTTACTTGGCACACAACATTATTTGGTATATATTATTGTGTTGAAGTGATGGGAATTGAAAATAATAGTGATATTCTAGAAATTACGGCCTTAGTTGGGTTTTATTGGGTTTTAAAGCAGATTTTGGACTTTCGTGCATACAGGAGCTTACACTTGGCTTGTTTTGCACGTAACTTGGCACACAACACTATTTGGTATATATTATTGCGTTGAAATGTTTTAAATTGAAAATAAGAGTCATATGGAAGAAATGACGTGCTACGTTGCGATTTTATGGGTTTTTAAGCTTTTTTTGGACTTTCGCGCATAAAGTAGCTCAAACTTGGTTTGTTTTGTACGAAACATGGCACACAACACTATTTGGTAGTGGTTAGAATTGAAATAATAGTGATATGCTAGAAATTACGTGCTAAGTTGGGATTTATTGGGTTTTTAAGTATTTTTTGGACTTTCGCGCATAAAGTAGCTTAAACTTGGTTTGTTTTGTAATTACCTGGCACACAACATTATTTGGTATATATTATTGTTATGAAGTGCTTAGCATTGAAAATAATAATGATATGCTAGAAATCACGGGGATAGTTGGGTTTTATTGGGTTTTTATGCATTTTTCGGATTTTCGCGTATATAAGAGGTCGAACTTGGTTTGTTTTGCACGAAACTTAGCACACAACACTATTTGATATATATTATTGCGTTGAAATGTTTTGAATTGAAAATAACAGTGATATGGAAGAAATGACGTACTACGTTGCGATTTTATGGGTTTTTAAGCTTTTTTTGGACTTTCGTGCATAAAGTAGCTCAAACTTGGTTTGTTTTGCACGAAACAAGACACACAACACTATTTGATATATTTTATTGTGTTGAAGTGGTTAGAATTTAAAATAATAGCCATATGCTAAGTATTACGTGCCAAGTTGCGATTTTATGGATTTTTAAGCTTTTTTTCGACTTTCGTTCTTAAAGTAGCTCAAACTTGGTTAGTTTTGCACGAAACTTGGCACACAGCACTATTTGGTATATATTAGTGTGTTGTAGTGGTTAGAATTTAAATAATAGTGCTATGCAAGAAATTTCGTTCTAAGTTGGGATTTATTGGGTTTTTAAGTATTTTTTGGACTTTCGCGCATATAGTATTTGTTTTGCACTTACTTGGCACACAATAATAGTATTACGTTAGAAATTACGGGCATAGTTGGGTTTTATTGGGTTTTTATGCATTTTTTGGACTTTCGCGCATATAGGAGCTCAAACTTGGTTTGTTTTGCAAGAAACTTGGCAGACAACACTATTTGGTATATATTATTGCGTTGAAATATTTTGAATTGAATATAATAGTCATATGGAAGAAATGACGTGCTACGTTGCGATTTTATGGTTTTTTAGCTTTTTTGGACATTCGCGCATAAAAGTAGCTCAAACTTGGTTTGTTTTGTACGAAACTTGGCACACAACACTATTTGGTATATATTATTGTGTTCAAGTGGTTAGAATTGAAAATAATAGCCATATGCTAAGTATTACGTGCCAAGTTTCGATTTTATGGGTTTTAAGCATTTTTTTGACTTTCGTGCATAAAGTAGCTCAAACTTGGTTTGTTTTGCACCAAACTTGGCACACAGCACTATTTGGTATATATTATTGTGTTGTAGTAATTAGAATTGAAATAATAGTGCTATGCAAGAAATTACGTGCTAAGTTGGGATTTAATGGGTTTTTAAGTATTTTTTGGACTTTCGCGCATAAAGTAGCTCAAACTTGGTTTGTTATGCACAAAACATGACCCATAACACTATTTTGTATATATTATTGTGTCGAAGTGGTTGGAATTGATAATAATAGCCATATGCTAAGTGTTACGTGCCAAGTTGCGATTTTATGGGTTTTTAAGCTTTTTTTTGACTTTCGTGCTTAAAGTAGTTCAAACTTGGTTTGTTTTGCACGAAACTTGGCACACAGCACTATTTGGTATATATTATTTTATTTTGTAGTGGTTAGATTTGAAATAATAGTGCTATGCAAGAAATTACGTGCTATGTTGGGATTTATTGGGTTTAAAAATATTTTTTGGACTTTCGCGCATAAATTCCGCAAATTAGAGTAAAAACGAAGTAAGCTTGATACACAACAATTCACCCACCCCCCCCCCCCCCCCCCCCCCCCTTGTTACATTAGAACATCTCTTTGTATTTGAACAATTGGTATCAGAGCCCTGTTCCTCATTTGATCAGGAAACCCTGAAAGCTGTATCCTGTTCCCACAGAGATGTTGAAGATGAACGAGCGCATAGAAGAAGGGTACTCTACACAAAGGCTACCCATGTTTGATGGGAAATTCTATACTTACTGGAAAAATAGAATGGAAATCTTCATAAAGGCCGAAAACTATCAAGTTTGGAGAGTCATTGAAATTGGAGACTTTGAGGTGACGACCATCAACTCCAATAATGAAGCTGTTCCAAAGCCAATCACTGAATATGAAAAAGAAGATTTTCAAAAGATGGAGATGAACGCTTTTGCTATGAAATTACTTCACTGTGGTCTTGGACCAAATGAACACAATCGCATAATGGGTTGTAAAACTGCCAAGCAAATTTGAGATCTGCTGGAAGTTACCCATGAAGGTACCAGTGAAGTGAAGCAATCCAAGATTGACCTCCTAATGTCAAAATATGAAAGGTTTGTTATGGAACCTAAGGAAAACATTCAAGAGATGTTTACCAGGTTCACCAACATTACAAACGAACTAGTCTCTCTTGGTAAGATCATTCCCGTTGATGAACAAGTTAGGAAAATACTGAGAAGCCTTCCACAAGATGAACGTTGGAGTGCCAAAGTCACAGCCATCCAGGAGTCCAAAAGATTTCACCAAGTTCAATTTGGAAGAGCTGGCTGGTTCACTCATGACACACGAACTGCATTTGGGAACAGCTGACAGTTCCTGAAACAAAGGACTAGCTCTGGCAGCAGATGATAGTGAAGAATCAGAAACTGGTGAAGAGGAAGCTGCTATGTTGGCACGAAATTTAAAAAAATTCTTTAGGAACAGCAGATATGGAAATCAAAGAAATTATAAAGAAAAAGAAACTGCTAACATGAAGACAAATTTTGAATGCCACAAATGTAAAAGTACTGATCACTTCATAAAAGATTGCCCTCTGTGGAAGAATGAGAAGGGCAAGGGGAAGACAAGGGAAGCTGGAAGGATACCTAAGAAAGGAAACTTCAGAACAGATTTTCGTAAGGCAATGATCGCAGCTTGGGGAGATACTGAAAGCGAAGCTAAAACTGAAGGTCCAATAGAGGAAGAAACAACAAATCTATGTCTCATGGCATCTCATGAGGAGACTAAAGAAAGAGAGGTAATGTCTTCTAGTTCATCTCCTAACCATCTATGTAGCTTAAGTAAGGATAAATTGATTAAATTAATTTTGGAGGCACAAGAGAAATTGGATGAAAAAATAGCTATGTGTCTCCAAACTGAGAAAGACCTTAACACAAGTAAAGATCATATTTCATATCTAAATACCTTTAGGATTGATGTGCAAAGTAGATTTTTTGATTTGTTAGATCAGAATATCATGTTAAAAGAGCAATTGGAGAAAATAAAGCAGGAATTCATCATTCTTAACATTGAAATGAATCTAAACAAATTGCTAGGATTAAAATGGCATGAAAATGATAAATTCACTCATGTGCTTAGCACGGAATTTCAAGAAATGAAATTAAAATTAGAATCATGTGAAAGAGAAAATAAGTTTCTACAAGATCAACTCAATTTAAATGGAAAAGGGAAAATCAATGAAGTTCCCAAATGGATCTAAATGCTAAACCAAAGAATAAAGAAGGTTTAGGTTATGTTAAATGTGATAAAAAGAAAAGGTCTATGTTGATCTCCCTAGTAGTAAAATCTGTTCCTTTTGTGGCAAAATTGGACACCTAAAATATCAATGTGTAAAAAGGGAACAGCACAACAAAGCAAATAAAATTCATGTCGAACAGTTATGGATTAAGAAATATGATTCATGTGTAATCAACAAGGAACCCAAAGAGAACTGGGTTCCTGATCCTAACACTTAAGTTGCTTTGCAGGCTCAAGTGAGGGGGAACAACTCATGGTATCTCGACAGTGGGTGTTCCAAGCATATGACGGGTGACAAATCTAAATTTCTCTCACTTGAAGCATACGATGGGGGAACAGTAACCTTCGGTGATAATATGAAGGGTGAGATAATCGCTAGAGGAAAAGTTGGAAGGTCAAGTTCCTATGCCATTGACAATGTATTTTTAGTCGAGAATTTAAAACATAATCTTTTAAGTATTTCTCAATTTTGTGACAAAGGTAACTCTGTAAAGTTTACTTCTGAAAGATGCATAATTTCTAGGAACAACACAGGAGACCCTGTGCTTGAGGGAATCAGAAAAGGAAACACTTATATTGTGGACCTGGATACTGTTCCCAAAACCAGTCTAACATGTTTAAGTATTATAGAAGAAGATCCACTTCTTTGGCACAAGCGTCTAGGTCATGCTAGCTATTCATTGTTCAACACTTTAAGATCAAAAGACCTAGTAAGAGGATTACCTGCAATAAAATTCCTCAAAAATGAAATTTGTTATCCTTGTACTAATGGAAAACAAGTGCGGTCATCTTTTAAATCAAAGTACCTAGTAACTATCTCTAGACCATTAGAATTAATTCATATTGATCTATGTGGACCTATGAGAACACAAAGCCGTAGTGGCAAAAGATATGTGTTTGTCATAGTTGATGACTATAGTAGATTTACTTGGACTATATTTTTAGTAAGCAAAGATGAAGCTTTTGATGAGTTTGTTTCTTTTGCTAACAAAACACAAAAATCTACCAATAATCTAATTGTTCACATAAGATCAGATAATGGCAAAGAATTTGAAAATTCAAACTTTATGAATTATTGCAATGAAATGGTATAAATCACAATTTTTCCGCTCCTATAACACCAGAACAAAATGGAGTAGTAGAGAGGAAAAATTGAACCTTAGAAGAAATGGCTAGAACTATGTTGATTGCTAGTGGTCTACCTAGAAATTTTTGGGCCGAAGCCGTTAATACTACATGCTATATTTTGAATCGTGTGTTAATAAGACCAATCACTTCTAAAACACCCTATAAATTGCTTAAAGGTGTTAAACCAAATATTTCCTATTTTCGTGTGTTTGGTTGCAAATGTTTTGTTCATGTAAATGGAAAACGAAATATAGGTAAATTTGATGAAAGAAGTGATGAAGTAGTATTTCTCAGTTATTCATCACATAGCAAAGCTTACAGAGTTTATAATAAGAGAACAATGTGCGTGGAGGAATCCGTTCACATAATTTTTGATGAAACTAACTTTTCAACAAGTGAACAGGAAATAAACAATGTCAAAATAGGTCTTGCCAATTTAAAAGATGATGAAGAAATAAAGGTGCAAGATCAAGGAACAGCAGCTGAACAGCAAATACAAGAAGACGAAGAAGAAACTGACCAAGTTCAGGAACAGCCAGCACAACAGGACCAGCAGACTGTTCCCAATCCAGCTGTTCCCGCAGATGACCAAAATGATCCAGCAGCTGAACAAAATGCCAATCAAGATGTTGAACAGGAACATGCTACTGTTCCCTCAAGAGAATTTGTGCCCAAACCTTGGAAATATCAAAGTTATCATCCTCTTGATCTGATTATAAGTGATATGAATAAGGGAACACAAACCAGATCCCAACTGAGAAACTTTTGTGCACATTTTGCGTTCCTATCATCACTTGAACCCAAAAATCACGAAGAAGCTCTAGAGGATTCCGAATGGATAGTAGCCATGCAAGATGAATTAAATGAATTTGAAAGAAATAAAGTATGGCACTTAGAACCCAAACCAAAAGGCAAAAAGGTAATTGGTTTGAAATGGGTATTTCGGAACAAATTAGATGAGCATGGAATAATTGTAAGAAACAAAGCAAGACTCGTGGTCAAAGGGTACAATCAACAAGAAGGTATTGATTACACTGAGACATTTGCTCCGGTTGCAAGGTTAGAGGCTATTAGAATTTTGATTTCTTTTGCTGGTTTTATGAACTTTAAGTTATATGAAATGGATGTGAAATGTGCTTTCTTAAATGGTTTTCTTGATGAAGAAGTGTTTGTTGAACAACCTCCTGGGGTTGAAAATACCTCTTATCTTGATCATGTCTACAAGCTTGATAAAGCTCTTTCTGGCTTGAAACAAGCTCCTAGACAGTGGTGTGAAAGACTATCAAAGTTTTTGATTCAAAACAACTTTGTAAGAGGAAAAATAGATAAAACCTTATTCTTTAAGAATAAAGGTTATGAGATTTTAGTTGTTCAAATCTACGTTGATGATATTATTACAATGATTTGTTATGTAAAGAATTTGCCAACCTTATGGGTACAGAATTTGAAATGAGCATGATGGGGGAATTAAATTTCTTTCTTGGTTTGCAAATTAAACAAACTGAAAATGGTATTTTTATTCATCAACAAAAATACATCAAAGAACTTCTTAAGAAATATGGACTAAACAATGCTAAAACCAACCATACACCCATGGCTACAAATGTTAGATTAGATGAAGACCATAATGGAACTAATATAGATCAAACTATGTAAAGAGGTATGATCGGCTCTTTATTATATCTAACTACTAGTAGACCTTATATTGCTTTTAGTGTTGGTTTATGTGCTAGATTTCAATCAAACCCTAAAGAATCACACCTCACAGCAGTGAAAAGGATTTTGAGATATTTAAAGGGAACAGACGACTTGTCCCTATTTTATCCTAAAAGTGATGTCTATGATTTAAAAGGTTTTAGTGATGCAGATTATGCAGGTGATCTAGTTAATAGAAAAAGTACATCAGGTATGGTACAATTTCTTGGGTCATGTTTAGTTTCATGGAGTTCCAAGAAACAAAACACTGTTGCATTATCCACTGCAGAAGCCGGATACGTAGCAGCAGCAGCTTGCTGTTCCCAAATGCTTTGGATAAAACAGCAACTAAGAGATTTTGGTATTAAAGTTGAATGTATTCCTATTTATTGTGATAATACCAGTGCCATATGTATATCTAAAGATCCAGTGCATCATTCACGAGCTAAACATATACGTATTAGACATCATTTCCTTAAGGATAACGTAGAACACAAAAATATTGTATTAAAGCATGTCAATACTAATGAACAAGTTGCAGACATTCTGACCAAACCGCTTCCAAGGGAACAAAATGAAAAGATGAGATTGGAACTTGGTATGATCAAGCTCCACTAAAGTTGGTTGCATAAAATTCCCAATGAAGCATCATGAAAAAAAAAGGTTAGGAATCAACCTCAATATTTTGATTGAGAATCAATTATTGCATGGATCAGGTAAACACTTAATAAAGTTTTTACTCTGAATGTCTTCTTGTTTGCATGTTGTTATTTTGATCAGACCAAAGCAGTGTGTTCATTATTTTCTTCATATAATAGTTTATAATAATTCATCAGTTTATATTATCTTATTTTGTTTTTATAATTTATTTTAGAATTCATATTTTATATTGTTTGGATAATGTATAGCCAATTTAAATTAAAAAAAAATTAATGGGAAACGGTTTTAACCCAAAAACTTCCCACAATCTTTCAATATCATAGCAATGATGAAGGGCTTTGATGAGATGTGACATAAGGTAACCGTCAACTCATCATCCCTTAAAAAGCCTTTTCCACATCAAATCACTCTTCAAAACCGTCATCTTGTACTCTCAACCCTTCCCTAAGAAACCGTTCTCCTTCTCTCAACCTTTCAAAATTCAAAATGAAATCTTCAAAATCAGGAAAGAAAACTCCAAAAACCAGCAAGAAAACTTCTACATCCTATAAAAATACCCAGCCAAAACCTTTAAAAGTAGTTCATCCACCACCATTGTTGAATGCTGCACCATCACCATCCCAAGAAAACCACTAAAGAATCGCCCAAACATACTACTGAGCCTATTGGTACAAAACGCAAAATCTTCTCACCAAAAGGTGGATCATCCTCCAAAGCAGTCAAACGTTTGAAACAAGTTAACCCTAACAGTGCTGAAGAAATTTCAAAGGAAATGTCCGTTGGATTTGGGCTAGACAAATACTGGTACGATACTGCACATTTTCCTCAACTTCATACTATTTTGAAATTTCAAGAATGGGAGATTTTGATGTCAGAATTTAGTTGTCATTCCATTTTCTCAAACCTTATGCGAGAGTTGATTTCAAACTTTTCTAATGACTGTGGAATGTGTTCTAGTACGATTAAGAACATAAAAATAGAATTCAACAGTGCATTGCTGGGGGAATGGTTTAATATTCTGAATGTTGGGTTTGATACTTATGGTGTTGGTACAAAGATAGTTTTTTCTGGAATAAATGAAAAAACAATTTTCAAATATTTAGGGGTTGAACAAAAGAAAGGAAAAATCAGTCATAATATCTTATCTCCAATGCATAAATTACTCTATAATATTGCACGTAGATTTATTTTGCCCCGAAACTCTAAGAGGAGTGAAGTAAGTTTACGTGATGCAACCTTGATTTATTGCATGGAAAATCAAATAAAGATAAATTTTCCTTCTTTGATGATATCACATTTGTCTGACTGTATTGAGAAGAGAAATGTTATTGGTTATAGAGGGTTATTAACTTGGATTTTTCGAAAGTTTGGGGTACCATTGGAAGGGTTGGAGTTCCCAATGGGACCCAATATGAAAATAGGTGCAAAATGTTTGCAAAATTTGCATCTCAAATTAAACGAAGAAGGGGTGTTAATACATGAATCAAAGGAAGTTGTTGAAGTAGGATCTGATGAGGAAGTAATTGAAGAAGAAGAAGAGTTGAGGGAGGAAGAAATAGAAGAAAAAAAAGAGGAGGAAAAAGAGGGAGAAAAAGAAGAAGAAAAAGAAAAAGAAAGGGAAAAGGAACAAGAGCCGGTTCCCACTGAAACAGATAAAGAAGGGGAACAGGAAGAGGAAGCAAGTAAGGGGGAAACTGCAGAACAGGGGGATCACAATCTCTGTCATGATTCTAGTGATGAAGAGACTGTGATTGCATTAAGGAAGAAGGCTAAATCTGTTCAAAGGAAGAGTAGGAGGCTTGCTTCAAAACGAAAGGCTGCAATGGTTGATGATACCACAATTGAAACCATGCCTGAGTCTACATCAAATGAACCTCTCTCTCCCAAGCCAACCACTCCACTACCACATCAAACTCCATCACCACCACCATCACCTATTCATTTTACACCACCACCATTTCCATCATCACCTGGCACTGGTTGTGCTATTCCTGATCCTGTTCCTGAAGCTTCTTCACATTCCGTTCTTTCTAAACTTAATGATCTACAGTGTCAGTTCAGTGCTTTTCAAGATGAAGTTCGTGTCTCACTCGCTTCAATAGTTGATCAACTTACCATGATGGAGGATCGTCTTGGTGCAAAGTTGGATACTGTAGAAGTACAGACCGAATATATAATTGATGAAGAGACTGCCCCTTGATCCCCCTCCCTATGTTTTTTAAGATTTGTTGGCTGTCACATTTGATAAACAATTTCACTCTTTGTTTTGTACCATCTGGGGTACAATGTTGTAATGTTGAACAACTGCTGATTTTCTTTCTTTTGCTTTTATCTGTGGTCTGTGATAACTATCTATATGCAGATTTGATTATTTTTCATGGTGCTTACTTTCATTATTGTTTCTTGCTTTCATCACTGACAAATCTACATGGTTTTTGTTGAGGTTTGATATTCTCTATCTTGTTTTTGATTGATGACAAAAGGGGGAAGAGAATGCACAAACTTAAGAGGAGCTGTGTGAATTGACAGTTACATATCTCAATTGATTCATATTGATTCAATTATGGAAGATAATGTGTTGTGTGCAAGGATCACGCTGCTGATTATGTTTATGCTAAACTTATCATCAGTGTTGTTTTTAACATTATGAATATTTTGGTTAATTGTTTTGGTTTAACTGTTTTAAAGTTGTTTCTTTTGAAAATACTTTATGTTTTTGTTTATTTTAGGTTATTTTATTTTAGTTTGTTTAAGTTTAATTATTTAAACAATTTGATATTATGTTTTTAGAGTAAGTTGGTATATGCATGCTTGGTAAATTATATTGTAATGAGTTGATTTACTAAGTTATTTAGAGTTGCTTTAATCTCTAGTATGCTCTAAGAATTTTGTTTTACTCTAATTTATCTAAGTTTCTTTATAAAGTTTGTCATCATCAAAAAGGAGGAATTTGTTGCCCTCTTAGGTTTGATGATGACTTCACGTTTGAAATAAACAAACATATTCTTGAGATTTTTTTGTAGGTATATATCCGATTTTGTAGAAATCGTTGATGAAGCCTAAGATTTGTTTTGTGGAAGATTGTACGTGTCTTAAAGGTCAAAGAAGTTAGATGAGTATTAAAGTGTTAAGAGTAGACAGACAGTCTACTGTTCCCAGAATGAACAATCTAACAAAAGTTGAAGATGGAGACAGTACGCTGTTCCTACATTGCAGATCTAGAGAAAAATATATCGACTGGAAAATTATAGTTATTTTATGATTTTGTTCTTAGTTAATGTATACGGATGGAAATTAAATTAGTTACTTAAATTAATTAGTAAGTTAGTTGGCAAAACTATTTTTAGGTTATCTAAAAATAGCCTAAGAATATTCTTTTTAAAGAAACGGATCTCTTTTGTTTTAGGATCTTAAGTTTTGACTCCTATGCTATTTTTAGCATAAGGAAACCGTTTTCTATTTTTAGCAAATGGTAACCGGTTTCTAGTTATTGCACTCCACTACCGTTTCCACTATGCACGTGCAAGTACGTGGTAGTTATACTTATGGAAACTTACGGCTGTTCCCTTTATAAATAGAAGGGACTGCTCAAACCGTAAAAGAGAAGAGTGTCCATTGTAAAAAGGGAGAACATTTTAAGAAAAATATTTTCACTTTTTAAATGCCAATTAATTTATTATATTTTTCTTAAGTAATTATTTTGATTTTAATCCTCTTGAGAATTGGCCTTGTAAGGGTATTTGAGTGTCTTGTTGTAATTAGACTTACGAAAAAGTCTAAGGGAATTGAAAAGAGAATCGTGAGAATAGAGAAAGAGAAAGGGAGAATAGAGAAAGAGAATTAGGCCTAGAATAGAGAATCCTCTTTGTCTCCTCTTTATTTCTTTCTTCTTAAGATTAAGCCTAATTTTGTTTGTTAAAATTCAGCAAATTAGAGTAAAAACGAAGTAAGCTTGATACACAACAATTCACCCCCCCCCCCCCCCCCCCTTGTTGCGTTAGAACATCTCTTTGTATTTCAACAGCACGACTCTTGGCACACAACACTATTTGGTATATATTATTGTGTTATAGTGGCTAGAATTGAAATAATAGTGCTATGCAAGAAATTACGTGCTAAGCTAGGATTTATTGGGTTTTTAAGTATTGTTTGGACTTTCGCGCATAAAGTAGCTTAAACTTGGTTTGTTTTGCACTTACTTGGCACACAACATTATTTGGTATATATTATTGTGTTGAAGTGGTTAGAATTTAAAATAATAGTATTATGCTAGAAATTACGGGCATAGTTGGGTTTTATTGGGTTTTTATGCATTTTTTGGACTTTCGCGCATATAGGAGCTCAAACTTGGTTTGTTTTGCACGAAACTTGGCACACAACACTATTTGGCATATATTATTGCGTTGAAATGTTTTGAATTGAAAATAATAGTCATATGGAAGAAATGACATGCTACGTTGCGATTTTATGGGTTTTTAAGCTTTTTTTGGACATTCGCGCATAAAAGTAGCTCAAACTTGGTTTGTTTTGCACGAAACTTGGCACATAAAACTATTTGGTATATATTATTGTGTTCAAATGGTTAGAATTGAAAATAATAGCCATATGCTAAGTATTACGTGCCAAGTTGCGATTTTATGGGTTTTAAGCATTTTTTTGACTTTCGTGCATAAAGTAGCTCAAACTTGGTTTGTTTTGCACCAAACTTGGCACACAACACTATTTGGTATATATTATTGTGTTGTAGTGGTTAGAATTTAAATAATAGTGCTATGCAAAAAATTACGTGCTAAGTTGGGATTTATTGGGTTTTTAAGTATTTTTTGGACTTTCGCGCATAAAGTAGCTCAAACTTGGTTTGTTTTGCACGAAACATGACCCATAACACTATGTTGCATATATTATTGTGTCGAAGTGGTTGGAATTGATAATAATAGCCATATGCTAAGTATTACGTGCCAAGTTGCGATTTTATGGGTTTTTAAGCTTTATTGGGTTTTATTGGGTTTTTATGCATTTTTTGGACTTTAGCGCATATAGGAGCTCAAACTTGGTTTGTTTTGCACGAAACTTGGCACACAACACTATTTGGTATATATTATTGCGTTAAAATGTTTTGAATTGAAAATAATAGTCATATGGAAGAAATGGCGTGCTACGTTGCGATGTTATAGGTTCTTAAGCTTTTTTTGAACATTCGCGCATAAAGTAGCTCAAACTTGGTTTGTTTTGCACGAAACTTAAAACACAACACTATTTGGTATATATTATTTTATTTTGTAGTGGTTAGAATTGAAATAATAGTGCTATGCAAGAAATTACGTGCTATGTTGGGATTTATTGGGTTTTTAAGTATTTTTTTGACTTTCGCGCATAAAGTAGCTCAAACTTGGTTTGTTTTGCACTTATTTAACACACAACATTATTTGCTATATATTATTGTGTTGAAGTGGTTAGAATTTAAAATAATAGTGATATGCTAGAAATTACGGGCTTAGTTGGGTTTTATTGGGTTTTTTATGCATTTTCGGACTTTCTCGCATACAGGAACTCAAAGTTGGTTTGTTTTGCATGAAACATGGCACACAACACTATTTGGTATATATTATTGGGTTGAAATGTTTTGAGTTGAAAATAATAGTCATATGGAAGAAATGACGTGCTACGTTGCGATTTTATGAGTTTTTAAGCTTTTTTTTGGACTTTCGCGCATAAAGTAGCTCAAACATGGTTTGTTTTGCACGAAACTTGGCACAGAACACTATTTGGTATATATTATTGTGTTGAAGTTGTTAGAATTGAATATAATAGCAATATGCTAAGTATTACATGCCAAGTTGCAATTTTATGGGTTTTTAATCTTTTTTTGGACTTTCGTGCATAAAGTAGCTCAAACCTTGTTTGTTTTGCACGAAACTTGGCACACAGCACTATTAGGATATATTAATGCGTTGTAGTGGTTAGAATTGAAATAATAGTGATATGGTAGAAATTACGTGCTAAGTTGGGATTTATTGGGTTTTTAAGTATTTTTTGGACTTTCGCGCATAAAGTAGCTCAAACTTGGTTTGTTTTGCACGAAACAAGACACACAACACTATTTGGTATATATTATTGTGTTGAAGTGGTTAGAATTGAAAATAATAGCCATATGCTAAGTATTACGTGCCAAGTTGCGATTTTATGGATTTATAAGCTTTTTTTTGATTTTCGTGCTTAAAGTAGCTCAAACTTGGTTTGTTTTGCACGACACTTGGCACACAACACTATTTGGTATATATTATTGTGTTGTAGTGGTTAGAATTGAAATAATAGTTCTATGCAACAAATTACGTGCTAAGTTGGGATTTATTGGGTTTTTAAGTATTTTTTGGACTTTCGCGCATAAAGTACCTTAAACTTGGTTTGTTTTGCACTTACTTGGCACACAACATTATTTGGTATATATTATTGTGTTGAAGTGGTTAGAATTTAAAATAATAGTATTATGCTAGAAATTACGGGCATAGTTGTGTTTTATTCGGTTTTTATGCATTTTTTGGACTTTCGCGCATATAGGAGCTCAAACTTAGTTTGTTTTGCACGAAACATGGCACACAACACTATTTGGTATATATTATAGCGTTGATATGTTTTGAATTGAAAATAATAGTCATATGGAAGAAATGACGTGCTACGTTGCGATTTTATGGGTTTTAAAGCTTTTTTTGGACATTCGCACGTAAAGTAGCTCAAACTTGGTTTGTTTTGCACAAAACTTGGCACACAACACTATTTGGTATATATTATTGTGTTGAAGTGGTTAGAATTAAAAATAATAGCCATATGCTAAGTATTACGTGCCAAATTGCGATTTTATGGGTTTTTAAGCTTTTTTTGGACTTTCGTGCATAAGGTAGCTCAAAGTTGGTTTGTTTTGCACGAAAATTGGCACACAGCACTATTTGTTATATATTATTTTGTTGTAGTGGATAGAATTGAAATAATATTGCTATGCAAGAAATTACGTGCTAAGTTGGGATTTATTGGGTTTTTAAGTATTTTTTTGGACTTTCGCGCGTAAAGTAGCTTAAACTTGGTTTGTTTTGCACTTACTTGGCACACAACATTAGTTGGTATATATTATTTTGTTGAAGTGGTTAGAATTTAATATAATAGTATTATGCTAGAAATTACGGGCTTAGTTGGGTTTTATTGTGTTTTTATGCATTTTTTGGACTTTCGTGCATAAATTAGCTCAAAGTTGGTTTGTTTTGCACGAAAATTGGCACACAGCACTATTTGTTATATATTATTGTGTTGTAGTTGATAGAATTGAAATAATAGTGCTATGCAATAAATTACATGCGAAGTTCGGATTTCTTGGGTTTTTAAGTGTTTTTTGGACTTTCGCGCATAAAGTAGCTCAAACTTGGTTTGTTTTGCACAAAACTTGGCACACAACACTATTTGGAATATATTATTGTGTTGAAGTGGTTATAATTAAAAATAATAGCCATATGCTAAGTAATACGTGCCAAGTTGCGATTTTATGGGTTTTTAAGCTTTTTTTGACTTTCGTGCTTAAAGTAACTCAAACTTGGTTTATTTTGCACGAAACTTGGCACACAGAACTATTTGTTATATATTATTGTGTTGTAGTGGATAGAATTGAAATAAAAGTGCTATGCAAGAAATTACGTGCTAAGTTGGATTTATTGGGTTTTTAAGTATTTTTTGGACTTTCGCGCGTAAAGTAGCTTAAACTTGGTTTGTTTTGCACTTACTTGGCACACAACATTATTTGGTATATATTATTGTGTTGAAGTGGTTAGAATTTAAAATAATACTATTATGCTAGAAATTACGGGCTTAGTTGGGTTTTATTGGGTTTTTATGCATTATTTGGACTTTCGCGGATATAGGAGCTCAAACTTGGTTTGTTTTGCACGAAACATGGCACACAACACTATTTGGTATATGTTATTGTGTTGAAGTGGTTAGAATTGAAAATAATAGCCATATGCTAAGTATTACGTGCCAAATTGCGATTTTATGGGTTTTTAAGGTTTTTTGGTCTTTCGGCATAAAGTAGAAGTTGGTTTGTTTTGCACAAAACTTGGCACACAGCACAATTTGGTATATATAATTGTGTTGTAGTGGTTAGAATTGAAATAATAGGGATATGCTAGAAATTACGTGCGAAGTTGCGATTCATTGGGTTTTTAAGTGTTTTTTGGACTTTCGCGCATAAAGTAGCTGAAACTTGGTTTGTTTTGCACGAAACTTAGCACACAACACTATTTTGTATATATTATTGGGTTGAAGTGGTTAGAATTAAAAATAATAGCCATATGTTAAGTAATACGTGCCAAGTTGCGATTTTATGGGTTTTTAAGCTTTTTTTTTGACTTTCGTGCTTAAAGTAACTCAAACTTGGTTTGTTTTGCACGAAACTTGGCACACAGCACTATTTGTTATATATTATTGTGTTGTAGCGATTAGAATTGAAATAATTGTGATATGCAAGAAATTATGTGGGTAGTTGGGATTTATTGGGTTTTTAAGTGTTTTTTGGACTTTCGCGCATAAAGTAGCTCAAACTTGGTTTGTTTTCCATGAAACATGGCACACAAAACTATTTGGTACATATTATTGTGTTGAAGTGCTTAGAATTGAAAATAATAGTCATATGCTAAATATTACGTGCCAAGATGAGATTTTATGGGTTTTTTAGCTTTTTTTGGACTTTCGTGCATAAAGTAGCTCAAACTTGGTTTGTTTTGCACGAAACTTGACACACAACACTATTTGGTATATATTATTGCGTTGAAATGTTTGGAATTGAATAATAGTCATATGGAATGAATGACGTGCTACGTTGCGATTTTATGGGTTTTTAAGCGTTTTTTGGACTTTCGCGCATAAAGTAGCTCAAACTTGGTTTGTTTTGCACGAAACTTAAAACACAACACTATTTGGTATATATTATTTTATTTTGTAGTGGTTAGAATTGAAATAATAGTGCTATGCAAGAAATTACGTGCTATGTTGGGATTTATTGGGTTTTTAAGTATTTTTTTGACTTTCGCGCATAAAGTAGCTCAAACTTGGTTTGTTTTGCACTTATTTAACACACAACATTATTTGCTATATATTATTGTGTTGAAGTGGTTAGAATTTAAAATAATAGTGATATGCTAGAAATTACGGGCTTAGTTGGGTTTTATTGGGTTTTTATGCATTTTCGGACTTTCTCGCATACAGGAACTCAAAGTTGGTTTGTTTTGCATGAAACATGGCACACAACACTATTTGGTATATATTATTGGGTTGAAATGTTTTGAGTTGAAAATAATAGTCATATGGAAGAAATGACGTGCTACGTTGCGATTTTATGAGTTTTTAAGCTTTTTTTGGACTTTCGCGCATAAAGTAGCTCAAACATGGTTTGTTTTGCACGAAACTTGGCACAGAACACTATTTGGTATATATTATTGTGTTGAAGTTGTTAGAATTGAATATAATAGCAATATGCTAAGTATTACATGCCAAGTTGCAATTTTATGGGTTTTTAATCTTTTTTTGGACTTTCGTGCATAAAGTAGCTCAAACCTTGTTTGTTTTGCACGAAACTTGGCACACAGCACTATTAGGTATATATTAATGCGTTGTAGTGGTTAGAATTGAAATAATAGTGATATGGTAGAAATTACGTGCTAAGTTGGGATTTATTGGGTTTTTAAGTATTTTTTGGACTTTCGCGCATAAAGTAGCTCAAACTTGGTTTGTTTTGCACGAAACAAGACACACAACACTATTTGGTATATATTATTGTGTTGAAGTGGTTAGAATTGAAAATAATAGCCATATGCTAAGTATTACGTGCCAAGTTGCGATTTTATGGATTTATAAGCTTTTTTTTGATTTTCGTGCTTAAAGTAGCTCAAACTTGGTTTGTTTTGCACGACACTTGGCACACAACACTATTTGGTATATATTATTGTGTTGTAGTGGTTAGAATTGAAATAATAGTTCTATGCAACAAATTACGTGCTAAGTTGGGATTTATTGGGTTTTTAAGTATTTTTTGGACTTTCGCGCATAAAGTACCTTAAACTTGGTTTGTTTTGCACTTACTTGGCACACAACATTATTTGGTATATATTATTGTGTTGAAGTGGTTAGAATTTAAAATAATAGTATTATGCTAGAAATTACGGGCATAGTTGTGTTTTATTCGGTTTTTATGCATTTTTTGGACTTTCGCGCATATAGGAGCTCAAACTTAGTTTGTTTTGCACGAAACATGGCACACAACACTATTTGGTATATATTATAGCGTTGATATGTTTTGAATTGAAAATAATAGTCATATGGAAGAAATGACGTGCTACGTTGCGATTTTATGGGTTTTAAAGCTTTTTTTGGACTTTCGCACGTAAAGTAGCTCAAACTTGGTTTGTTTTGCACAAAACTTGGCACACAACACTATTTGGTATATATTATTGTGTTGAAGTGGTTAGAATTAAAAATAATAGCCATATGCTAAGTATTACGTGCCAAATTGCGATTTTATGGGTTTTTAAGCTTTTTTTGGACTTTCGTGCATAAGGTAGCTCAAAGTTGGTTTGTTTTGCACGAAAATTGGCACACAGCACTATTTGTTATATATTATTTTGTTGTAGTGGATAGAATTGAAATAATATTGCTATGCAAGAAATTACGTGCTAAGTTGGGATTTATTGGGTTTTTAAGTATTTTTTGGACTTTCGCGCGTAAAGTAGCTTAAACTTGGTTTGTTTTGCACTTACTTGGCACACAACATTAGTTGGTATATATTATTTTGTTGAAGTGGTTAGAATTTAATATAATAGTATTATGCTAGAAATTACGGGCTTAGTTGGGTTTTATTGTGTTTTTATGCATTTTTTGGACTTTCGTGCATAAATTAGCTCAAAGTTGGTTTGTTTTGCACGAAAATTGGCACACAGCACTATTTGTTATATATTATTGTGTTGTAGTTGATAGAATTGAAATAATAGTGCTATGCAATAAATTACATGCGAAGTTCGGATTTCTTGGATTTTTAAGTGTTTTTTGGACTTTCGCGCATAAAGTAGCTCAAACTTGGTTTGTTTTGCACAAAACTTGGCACACAACACTATTTGGAATATATTATTGTGTTGAAGTGGTTATAATTAAAAATAATAGCCATATGCTAAGTAATACGTGCCAAGTTGCGATTTTATGGGTTTTTAAGCTTTTTTTGACTTTCGTGCTTAAAGTAACTCAAACTTGGTTTATTTTGCACGAAACATGGCACACAGAACTATTTGTTATATATTATTGTGTTGTAGTGGATAGAATTGAAATAAAAGTGCTATGCAAGAAATTACGTGCTAAGTTGGATTTATTGGGTTTTTAAGTATTTTTTGGACTTTCGCGCGTAAAGTAGCTTAAACTTGGTTTGTTTTGCACTTACTTGGCACACAACATTATTTGGTATATATTATTGTGTTGAAGTGGTTAGAATTTAAAATAATACTATTATGCTAGAAATTACGGGCTTAGTTGGGTTTTATTGGGTTTTTATGCATTATTTGGACTTTCGCGGATATAGGAGCTCAAACTTGGTTTGTTTTGCACGAAACATGGCACACAACACTATTTGGTATATGTTATTGTGTTGAAGTGGTTAGAATTGAAAATAATAGCCATATGCTAAGTATTACGTGCCAAATTGCGATTTTATGGGTTTTTAAGGTTTTTTTGGTCTTTCGGCATAAAGTAGAAGTTGGTTTGTTTTGCACAAAACTTGGCACACAGCACAATTTGGTATATATAATTGTGTTGTAGTGGTTAGAATTGAAATAATAGGGATATGCTAGAAATTACGTGCGAAGTTGCGATTCATTGGGTTTTTAAGTGTTTTTTGGACTTTCGCGCATAAAGTAGCTCAAACTTGGTTTGTTTTGCACGAAACTTAGCACACAACACTATTTTGTATATATTATTGGGTTGAAGTGGTTAGAATTAAAAATAATAGCCATATGTTAAGTAATACGTGCCAAGTTGCGATTTTATGGGTTTTTAAGCTTTTTTTTTGACTTTCGTGCTTAAAGTAACTCAAACTTGGTTTGTTTTGCACGAAACTTGGCACACAGCACTATTTGTTATATATTATTGTGTTGTAGCGATTAGAATTGAAATAATTGTGATATGCAAGAAATTATGTGGGTAGTTGGGATTTATTGGGTTTTTAAGTGTTTTTTGGACTTTCGCGCATAAAGTAGCTCAAACTTGGTTTGTTTTCCATGAAACTTGGCACACAAAACTATTTGGTACATATTATTGTGTTGAAGTGCTTAGAATTGAAAATAATAGTCATATGCTAAATATTACGTGCCAAGATGAGATTTTATGGGTTTTTTAGCTTTTTTTGGACTTTCGTGCATAAAGTAGCTCAAACTTGGTTTGTTTTGCACGAAACTTGACACACAACACTATTTGGTATATATTATTGCGTTGAAATGTTTGGAATTGAATAATAGTCATATGGAATGAATGACGTGCTACGTTGCGATTTTATGGGTTTTTAAGCGTTTTTTGGACTTTCGCGCATAAAGTAGCTCAAACTTGGTTTGTTTTGCACGAAACTTGGCACACAACAGTATTTGGTATATATTATTGTGTTGAAGTGGTGAGAATTGAAAATAGTAGTCATATGCTAAATATTACGTGCCAAGTTGAGATTTTATGGGTTTTTTAGCTTTTTTTGGACTTTCGTGCATAAAGTAGCTCAAACTTGGTTTGTTTTGCACGAAACTTGGCACACAGCACTATTTGGTATATATTATTGTGTTGTAGCGGTTAGAATTGAAATAATTGTGATATGCTAGAAATTATGTGCGAAGTTGGGATTTATTGGGTTTTTAAGTGTTTTTTGGACTTTCGCGCATAAAGTAGCTCAAACTTGGTTTGTTTTGCACGAAACTTGGCACACAACACTATTTTGTATATATTATTGGGTTGAAGTGGTTAGAATTAAAAATAATAGCCATATGCTAAGTAATACGTGCCAAGTTGCGATTTTATGGGTTTTTAAGCTTTTTTTTTGACTTTCGTGCTTAAAGTAGCTCAAACTTGGTTTGTTTCGCACGAAACTTGGCACACAGCACTATTTGGTATATATTATTGTGTTGTAGTCGTTAGAATTGAAATAATAGAGCTATGCAAGAAATTACGTACTAAGTTGGGATTTATTGGGTTTTTAAGTGTTTTTTGGACTTTCGCGCATAAAGTAGCTCAAACTTGGTTTGTTTTCCACGAAACTTGGCACACAACACTATTTGGTATATATTATTGTGTTGAAGTGCTTAGAATTGAAAATAATAGTCATATGCTAAATATTACGTGCCAAGTTGAGATTTTATGGGTTTTTTAGCTTTTTTTGGACTTTCGTGCATAAAGTAGCTCAAACTTGGTTTGTTTTGCACGAAACTTGGCACACAACACTATTTGGTATATATTATTGCGTTGAAATGTTTTGAATTGAAAATAATAGTCATATGGAATAAATGACATGCTACGTTGCGATTTTATGGGTTTTTAAGCTTTTTTTGGACTTTTGCACATAAAGTAGCTCAAACTTGGTTTGTTTTGCACGAAACTTGGCAAACAACACTATTTGGTATATATTATTGTGTTGAAGTGGTTAGAATTGAAAATAATAGCCATATGCCAAGTATTACGTGCCAAGTTGCGATTTTATGGGTTTTTAAGATTTTTTTGACTTTCGTGCTTAAAGTAGCTCAAACTTGGTTTGTTTTGCACGAAACTTGGCACACAGCACTATTTGGTATATATATTATTGTGTTGTAGCGGTTAGAATTGAAATAATAGTGATATGCTAGATATTATGTGCGAAGTTGGGATTTATTGGGTTTTTAAGTGTTTTTTGGACTTTCGCGCATAAAGTAGCTCAAATTTGGTTTGTTTTGCAAGAAACTTGGCACACAACCCTATTTGGTATATATTATTGTGTTGAAGTGGTTAGAATTGAAAATAATAGCCATAAGCTAAGTATTACGTGCCAAGTTGCGATTTTATGGGTTTTTAAGCTTTTTTTTTACTTTCGTGCTTAAAGTAGCTCAAACTTGGTTTGTTTTGCACGAAACTTAGCACACAGCACTATTTGTTATATATTATTGTTTTGTAGTGGTTAGAATTGAATTAATAGTGCTATGCAAGAAATTACGTGCGAAGTTGGAATTTATTGGGTTTTTAAGTATTTTTTGGACTTTCGCGCGTAAAGTAGCTTAAACTTGGTTTGTTTTGCACTTACTTGGCACACAACATTATTTGGTATACATGTTATTGTGTTGAAGTGGTTAGAATTTAAAATAATAGTATTATGCTAGAAATTACGAGCTTAGTTGGGTTTTATTGGGTTTTTATGCATTTTTTATACTTTAGCGCATATAGGAGCACAAACTTGGTTTGTTTTGCACGAAACTTGGCACTCAACACTATTTGGTATACATTATTGCGTTGAAATGTTTTGAATTGAAAATAATAGTCATATGGAAGAAATGACGTGCTACGTTGCGCTTTATGGGTTTTTAAGCTTCTTTTGGACTTTCGCGCATAAAGTAGCTCAAACTTGGTTTGTTTTGCACGAAACATGGCACACAACTCTATTTGGTATATATTATTGTGTTGAAGTGGTTAGAATTGAAAATAATAGCCATATTCTGAGTATTACGTGCCAAGTTTAGATTTTATGGGTTTTTAATCTTTTTTTGGACTTTCGTGCATAAAGTTGTTCAAACTTGGTTTGTTTTGCACGAAACTTGGCACACTGCACTATTTGGTATATATTATTGTGTTGTAGCGGTTAGAATTGAAATAATAGTGATATGCTAGAAATTATGTGCGAAGTTGGGATTTATTGGGTTTTTAAGTGTTTTTGGGACTTTCGCACATAAAGTAGCTCAAACTTGGTTTGTTTTGCACGAAACTTGGAGCACAACACTATTTGGTATATATTATTGTGTTGAAGTGGTTAGAATATAAAATAATAGCCATATGCTAAGTATTACGTGCCAAGTTGCGATTTTATGGGTTTTTATGCTTTTTTTTTTGACCTTTGTGCTTAAAGTAGCTCAAACTTGGTTTGTTTCGCACGAAACTTGGCACACAGCACTATTAAGTATATATTATTGTGTTGTAGTGGTTAGAATTGAAATACTAGTGCTATGCAAGAAATTACGTACTAAGTTGGGATTTATTGGGTTTTTAAGTGTTTTTTGGACTTTCGCGCATAAAGTAGCTCAAACTTGGTTTGTTTTGCACGAAACTTGGAACACAACACTATTTGGTATATGTTATTGCGTTGAAATGTTTTGAATTGAAAATAATAGTCATATGGAATAAATGACATGTTACGTTGCGATTTTATGGGTTTTTAAGCTTTTTTTGGACTTTTGCACATAAAGTAGCTCAAACTTGGTTTGTTTTGCACGAAACTTGGCACACAACACTATTTGGTATATATTATTGTGTTGAAGTGGTTAGAATTGAAAATAATAGTCATATGCTAAATATTATGTGCCAAGTTGAGATTTTATGGGTTTTTTAGCTTTTTTTGGACTTTCGTGCATAAAGTAGCTCAAACTTGGTTTGGTTTGCACGAAACTTGGCACACAACACTATTTGTTATATATTATTGCGTTGAAATGTTTGGAATTGAATAATAGTCATATGGAATGAATGACATGCTACGTTGCGATTTTATGGGGTTTTAAGCTTTTTTTGGACTTTCGCGCATAAAGTAGCTCAAACTTGGTTTGTTTTGCACGAAATTTGGCACACAACAGTATTTGGTATATATTATTGTGTTGAAGTGGTGAGAATTGAAAATAATAGTCATATGCTAAATATTACGTGCCAAGTTGAGATTTTATGGGTTTTTTAGCTTTTTTTGGACTTTCGTGCATAAAGTAGCTCAAACTTGGTTTGTTTTGCACGAAACTTGGCACACAGCACTATTTGGTATATATTATTGTGTTGTAGCGGTTAGAATTGAAATAATTGTGATATGCTAGAAATTATGTGCGAAGTTGGGATTTATTAGATTTTTAAGTGTTTTTTGGACTTTCGCGCATAAAGTAGCTCAAACTTGGTTTGTTTTGCACGAAACTTGGCACACAACCCTATTTGGTATATATTATTGTGTTGAAGTGGTTAGAATTGAAAATAATAGCCATATGCTAAGTATTACGTGCCAAGTTGCGATTTTATGGGTTTTTAATCTTTTTTTTGACTTTCGTGCTTATAGTAGCTCAAACTTTGTTTGTTTTGCACGGAACAAGGCACACAGCATTATTTGTTATATATTATTGTGTTGTAGTGGTTAGAATTGAAATAATAGTGCTATGCTAGAAATTACGTGCTAAGTTGGGATTTATTTGGTTTTTAAGTATTTTTTGGACTTTCTTGCGTAAAGTAGCTTAAACTTGATTTGTTTTGCACTTACTTGGCACACAACATTATTTGGTATATGTTATTGTGTTGAAGTGGTTAGAATTTAAAATAATAGTATTATGCTAGAAATTACGAGCTCAGTTGGGTTTTATTGGGTTTTTATGCATTTTTTATACTTTAGCGCATATAGGAGCACAAACTTGGTTTGTTTTGCACGAAACTTGGCACACAACACTATTTGCTATATTTTATTGCGTTGAAATGTTTTTAATTGAAAATAATAGTCATATGGAAGAAATGACGTGCTACGTTGCGCTTTATGGGTTTTTAAGCTTCTTTTGGACTTTCGCGCATAAAGTAGCTCAAACTTGGTTTGTTTTGCACGAAACATGGCACACAACACTATTTGGTATATATTATTGTGTTGAAGTGGTTAGAATTGAAAATAATAGCCATATGCTAAGTATTACGTGCCAAGTTGAGATTTTATGGGTTTTTAATCTTTTTTTGGACTTTCGTGCATAAAGTTGTTCAAACTTGGTTTGTTTTGCACGAAACTTGGCACACAGCACTATTTGGTATATATTATTGTGTTGTAGCGGTTAGAATTGAAATAATAGTGATATGCTAGAAATTATGTGCGAAGTTGGGATTTATTGGGTTTTTAAGTGTTTTTGGGACTTTCGCGCATAAAGTAGCTCACAAACTTGGTTTGTTTTGCACGAAACTTGGAGCACAACACTATTTCGTATATATTATTGTGTTGAAGTGGTTAGAATCTAAAATAATAGCCATATGCTAAGTATTACGTGCCAAGTTGCGATTTTATGGGTTTTTATGCTTTTTTTTTGACTTTTGTGCTTAAAGTAGCTCAAACTTGGTTTGTTTCGCACGAAACTTGGCACACAGCACTATTTGGTATATATTATTGTGTTGCAGTGGTTAGAATTGAAATAATATTGCTATGCAAGAAATTACGTACTAAGTTGGGATTTATTGGGTTTTTAAGTGTTTTTTGGACTTTCGCGCATAAAGTAGCTCAAACTTGGTTTGTTTTCCAAGAAACTTGGCACACAACACTATTTGGTATATATTATTGTGTTGAAGTGCTTATAATTGAAAATAATAGTCATATGCTAAATATTACGTGCCAAGTTGAGATTTTATGGATTTTTTAGCTTTTTTTGGACTTTCGTGCATAAAGTAGCTAAAACTTGGTTTGTTTTGCACGAAACTTGGCACACAACACTATTTGGTATATATTATTGCGTTGAAATGTTTGGAATTGAATAATAGTCATATGGAATGAATGACATGCTACGTTGCGATTTTATAGGTTTTTAAGCTTTTTTTGGACTTTTGCACATAAAGTAGCTCAAACTTGGTTTGTTTTGCACGAAACTTGGCACACAACACTATTTGGTATATATTATTGTGTTGAAGTGGATAGAATTGAAAATAATAGCCATATGCCAAGTATTACGTGAGAAGTTGCGATTTTATGGGTTTTTAAGATTTTTTTGACTTTCGTGCTTAAAGTAGCTCAAACTTAGTTTGTTTTGCACGAAACTTGGCACAGAGCACTATTTGGTATATATATTATTGTGTTATAGCGGTTAGAATTGAAATAATAGTGATATGCTTGATATTTTGTGCGAAGTTGGGATTTATTTGGTTTTTAAGTGTTTTTTGTACTTTCGCGCATAAAGTAGCTCACACTTGGTTTGTTTTGCACGAAACTTGGCACACAACCCTATTTGGTATATATTATTGTGTTGAAGTGGTTAGAATTGAAAAAAATAGCGATATGCTAAGTATTACGTGCCAAGTTGCGATTTTATGGGTTTTTAATCTTTTTTTTGACTTTCGTGCTTAAAGTAGCTCAAACTTGGTTTGTTTTGCACGGAACAAGGCACACAGCATTATTTGTTATATATTATTGTGTTGTAGTGGTTAAAATTGAAATAATAGTGCTATGCTAGAAATTACGTGCTAAGTTGGGATTTATTTGGTTTTTAAGTATTTTTTGGACTTTCTTGCGTAAAGTAGCTTAAACTTGGTTTGTTTTGCACTTACTTGGCATACAACATTATTTGGTATATATTATTGTGTTGAAGTGGTTAGAATTTAAAATAATAGTATTATGCTAGAAATTACGAGCATAGTTGGGTTTTATTGGGTTTTTATGCATTTTTTATACTTTAGCGCATATAGGAGATCAAACATGGTTTGTTTTGCATGAAACTTGGCACACAACACTATTTGGTATATATTATTGCGTTGAAATGTTTTGAATTGAAAATAATAGTCATATGGAAGAAATGACATGCTACGTTGCGATTTTATGGGTTTTTATGCTTTTTATGGACTTTCGCGCATAAAGTAGCTCAAACTTGGTTTGTTTTGCACGAAACTTGGCACACAACAGTATTTGTTACATATTATTGTGTTGAAGTGGTTAGAATTGAAAATAATAGCCATATGCTAAGTATTACGTGCCATGTTGCGATTTTATGGGTTTTTAAGCTTTTTTTGGACTTTCGTGCATAAAGTTGCTCAAACTTGGTTTGTTTTACACGAAAATTGGCACACAGCACTATTTGGTATATATTATTGTGTTGTAGAGGTTAGAATTGAAATAATTGTGATATGCTAGAAATTATGTGCGAAGTTGGGATTTATTGGGTTTTTAAGTGTTTTTTGGACTTTCGCGCATAAAGTAGCTCAAACTTGGTTTGTTTTGCACGAAACTTGGCACACAACACTATTTGGTATATATTATTGTGTTGAAGTGGTTAGAATTGAAAATAATAGCCATATGCTAAGTGTTACGTGCCAAGTTGCGATTTTATGGGTTTTAATGCTTTTTTTTGACTTTTGTGCTTAAAGTAGCTCAAACTTGGTTTGTTTCGCACGAAACATGGCACACAGCACTATTTGATATATATTATTGTGTTATAGTGGTTAGAATTGAAATAATAGTGCTATGCAAGAAATTACGTACTAAGTTGGGATTTATTGGGTTTTTAAGTGTTTTTTGGACTTTCGCGCATAAAGTAGCTCAAACTTGGTTTGTTTTCCACGAAACTTGGCACACAACACTATTTGGTATATATTATTGTGTTGAAGTGCTTAGAATTGAAAATAATAGTCATATGCTAAATATTACGTGCCAAGTTGAGATTTTGTGGGTTTTTTAGCTTTTTATGGACTTTCGTACTTGGTTTGTTTTGCACGAAACTTGGCACACAACACTATTTGGTATATATTATTGTGTTGAAATGTTTTGAATTGAAAATAATAGTCATATGGAATAAATGACATGCTACGTTGCGATTTTATGGGTTTTTAAGCTTTTTTTGGACTTTTGCACATAAAGTAGCTCAAACTTGGTTTGTTTTGCACGAAACTTGGCACACAACCCTATTTGGTATATATTATTGTGTTGAAGTGGTTAGAATTGAAAATAGTAGCCATACGCTAAGTATTACGTGCCAAGTTGCGATTTTATGGGTTTTTAAGCTTTTTTTGACTTTCGTGCTTAAAGTAGCTCAAACTTGGTTTGTTTTGCACGAAACTTGGCACATAGCACCATTTGGTATATATTATTGTGTTGTAGTGGTTAGAATTGAAATAATAGTGCTATGCAAGAAATTACGTACTAAGTTGGGATTTATTGGGTCTTTAAGTGTTTTTTGGATTTTCGCGCATAAAGTAGCTCAAACTTGGTTTGTTTTCCACGAAACTTGGTACACAAACTTATTTGGTATATATTATTGTGTTGAAGTGGGTAGAATTGAAAATAATATCCATATGCCATGTATTACGTGCCAAGTTGCGATTTTATGGGTTTTTATGCTTTTTTTGACTTTCGTGTTTAAAATAGCTCAAACTTGGTTTGTTTTGCACGAAACTTGGCACACAGCACTATTTGGTATATATTATTGTGTTGTAGCGGTTAGAATTGAAATAATAGTAATATGCTAGATATTATGTGTGAAGTTGGGATTTATTGGGTTTTTAAGTGTTTTTTGGAATTTCGCGCATAAAGTAGCTCAAACTTTGTTTGTTTTGCACGAAACTTGGCACACAACCCTATTTGGTATATATTATTGTGTTGAAGTGGTTAGAATTGAAAATAGTAGCCATACGCTAAGTATTATGTGCCAAGTTGCGATTTTATGGGTTTTTTAAGCTTTTTTTGACTTTCGTGCTTAAAGTAGCTCAAACTTGGTTTGTTTTGCACGAAACTTGGCACACAGCACTATTTGTTATATATTATTGTGTTGTAGTGGTTAGAATTGAAATAATAGTGCTATGCAAGAAATTACGTGCTAAGTTGGGATTTATTGTGTTTTTAAGTACTTTTTGGACTTTCGCGCGTAAAGTAGCTTAAACTTGGTTTGTTTTTTATTTAATTGGCACACAACATTATTTGCTATATATTATTGTGTTGAAGTGGTTAGAATTTAAAATCATAGTATTATGCTAGAAATTACGAGCTTAGTTGGGTTTTATTGGGTTTTTATGCATTTTTTATACTTTCGCGCATATAGGAGCTCAAACTTGGTTTGTTTTGCACGAAACTTGGCACAGAACACTATTTGGTATATGTTATTGCGTTGAAATGTTTTGAATTGAAAATAATAGTCATATGGAAGAAACGACATGCTACGTTGCGATTTTATGGGTTTTTAAGCTTTTTTTGGACTTTCGCGCATATAGTAGCTCAAACTTTCTTTTTTTTGCACGAAACTTGGCACACAACACTATTTGGTTTATATTATTGTGTTGAAGTGGTTAGAATTGAAAATAATAGCCATATGCTAAGTATTACGTGCCAAGTTGCGATTTTATGGGTTTTTAAGCTTTTTTTGGACTTTCGTGCGTAAAGTTGCTCAAACTTGGTTTGTTTTGCATGAAACATGGCACATAGCACTATTTGGTATATATTATTGTGTTGTAGCGGTAAGAATTGAAATAATAGAGATATGCTAGAAATTATTTGCGAAGATGGGATTTATTGGGTTTTTAAGTGTTTTTTGGACTTACGCGAATAAAGTAGCTCAAACTTGGTTTGTTTTGCACGAAACTTGGCACACAACACTATTTGGTATATATTATTGTGTTGAAGTGGTTAGAATTGAAAATAATAGCCATATGCTAAGTATTACGTGCCAAGTTGCAATTTTTTGGGTTTTTAAGCTTTTTTCTGACTTTTGTGCTTAAAGTTGCTCAAACTTGGTTTGTTTCGCACGAAACTTGGCACACAGCACTATTTGGTATATATTATTGTGTTGTAGTGGTTAGAATTGAAATAATAGTGCTATGTAAGAAATTACGTACTAAGTTGAGATTTATTGGGTTTTTAAGTGTTTTGTGGACTTTCGCGCAAAAAGTAGCTCAAACTTGGTTTGTTTTCCACGAAACTTGGCACACAACACTATTTGGTATATATTATTGTGTTGAAGTGCTTAGAATTGAAAATAATAGTCATATGCTAAATCTTACGTGCCAATTTGAGATTTTATGGGTTTTTTAGCTAATTTTGGACATTCGTGCATAAAGTTGCTCAAACTTTGTTTGTTTTGCACGAAACTTGACACATAACACTATTTGGTATATGTTATTGTGTTGAAGTGGTTAGTTTGAAAATAATAGCCATATGCTATGTACTACGTGCCATGTTGCGATTTTATGGGTTTTTAAGCTTTTTTTGGACTTTCGTGCATAAAGTTGCTCAAACTTGGTTTGTTTCGCACGAAACTTGGCACACATCACTATTTGATATATATTATTGTGTTGTAGCGATTAGAATTTAAATAATAGTGATATGCTAGAAATTACGTGCGAAGTTGGGATTCATTAGGTTTCTAAGTGTTTTTTGGAGTTTCGCGCATTAAGTAGCTCAAACTTGGTTTGTTTTGTACGAAACTTGGCACACAACCCTATTTGGTATATATTATTGTGTAGAAGTGGTTAGAATTGAAAATAATAGTCATATGCTAAATATTACGTGCAAAGTTGCAATTTTATGGGTTTTTAAGCTTTTTTCTAATTTTCGTGCATAAAGTAGGTCAAAATTGGTTAGTTTAGCACGAAACTAGGTACACAACACTATTTGGTATATATTATTGTGTTGAAATGTTTTGAATTGAAAATAATAGTCATATGGAATAAATGACATGCTACGTTGCGATTTTATGGGTTTTTAAGCTTTTTTGGACTTTTGCACATAAAGTAGCTCAAACTTGGTTTGTTTTGCACGAAACTTGGCACACAACCCTATTTGGTATATATTATTGTGTTAAAGTGGTTAGAATTGAAAATAGTAGCCATACGCTAATATTACGTGCCAAGTTGCGATTTTATGGGTTTTTAAGCTTTTTTTTACTTTCGTGCTTAAAGTAGCTCAAACTTGGTTTGTTTTGCACGAAACTTGGCACATAGCACCATTTGGTATATATTATTGTGTTGTAGTGGTTAGAATTGAAATAATAGTGCTATGCAAGAAATTACGTACTAAGTTGGGATTTATTGGGTCTTTAAGTGTTTTTTGGATTTTCGCGCATAAAGTAGCTCAAACTTGGTTTGTTTTCCACGAAACTTGGTACACAAACTTATTTGGTATATATTATTGTGTTGAAGTGGGTAGAATTGAAAATAATATCCATATGCCATGTATTACGTGCCAAGTTGCGATTTTATGGGTTTTTAAGCTTTTTTTGACTTTCGTGTTTAAAATAGCTCAAACTTGGTTTGTTTTGCACGAAACTTGGCACACAGCACAATTTGGTATATATTATTGTGTTGTAGCGGTTAGAATTGAAATAATAGTAATATGCTAGATATTATGTGTGAAGTTGGGATTTATTGGGTTTTTAAGTGTTTTTTGGAATTTCGCGCATAAAGTAGCTCAAACTTTGTTTGTTTTGCACGAAACTTGGCACACAACCCTATTTGGTATATATTATTGTGTTGCAGTGGTTAGAATTGAAAATAGTAGCCATACGCTAAGTATTATGTGCCAAGTTGCGATTTTATGGGTTTTTAAGCTTTTTTTGACTTTCGTGCTTAAAGTTGCTCAAACTTGGTTTGTTTTGCACGAAACTTGGCACACAGCACTATTTGTTATATATTATTGTGTTGTAGTGGTTAGAATTGAAATAATAGTGCTATGCAAGAAATTACGTGCTAAGTTGGGATTTATTGTGTTTTTAAGTATTTTTTGGACTTTCGCGCGTAAAGTAGCTTAAACTTGGTTTGTTTTGTATTTAATTGGCACACAACATTATTTGCTATATATTATTGTGTTGAAGTGGTTAGAATTTAAAATCATAGTATTATGCCAGAAATTACGAGCTTAGTTGGGTTTTATTGGGTTTTTATGCATTTTTTATACTTTCGCGCATATAGGAGCTCAAACTTGGTTTGTTTTGCACGAAACTTGGCACAGAACACTATTTGGTATATGTTATTGCGTTGAAATGTTTTGAATTGAAAATAATAGTCATATGGAAGAAACGACATGCTACGTTGCGATTTTATGGGTTTTTAAGCTTTTTTTGGACTTTCGCGCATATAGTAGCTCAAACTTTGTTTTTTTTGCACGAAACTTGGCACACAACACTATTTGGTTTATATTATTGTGTTGAAGTGGTTAGAATTGAAAATAATAGCCATATGCTAAGTATTACGTGCCAAGTTGCGATTTTATGGGTTTTTAAGCTTTTTTTGGACTTTCGTGCGTAAAGTTGCTCAAACTTGGTTTGTTTTGCACGAAACATGGCACATAGCACTATTTGGTATATATTATTGTGTTGTAGCGGTTAGAATTGAAATAATAGAGATATGCTAGAAATTATTTGCGAAGATGGGATTTATTGGGTTTTTAAGTGTTTTTTGGACTTACGCGAATAAAGTAGCTCAAACTTGGTTTGTTTTGCACGAAACTTGGCACACAACACTATTTGGTATATATTATTGTGTTGAAGTGGTTAGAATTGAAAATAATAGCCATATGCTAAGTATTACGTGCCAAGTTGCAATTTTTTGGGTTTTTAAGCTTTTTTCTGACTTTTGTGCTTAAAGTTGCTCAAACTTGGTTTGTTTCGCACGAAACTTGGCACACAGCACTATTTGGTTTGTAAGAAATTACGTACTAAGTTGAGATTTATTGGGTTTTTAAGTGTTTTGTGGACTTTCGCGCAAAAAGTAGCTCAAACTTGGTTTGTTTTCCACGAAACTTGGCACACAACACTATTTGGTATATATTATTGTGTTGAAGTGCTTAGAATTGAAAATAATAGTCATATGCTAAATCTTACGTGCCAATTTGAGATTTTATGGGTTTTTTAGCTAATTTTGGACATTCGTGCATAAAGTTGCTCAAACTTTGTTTGTTTTGCACGAAACTTGACACATAACACTATTTGGTATATGTTATTGTGTTGAAGTGGTTAGTTTGAAAATAATAGCCATATGCTATGTACTACGTGCCATGTTGCGATTTTATGGGTTTTTAAGCTTTTTTTGGACTTTCGTGCATAAAGTTGCTCAAACTTGGTTTGTTTCGCACGAAACTTGGCACACATCACTATTTGATATATATTATTGTGTTGTAGCGATTAGAATTTAAATAATAGTGATATGCTAGAAATTACGTGCGAAGTTGGGATTCATTAGGTTTCTAAGTGTTTTTTGGACTTTCGCGCATTAAGTAGCTCAAACTTGGTTTGTTTTGTACGAAACTTGGCACACAACCCTATTTGGTATATATTATTGTGTAGAAGTGGTTAGAATTGAAAATAATAGTCATATGCTAAATATTACGTGCAAAGTTGCAATTTTATGGGTTTTTAAGCTTTTTTCTAATTTTCGTGCATAAAGTAGGTCAAAATTAGTTTGTTTAGCACGAAACTAGGTACACAACACTATTTGGTATATATTATTGTGTTGAAGTGGTTAGAATTGAAAATAATTCATATGCTAGAAATTACGTGTTAAACTACTATTTTAAGGGTGTTTAAGCTTTTTTGTCACTTTTGCGCATAAAATAGCTAAAACTTGGTTTGTTTTGCATGAAACTTGCCACATAACACTATTTGTTATATATGATAGAAATTACGTGCTAAGTTACTATTTTAAGGGTTTTTAAGCTTTTTTGGCACATTCGCGCATAAAGTAGCTAAGACTAGGTCTGTTTGGCATGAAACTTGGAGCGCAACAATATTTGGCATATATTTTTGTGTTGAAGTGGTTAAAATTGAAAATCATAGTTATATGCTAGAAATTACGTGCGATGATTTGATTTAAAGGGGTTTTTTTTAGTGTTTTTGACACTTTCGCGCATAAAGTAGTTAAACTTTCTTTTGTCTTGCACGAAATTTGGCACACAACACTATTTAGTATACATTATTTTTTTGAAGTGGCTAGAATTTGAAATAAGTCATATGCTATAAATTACGTGCTAAGTTATTATTTTAAGGGTTTTAAAGCAATTTTAGCACTTTTGCGCATAAAGTAACTAAAACTTGGTTTGTTTTGCACAAAACTTGGCACACAACATTATTTGGTATATATTATTGTGTTGAAATGGTTAAAATTCAAAATCATAGTTATATGATAAAAATTACGTGCTAGGTTGCGATTTTAAAGAATTTTAAGCTTTTTTGGCACTTTCGCGTGTAAAATAGCTAAAACTTTGTTTGTTTTGCAGGAACTTGGCACATAACCCTATTTGTTATATATTATTGTGTCGAAGTGGTTAAAATTGAAAATCAAAGTTTTATGATAGAAATTACGTGCTAAGTTACTATTTTAAGGGGTTTTTGAGCTTTTTTGGAACTTTGGCACATAAGGTAGCTAAAACTTGGTTTGTTTTGTATAAAACTTGGCACATTACACTATTTGGTATATGTTATTGTGTTGAAGTCGTTAAAATTGAAAATCGTAGTTATATGAGAGAAATAGCTAAAACTTGGTTTGTTTTGCACGAAACTTGACACAGAACACGATTTGGTATATATTATTGTGTCGAAGTGGTTAAAATTTAAAATCATAGTTTTATGATAGAAATTACGTGCTAAGTTACTATTTTAAGGGTTTATGTGCTTTTTTGGAACTTTCGCGCATAAAGTAGCTAAATCTTGGTTTGTTTTGCACAAAACATGACACACAACACTATTTAATATATATTATTGTGTTGAAGTGGTTAAAATTGAAAATCCTAGTTATGTGCTAAAAATTACGTATTATGTTGTGATTTTAAGGATTTTAAAGTTTTTTTGTCACTTTCACGCATAAAATAACTAAAACATGGTTTGTTTAGCCCGAAACTTGGCACAAAACACTATTTCGTATATATTGTTGTTTTGAAGTGTAACAACCCGACTTACCGTTGACTAGGTAAACAGGGTCATCACTGGGTTTGTTTCCCAAGAAACTGAAATCACACTTCCAAAACTCAAGCAAAGGAATCAACAGCCCTTTAATGTAACTAACTCAGCTAAATCTCAAACCAAACATCTAACCTAAACAAAAAGTAATCTTACAATACACTCCGAGTTCAATATAACCAAGATAATCAGAACTAATATACATTTAACAAATTCCTAATACAAACTATAAACTCCCACAGGCTTAGCTCAAAAGGACATCCTTGGCACCCTCATCAACATTGCTAACCCACTTGTTCCCGACCGGATTCGATCTGATATCGACTAAAAGATGGAAACAACAGGGAATCAGAGTAAACTGAATGAGAAGTAACAATCCAAAACAACAAAACACAGTAACTCAAATCATAGGTTTAAAAGCAACATCAGTTCCTTAGATCTATGTGCGCACAGGGAGTCTAGTTGAGAAGAACATCCATAGCTCTAAGGCTATGTTACTCTCGGGTGAAGCTAGTCAATATCTCAATGACAATTCGCTTCAAACAGGGAGCAGGGAACAATGTTCCTCAACTCCGTCAATGACCAGCTCGAAAGCCCGATCCATTGACCATATCATAATATCAGAATATGCAATCACAACAACATTTGTCTCAATCAATTTTCAATTTCAAAAGAACTTGGATAAAAACGATTTATACATTTAAAGTAGTCTGGCCAGACCCTTTAAGGGACTGCTACTACTCACCAACGAGACGCTCCAAAAAGCCGCGATCGATTCGCAGCTATCAACTAGAAAGGTTCCTCAATGACATCGCCTCCTGAACCATAACAAGATCATAACATCACTAGAGAGCGTTCGATACTACTATACTAACATGTAACTTATTACCTCTCCTCCTAAGACCGTAGTTAAACCAAGAGTTATGCTAGCATTCTAACCTTTAAAATCTCACAGTCGATTCAAGAATATCAAATTACCCAATATTACTAGTCTCCAATTTTAATCAAGACACAACTTACACATCTTAGTCAAAATTCAACAATACTCAATACAATTAATCTCAAATGTATAACTTCAGGAGGTTTTTGATTGAAAAGATTAATTTGGTCAAAGTATAGTAATAGAATATATTATAATTAAGAAATGGTAATCCAATTTATGATTTTCCTTATTTATGCGTTTTTTAGCAAAAATTAATAATAATATTAATACTCGACTATAATTCACGAAACTAATACACAACTTATATCTCATATATATATATATATATATATATATATATATATATATATATATATATATATATATATATATATATATATGTATATATGTATATATATATGTATATATGTATATATATATGTATATATGTATATATATATATATATATATGTATATATATATATATATATATATATGTATATATATATATATATATATATATGTATATATATATATATATATATGTATATATATATATATATATATATATATATGTATATATATATATATATATGTATATATATATATATATATGTATATATATATATATATATATATATATATATATATATATATATATACATATATATATATATATATATATATATATATATTTATGTATATATATATATATGTATAAATATATATACATATATATATATATATATATATATATATATATATATATATATATATATATATATATATATATATATATATATATATATACATATATATATATATATACATATATATATATATATATACATATATATATATATATATATATATATATATGTATATATATATATATATATATATATATATATATATATATATATATATATATATATATACACATATATATATATATATATATATGTACAGAAAAATTTTCGTTTTAAAAAAAATTAATGCTTACTATTTTAATTTATATTATTTTAGATTATGCGGTTTTTTTGGCAATTTTAATGAATAATTCATATAAAATAATATACAAGGAGTTAATTAACCAAAATTTCCAGAATTATTAATTTATATATACTAAACACATATAAAATTTATGAGCATAATTTTATGTAAATAAATATATGTTAGAATTTATACCTTTAATAATTTTACTATTAATTTAATTCCTTTGCTGTAGAATTTTTAGCCACAATATTAGCTTCCTCCCCTTGAATTTCTATAATTAACACTAAATCTTATTATTAGAAAAATTTTGAGAATTTTTAGGAATTTTCTAGGAATTAGATTATTTTTGAAATAAATTTTCTAATATTTTTTTTCCTTCTCTTCATTTACTCACGGTACACATGGTTATAAATAGGCTAAGGATAGTAAATTTTTTTTATTTTAACCTTTTCTTTCATGTGCAAGAAAAATTAGGATAAGACTAAGTTAATATTTTGGCACTTAGCCTTCCGTGCCGCCCACTTCCAAGATTTTTACCTTCTTTATTATTATTATTATTATTATTATTATTATTATTATTATTATTATTATTATTATTATTATAAAAACCTACTTAACTCACTTGATTCATGGTAAATTTTCTAATTAGTTTAAAGCCCCAAATGATTTTATATATTTTAAATTCTCGAATGTCATATTCTACCCAAGTTAAGAAAAACTTCGTCCTCCAAGTTGAAGAAAGTATATACTCAAATATCCAGCTAACATACATATCGTAAATCTATGTTGAATAAGTTCTCATACTTGTGCCCTATAAGAATCTACATTTAGCGACTAACCATGTTAACCATCCAGACTTACTGAAACTATTCTGAATCCAAAAATCCTACCCAACTTAGAATAAAGTTCGTCCTCGAACTTAACTCTTTAAGACTAAGGAGATGCAATAGTTATAAAATGATAAAAATATAAATACCTACATAAACAACCAAGGTTAATCGCGTCTCATGGCATCTTCTGCCTCCCACGTGGCTTCTTTGGTAACGTGATTAGACCATAGCACTTTCACAAGTGCTACACTACCTCGACGAGTATCACGCGTCTTCTTATCTAGAATCTGAACGGGAGTCTCTTCATACTGCAAGGTGTCATACAGGGTTAATTGTTCGGGCTGAAGAACATGTGAATCATCCCTGATGTACAGTCTCAGTTGGGATACGTGAAACACATCATGCACTCGATCAATAGACGCAGGTAACGCAAGTCGATATGCTACCTCGCCTATGCGCTCAAGGATCTCGTAGGGCCAATGAATCTTGGACTAAGCTTACCCTTCCTCCCAAACCTCATCACACCTTTAATTGGTGAGACTCGAAGGAAGACTTTATCTCCAACTTGAAATTCAAGAGGTCCACGTCATTGGTCTGCATAACTCTTTTGCTTATCCTGCGCTGCTCTAATCCTCCTTCGTATCAACTGGACTTTTTCGATCATCTCCTGAATCAAAGGCGCTCCCACAGCTACCGTATCCGAACTATCATTCCAACATACAGGGCTACGACAACTACGACCATAAAGTGCCGCGAATGGTGCCATGCCAATACTCGAATGATAACTGTTATTATACGAGAACTCAATCATATCCAACTTATCGTCCCATGAGTCCCCGAAATCTAAGACACACGCTCGTAACGTATCCTCAAGCGTCTGTATAGTCCGCTCTGTCTGTCCATCCGTAGCTGGGTGAAACGCTGTGCTCATTCTCAACTCCGTACCCAAAGAATCCTGTAGCTTTTGCCAAAAATTAGACAAAAACCGAGCATCTCTATCTGAGATTATGTCTCATGGAACTCCGTGATGTCTCACCACTTGCTGTCGATAGCCCAAAGCCAACTGATGCTTGTTCCAAGTGTCCTTCATCGGAATGAAATGTGCCAATTTTGTCAATCGATCAACCATGACCCAAATCATATTGTTGCCCTTCGTAGTCCTCGGTAGTCCACACACAAAATCCATAGATATCGATTCCCACTTCCACTCGGGTATCGGCAACGGGTGAAGTAAACGTTGGGGTTGACGGTGATCTATCTTGACCTTCTGGCAGGTTAGGCATTTGGCAACAAAATTAGCGATGTCCTTTTTCATACCATGCCACCGAAACGTTATCCTGAGATCTTGGTACATCTTGTCAGTGCTCGGATGTATGGAGAAACATGAACTATGCGCCTCTCTCAGAATGCGAGTACGTAGGTCTGAATCGTTAGGCACGCACCATCTATAGTCGTATCGCAAACTACCATCCCCGTGTAGGCCAAAATGTGGGTCGGGTGTTTCTACCACCTGAGATGCCTTCTCAATCAAATGTGTATCATTAGTCTGTTTCATCCTAATCTCCTTCAACAAATTAGATGTTACCTCCATCATCGACGCCACTACCCCATCGTCTACTATCTCAATACCCATCTCCTCTATTTTGTCTCTTAAACGCACTCTAGCTAAGGCATTACATAAACTATGTACAGCTTTCCGGCTCAAAGCATCAGCGACGACATTAGCTTTTCCCTCATGGTATCGGATCTGCAGATTATAATCTGAAATCAGCTCTAGCCATCGCCGTTGCCTCATATTCAACTCCCTCTGTGTGAATGTGTACTTCAGGCTTTTGTGATCAGACAAGAGCTTAAAATTAGTACCATACATATAGTGCCTCCATATCTTGAGAGCAAAGACTATCGCAGCTAACTCCATGTCATGGGCTAAAATTAGTAGCCCGATTGAGCTCTCGATAATCTACACATAACCTAAAGGATCCATCTTTCTTCTTAACGAAGAGAACGGGTGCGCCCCAAGGAGACAAACTTGGGCGTATATAACCCTTATCTAACAATTCTTGCAGTTGCACTTTTAACTCTGTTGTCTCTCTAGGTGCCATGCGATATGAAGCCTCAGATATAGAACTCGTATCTGGTACAAGATCAATCGTCAAATCAACTGCTCTCGAAGGTGGTAATCCAGGTATCTCAAAAGGAAAGACATCCTCAAACTCACATACTACACGTATCTCTCCTATCTCGGGTGTGCTCATCGTTGTGTCTACTACGTGACATAGAATCATCGGGTAATTCCTCCTCAAGTATGTTTTCAGTTTGATAACAGATATGATCTTAGTGTGATTTTATGGCACAAAACCCTTAAAAATCACTTTCTGCCCTTTAGGCCCTTGTATAGCTACTTTCTTCATCCAACAATCAATGCTTGCCTTGTACTTCCTTAGCCAATCCATACCCAAGATAACATCAAAATTATCTAAAGGAAACTCTATCAAATCTACACGTAAATCCATTCCCATGAAGTCTAAAGTTATATCCCTATACACTCGCTGACTTAAGCTTCTCTCGCCCGATGGTTTTGTAAACTCGCTATTTATCTCAAGCGAACTAGACAAAAGCAACATTGATACACACGAAGATGCAAAAAATGAATGAGATGCTCCCGAATCAAATAAAACATATGCAGGTTTACTGTTGACTAAGAATGTACCCGTAATAACTCCTGGTGTAAACTCTGCTTGATCTCTCTTGAGAGTCATAAGCTTCCCTGTAGCCTTGGTGGCGCTAACTGGTGTACCGACAGATGGTCTAGATGAACCTCCCAAAGCGAACCCCTGACTCTGCGAACCATGCCCAAAAGATGTTGGCGGTCGACCCTGCCTTCTATCCTGAGTTACACCAGCTTGACTGCCGGTCGGTTTCTGCGCTAGACCATGCAGTGTACCCCTTAAACCTTGCTCACGTATGTACTTGTAGCAATCAATCCTCTTGTGACCCTTCTTCCCGCAATGGTAACACTCACTGTTCCTACTACTCTAAGGAGTGCTCAATGTTGATCTCCCAAAACTAGATCTTGGCTCTTGGTGTGACTATGTAGGTGCTAAAAATCGTCTATCCCAAATGTTCTGTGATATCTCGTGGGTGTCCTCCCTATGTCGCTTCAGCCCTTGAGTAGTCCTTCGCTCATCCCATAGGCGTTCAGCCTCACAAGCATCGTGATATACGTCCCTAACATGTTCGTGCCCCAAGCACCTCATACGTTCCCGAATATCCAGACTCAACCCTGATAAGAACGTTTGAGCCCTGAATCTCTCCCCAATCTTCATGTCATCCACGTACTTAGCTAATTCCACAAATCGAACGTAGTACTGGTGAACGGTCTGGGTTTCCTGCGTAAGTCGAGAGTACTCATCGAACATCCTCCGCTAAAGATGTATAGGAAAAAACTCGTCGCGAAGCGCTGACACAAACAAGCTCCAGGGAAGAGGAGGTACGGTAGAAGGGTGCTCCGATGTAACTGCGGAAGGAGCTGGTAGAAGAGCATCTCTATGGGTGACCCACCAAGTATCGGCGTCACCTGTCAGGTAATGAACCGCTAGATCTACCCTCTTATCCTCGGGTGTCTTCAGTATCGCGAATATCTTCTCCATTTCCCGGATCCAATCATCTAGCTTAGTAGGAGAACCCTTGCCATCATACGTCTTAGGGGCTAACCTTTGAATACCCACTGCTTGTGACGCCCCTAAATCGTGCCCAGAACTACCATTTGAAGATCCGGCGTTAAGTGACTGAAGCACCTGTTGTTCCAGAATAAGGTTTTGTTGCTGCTGTGTGTGGAACATCTTTAGCATAGTCTCAAACTGTTCGACTGTGATGTCAGCTGGAATGACAGGTGTAGAAGTCTCGGTATGATCGGATCGCGCATGAGATGCCTCATGACGTGACCGTACGCTCAGAGTCATGGGAGCTCTTAGACTCTTCCTTAGTCTCATAACTCTCGTGACGAGGCGCACGATTCTCAGCCATCGCTTTACGTGCACAAATAAACAAAAAACATACATTTTGACAACAACAAATAACTCGATAAAGATACATGCACACATAAGCATATGAAACACTGTAAAACAATAATTGAATCAAACGTCCGCTTCACGATACTCAATTAACTAGCGTCTATCCAATGTCTATCTTCACACCTACTGTCTTTTTCTAACTCACACTTGTCCTATATCCTTATTACCCATCCAAAGGTCCTCAATTCACGAAACTTAATGCTCTGATACCAACTGTAACAACCCGACTTACCGTTGACTGGGTAAATAGGGTCATCACTGGATTCGTTTCCCAAGAAACTGAAATAACACTTCCAAAACTCAAGCAAAGGAATCACTAGCTCTTTAATGTAACTAACTCAGCTAAATCTCAAACCAAACATCTTACCTAAACAAAAAGTAATCTTACAATTCACTCCGAGTTCAATATAACCAACATAATCAGAACTAATATACATTTAACAAATTCCTAATACAATCTATAAACTCCCAGAGGCTTCGCTCAAAAGGACATCCTTGGCACCCTCATCAACATTGCTAACCCACTTGTTCCGGACCGGATTCGATCTGATATCGACTAAAAGATGGAAACAAAAGGGAATCAGATTAAACTGAATGAGAAGTAACAATCCAAAATAAAAAACACAGTAATTCAAATCATAGGTTTAAAAGCAACATCAGTTCCTTATATATATGTGCGCACAGAGAGTCTAGTGGAGAGGAACAAGCATTGCTCTAAGGCTATGTCACTCTCGGGTGAAGCTAGTCAATATCTCAATGAAAATTCGCTTCAAAGAGGGAGCAGGCAACAATGTTCCTCAACTCCGTCAATGACCAGCTCGCAAACC
>NC_080048.1:26198992-26368992 GCF_026212465.1 Amaranthus tricolor
ATATATATATATATATATATATATATATATATATATATATATATGTATATATATATATATATATATATATATATATATATATATATATATATATATATATATATATATAATATACATTAAAGTATAAAAAATAATCTATACTAATTACAATTTATCAAGGACAAAGATTAGCAAGATACGTGGCAATGTTGTCTTTTAATTCGTGCATCTCTTTACTTCTCAAAGGACGTGTTTCCCTCGGAATGTCATTTAAAACCTATATATATTATAAAAATATAAGATTAATATAGAAACATTAGATTTTTCCTATAATATATTTAATTAAGAACGTAACAAATACTTACGGCATCTATATTTTCGACTCCAAAGTCCTTCACGGATTTTATCATATTGTCCATATACTTCAGCGCGTAATAGCCGCAGTCAACGGAAGAAGAAGGTTGTTGAAAGCACTAAGAGAAAATAGATGTTAGTGTCAAAAACGGTTAAAAACGCATAAAATCGCAACTTAACACGTAAATTCTAGAATATGACTATGATTTTCAATTCTAACAACTTCTACACAATAAAATATACCAAATAGTGTTGTGTGCCAAGTTTCATGCAAAACAAACCAAGTTTGAGCTACTTTACGCGCGAAATTGACAAAAACACTTAAAAACCCTTAAAATCGCAACTTAACACCTAATTTCTAGGATATGACTATTATTTTCAATTCTAACAATTTCAACACAATAATATATGCTAAATAGTGTTGTGTGCCATGTTTCGTGCATAACAAACCAAATTTGACCTACTTTACGCGCGAAATTGACAAAAACGCTTAAAAACCCTTAAAATCGCAACTTAACTTCTAATTTATAGTATATGACTATTATTTTCAGTTCTAACCATTTTAACACAATAATATATGCCAAATAGTGTTGTGTGCCAAGTTTCGTGCATAACAAACCAAGTTTGACCTACTTTACGCGCGAAATTGACAAAAACGCTTAAAAACGCATAAAATCGAATTTGTGTACCTTTATTGCTGTCCATTTTGGAAATGTGGCTCTGGATGTAGATCCCATTTGTCCACGTACTCTTTTCATTGCGCTGAAACGCATGGGAAAAGTAATACTATTTATATATATATATAACACTTAATTAAATCAAATTGGTAAAATAATTAATATTACGTACGCATTCAACAACGCTTTGAATTTCGTGTTGCGAGGTGGGCTTTGAGGTTTTTGTAATGAGTCGAAGACGTGCACATTGTTCGTTAAAGGACATATGACCAAAAGTATCCAATGCTATTGTAGTTTATAACTAAATTTCTAACTAAATTACTAAATTACAAGTGAAACAATAAAAATATAAACTTGTAAATTGATCTTTCTATTTGTAGTGAAAATCGAAAACTTATTACAACGATAAGTAATTGGTGTTCTCATAAAAATAGATATACTATTGTAGTTTCTTAATTCAAAACTTAATTCAATATTTCCTTTCTTTGCAATGATATAATTAGATTTTTCTTATCAATTAACAAAATAAAAATTTTAAATTGAAATAATATAAACATTCTCGCAATACAAACAAATTCCAGTAGAGGTACACTTAAATAATTAATCTACACAAAACCAAAAAAAAATTTCTTATTTATTCGATGTCACATTATCACCACTCTGTCAGTTATATACTTCATTAATTTCCACTTTGCATAAATAATTTGAAATTATTAGTATTGAAAAATTAGTAACTAAAAATATTAATATAAAATATGAAAACAACATGTTCTAAGGTTCTTGATTATATTTTGTACTTTATATTATTTTGTATTTAATTTCAACTTATGTAATTACAATTGAGTTTAGACATCACTAAAAACTTCCTTATTCAATGAGGAATTGAGGCAAATTGATGAGCTTGTTGTTGGGCTTACACATATAGGTCCAAAAGATAACCCGACATAAGTCTGGTTTTCATAATACAACCAATTGGTTTAGGTGGAGAAGTCTATTAAATTAAATTTGGTCCTACTCTAACTTTTCCAAGTGAAAATCAAGATGGTGAGAAGCTCACTAACATAACCTTAAACAAATCACAATACATTTCATAGTCTACTTATCATTAACAAAGTTCAAGTTGCACTAATCGTTGATTCCCTCGACCCTTTTAATTCTACGATGATCACAACTGGGCAGTTCTCTAACACAACTATAACCAAATCACAATACATGCCATAGTCTATCTAGTAAGTAGTATCTATCATCATGTACTACAATAAACGTGATTCACCATGAAGCAAGACAGAAGCAAGCAGCGACAGCCAACAATATTTTGGTTGAATAACAATTAAAAGGTCACAACAACAGCAAAATTAGAAAAACTTCAAAAAACAAATCAGTGAATAAAGAATGATGACGATGATGAACAAGAACACGTAAAGTAGAAGAATAGTAGGGGTTTATGAAAATTCGAAGTTTGATGATGAACAAGAACAGAAGCAAGGATTTACCTTCAGAAACCGTTTGTGAAGATGAACAACAACAAGCTAAGAATGATGACAGCAGCAAATGACCGTTGAAGATGAACAGCAACAAGAATGATGAATAACAACAAATGACCGTTTGTGAAAATGAAGATGAACACAAGAAACGAACACAAATGATCTTGATGCTTAATCTTATACGTTTGTGAAGATGAAGAAGAGGAACAAAGCAAATGTAGATGAAGATGAAGCGTTTTTTCAATGAAGAACAAAGCAAACTATATAACGTATTTGAGAAGATATGCGAATAAAAAAGAAACTGGCGGGTTTTAACAAAATTTATTTTTTTCCAACGGTCATTTGCTGCGGTTCATAACAAAACCGGAGCAATTAATCAACTTTGAAGAAGTATTTGCTGCGGTTGTGGAAAAACCGGAGCAATTAGTGCAAGATGCTAGGTTATTTGCTGCGGTCAAGGGGGAAACCGCAGCAATTAGAGTATATATATTTTTTTTGTCTAATACATTTTCCTATTTTTTGCTGCTAATACACAAAAACCGCAGCAAATGATGAGCAGCAAAATACATTTTTTTCCACTAGTGTCCCCTTGAATTTCTATAATTAACACTAAATACTATTATTAGAAAATTTTTGATAATTTTTAGGAATTTTCTAGGAATAAGATTATTTTTGAAATAAATTTTCTGATATATATATTTTTTTCCTTCTCCTCTTCATTTACTCACGGTACACATGGTTATAAATAGGATAAGGATAGTAAATTTTTTTTTATTTTAATCATTTCCTTCATGTGCAAGAAAAATTAGGATAAGACTAAGTTAATATTTGGCACTTAGCCTTTCTTGCCGCCCACTTCAAAGATTTTTACCTTATTATTATTAATATTATTATTATTATTATTATTATTATTATTATTATTATTATTATTATTATTATTATTATAACCTACGTAACTCACTTGATTCATGGTAAATTTTCTAATTAGTTTAAACCCCAAAATGATTTTATTTATTTTAAATTCTCGAATGTCACATTAAGTGGTTAGAATTGAAAATCATTGTTATATGCTAGAAATTACGTTTTAAGGTTCAATTTTAAGGGTTTTTTTTAGTGTTTTTGGCAGTTTCGCGCATAAAATAGCTAAACCTTGGTTTGTTTTGCACGAAACTTGACACACAACACTGTTCAGTATAATGTGTTGAACTGGTTAGAATTGAAAATAATTCATATGCTAGAAATTATGTGCTCAGTTACTATTTTAAGTGTTTTTAAGCTTTTTTGGCACTTTCGCGCATTAACTAACTAAAACTTGGTTTGTTTTGCAAAAAACATGGCACACAACATTATTTATCATATATTATTGTGTTGAAGTGGTTAAAATCGAAAATCATAGTTATATGATTGAAATGACGTGCGATGTTGCAATTTTTAGTATTTTAAAGCTTTTTTTGTACTTTTTCGCATAAAATAGCTCAAACTTGTTTTGTTTTGCACAAAAGATGGCACACAACACTATTTAAGTATATATTATTGTGTAAAAGTTGTTAGAATCTAAAATCATATACATATGCTAGAAATTACGTGCTAAGTTGCGATTTTTCAGAATTTTTAAGCTTTTTTGGCACTTTCCCGCATAAAGTATCGTGCTAAGTTGTTATATATGATTGTATTGAAGTGGTTAGAATTGAAAATCATAGTGACTTGCTAGAAATTACGTGCTAAGTTACTATTTTAAGGGTTTTTAAGCTTTTTAGGAAGTTTCGCGCATAAAGTAGGTAAAACTTTGTTTGTTTTGCACAAAACTTGACACACAATAGTATTTGGTATATATTATTGTGTTGAAGTGGTTAAAATCCTAGTTATATGCTAGAAATTACATGATCAGTTGTGATTTTAAGGGTTTTTAAGCTTTTTTGGCATCTTCGCGCATTAAATAGCACAAACATGGTTTGTTTTGCACGAAACATGGCACACAACACTATTTGGTATATATTACTGTGTTGAAATGGTTAAAAATTATAATCATAGTTATATGCTAGAGATTACTTGTTAAGGTTCGATTTTAAGGGTTTTTTTTAATGTTTTTGGCACTTTCGCGCATAAAGTAGCTAAACCTTGGTTTGTTTTGCACGAAACTTGGCACACAACACTATTTAGTATATATTAATGTGTTGAAGTGGTTGGAATTGAAAATAATTCATATGCTAGAAATTACGTGCTAAGTTACTATGTTAAGGGTTTTTAAGTTTTTTTGGCACTTTCGCGCATAAAGTAACTAAAACTTCGTTTGTTTTGCACAAAACCTGGCACAAACAATTATTTAGTATTTATTATTGTGCTTAAGTGGTTAGAATTAAAAATCATAGTTCTATGATAGAAATTACTTGCTAAATTGCGATTTTTACGATTTTTAAGGTTTTTTGGCACTTTTGCGCATAAAATAGCTATAACTTGGTTTGTTTCGCACGAAACTTGCCACATAACACTATTTGTTATAAGTTATTGTGTCGAAGTGATTAAAATTGAAAATCATTGCTATATGATAGAAATTACATTCTAAGTTGCGATTATTAGGATTTTTAAGCTTTTTTGGTAATTTGGCGCATAAAATAGTTAAAACTTGGTTTGTTTTGCACAAAACTTTGCATAGATCACTATCTGGTATAGATTATTGTGTTGAATTGGTTAAAATTGAAGATTCTAGTTATATGCTAGAAATTACGTGCTATGTTGCGATTTTAAGGGTTTTTTAAGCTTTTTTGGCACTTTCACGCATGAAATAACTAAAACTTGGTTTGTTTTGCACGAAACTTGGCACAAAACACTATTTCAAATATATTATTGTGTTGAAGTGGTTAGAATATAAAATCATTGTTATATGCTAGAAATCACGTGCTATAAGCCGCAATTTTAAGGGTTTTTATGTGTTTTTTGGCACTTTCGCACATAATGTAGCTCAAGCTCGGTTTATTTTGAACAAAACATGGCACACAAAACTATTTGGTATATATTATTGTGTTAAAGTGGTTAGAATAAAAAATCATAGTCATATGGTAGACATTACGTGCTAAGTTGCGATTTTAAGGGTTTTTTTAACGTTTTTAGCACTAGGTGTGTTTTGCACGAAACTTGGCACAAAACACTATTTGGTCTATATTATTGTGTTGAAGTGTTTAGAAATGAAAATAATAGTCACATGCTAGAAATAACGTGCTAAGTTACTAATTTAAAGGATTTGAAGCTTTTTTGGCTGTTTCACGCATAAAGTAGCTAAAACTTGATTTATTTTGCACAAAACATGGAACACATACAACACTATTTTGTATATATTATTGTGTTGAAGTGGCTAAATATGAAAATCCTAGTTATATGCAAAGTTGACATTTTAAGGGTTTTTAAACTTTTTTGGCACTATCGCGCATAAAATAGCTAAAACTTGTTGTATTTTGCACAAAACTTGGCACACAACACTATTTCGTAAATATTGTTGTGTTAAAGTGGTTAGAATTGAAAATGATTGATATATGTTAGAAATTACATTTTAAGTTGCGATTTGGTATATATTATTTGGGAACTTTCGCGCATAAAGTAGCTCAAACTTGGTTTGTTTTGCACGAAACATGGCACACAACACTATTTGGTATATATTATTGTGTTAAAGTTGTTAGAATCTAAAATCATAGTCATATGCTAGTAATTACATGCTAAGTTGCGATTTTAAGGGTTTTTTTTAACTTTTTTGGCACTTTCGCGCATAAAGTTGCAAAAACATAGTTTGTTTTGCACGAAATTTGGCACACAATACTATTTGGTATATATATTGTGTTGAAGTGGTTAGAATTGAAAATAAGTCATATGGTAGAAATTACGTGCTAAGTTACTATTTTAAGGGTTTCTAAGCTTTTTTGGTACTTTCGCGCATAAAGCATCTAAAACTTGGTATGCACGAAATTTTGCACGTAACACTATTTGTTATATATTTTGGTGTCGAAGTGGCTAAAATTGAAAATCATAGTTATATGATAGAAATTACGTGCTAAGTTACTACTTTTACAGGTTTTTAAGCTTTTTTGGCACTTTCGCGCATAAACGAACTAAAACTTGGTTTGTTCTGCACGAAATTTGGCACATTACACTATTTGTTATATTTTATGGTGTCAATGTGGTTAAAATTGAAAATCAGAGTTATATGAGAAATTACGTGCTAAGTTGCGCTTTTAAGGATTTTTAACCTTTTTTGTCATTTTCGCGCATAAAATACCTAAAACTTGCTTTGTTTTGCACGAAACATGGCACAAAACACTATTCGGTATATATTATTGTGTTGATGTAGTTAGAATTTAAAATCATAGTCACATGCTAGAAATAACATCCTAATTTACTATTTTAATGGTTTTGAAGCTTTCTTTGATGTTTCGCGCAAAAAGAAGCTAAAAATTGTTTGTTTTGCATAAAAATTGGCACACAACAATATTTGGTATATATTATTGTGTTGAAGTGGTTAAAATTGAAAATCCTTGTTATATGCTATAAATTACGTGCTAAGTTGCACTTTTAAGGATTTTTAACCTTTTTTGGCACTTTCGCGCATAAAATACCTAAAACTTGGTTTGTGTTGCACGAAATATGGCACAAAACACTATTTGGTATATATTATTGTGTTGAAGTGGATAGAATTGAAAATCATAGTCACATGCTGGAAACTACGTCTTAAGTTATTATGTTAAGGGTTTTGAAGCTTTTTTTGCTGTTCCGCGCAAAAAGTAGCTAAAAATGGTTTGTTTTGCTTAAAACTTGGCACACAAAAATATTTGGTATATATTATTGTGTTTAAGTGGTTAAAATTGAAAATCATAGTTATATGCTAGAAATTACGTTTTAAGCTTCGATTTTAAGGGTTTTTTTTAGTGTTTTTAGCACTTTCGCGCATAAAGTAGCAAAACCTTAGTTTGTTTTGCACGAAACTTGGCGCACAAGACTATTTAGTATATATTAATGTGTTGAAGTGGTTAGAATGGAAAATAATTCATATGTTAGAAATTACGTTACAATTTTAAGGGTTTTTAAGCTTTTTTGGCACTTTCGCACATTAAGTAACTAAAACTTGGTTTGTTTTGCACAAAACTTGGCTCACAACATTATTTGGTATATATTATTGTGTTGAAGTGGTTAAAGTTAAAAATTATTGTTATATGATAGAAATTACGTGCTAAGTTGGGATTTTAAAGATTTTTAAGCTTTTTTGGCACTTTCGCGCATAAAATAGCTAAAACTTGGTTTGTTTTGCACGAAATTTCCCACATAATAATATTTGTTATATAATATTGTGTCGAAGTGGTTAAAATTGACAATCATAGTTATATGATAGAAATTACGTTATAAGTTCATATTTTAAAGGTTTTTAAGCTTTTTTGGCACTTTTGCGCATAACGTAGCTAAAAGTTGGTTTGTTTTGCACAAAACATTGCACACAAAACTATTTGGTATATATTATTGTGTTTATGTGGTTAAAATTGAAAATCATAGATATAAGTTAGAAATTACGTGCTAAGTTGCAATTTTAAGGATTTTTAAGCTTTTTGGTACTTTCGCGCATAAAATAGCTAAAACTTGGTTTGTTTGGCACGAAACTTTGCATAGAACACTATTTGGTTTTTTCTATTGTGTAAAAGTGGTTTAAATTGAAAATCCTAGTTATATGCTATAAATTACGTGCTAAGTTTTGCTATTAAGGATTTTGAACCATTTTTGGCACTTTTGCGCATAAAATACCTAAAAGTTGGTTTCTTTTGCAGGAAATAGGACACAAATCACTATTTGGTATATATTATTGTTTGAAGTGGTTTTTAAGTGTTATTTGGCACTTATGCGCTTAAAGTAGCTCAAACTATTATTGTGTTGAAGTGGTTAAAATTAAAAATCATAGTTATATGATAGGATTTTACGTGTTAAGGTTCGATATTATGGGTTTTTTAGTGTATTTTGGCACTTGCGTGCATAAAGTAGCTAAACCTTGTTTTGGTTTGCACGAAACTTGGCACAAAACACTATTTAGTATATATTAATGTGTTGAAGTGGTTAGAATTTAAAATAATTAATATGCTAGAAATTACGTGCTAAGTTACTATTTTAAGGGTTTTAAAACTTTTTTGGCACTTTCGCGCATATAATAACTAAAAGTTGATTTGTTTTGCACAAAACTTGGCGCATAACATTATTTGGTATATATTGTTGTGTTAAAGTGTTTAAAAAATCGAAAATAATAGTTATATGATAGAAATTACGTGCTAAGATGCGATTTTAAGGATTTTTAAGCTTTTTTGGCACTTTCGCGTATAAAATAGCTAAAACTTGGTTTGTTTTACATGCAAATTGGCACAGAACACTATTTGGTATATATTATTGTGTCAAAGTGGTTAAAATAAAAATCATAGTTATATGATAGAAATTACGTGCGAAGTTGCGCTATTAAGGATTTTTAACCTTTTTTGGCACTTTCGCGCATAAAATACTTAAAACTTGGTTTGTTTTGCAAGAAACATGGCACAAAACACTATTTGGTATATATTATTGTGTTGAAATGGTTAAAACTGAAAATCCTAGTTATATGCTAGAAATTACGTGCTAAGTTGCGATTTTATGGGTTTTTAAGCTTTTTTGGCACTTTCGCGCATAAAATACCAAACACTAGGTTTGTTTTGCACGAAACATGGCAAATAACATTATTTTGTAAATATTATTGTGTTTATGTGGTTAGAATTGAAAATCATTGTTATATGCTAGAAATTACGTGCTAAGTTGCGATTTTAAGGGTTTTTAAGTGTTTTTTTGACACTTTCACGCATAAAGTAGCTCAAACTTGGTTTGTTATGCACGAAATATGGCACATAACACTATTTGGTATGTATTATTGTGTTAAATTGTTAGAATCTAAAATCATAGTCATATGCTAGAAATTACGTGCTAAGTTGCGATTTTAAAGGTTTTAAAGCTTTTTTGGCACTTTCGCGCATAAAGTTGCTAAACCTTGGTTTGTTTTGCACCAAATTTGGCACACAACATTATTTGGTAAATATTATTGTGTTGAAGTGGTTAAAATTGAAAATAACTTATATGCTAGAAATTACGTGCTAAGTTACTATTTTCAGGGTTTTTAAGCTTTTTTTGCACTTTCGCGCATTAAGTAACTAAAACTTGGTTTGTTTTGCACAAAACTTGGCACACAACATTATTTGGTATATATTATTGGGTTGAAGTGGTTAAAATTGAAAATCATAGTTATATGATAAAAATTACGTGCTAAGTTGGGATTTTAAGGATTTTTAAGCCATTTTGCCACTTTCGCGCATAAAATAGCAAAAACATGGTTTGTTTTGCACGAAACTTTCCACATAATACTATTTGTTATATATTATTGTGTCGAAGTGCTTAAAATGGAGAATCATAGTCGTATGATATAAATTACGTTATATGTTACTATTTTAAAGGTTTTTAAGCTTTCTTGGCACTTTCGCGCATAAAGTAGCTGAAACTTGGTTTGTTTTTGAACAAAACTTTGCACACAACACTATTTGGTATATATTATTGTGTTGAAGTGGTTAAAATTGAAAATCATAGTTATAAGATAGAAGTTACATGCTAAATTGCAATTTTAAGGATTTTTATGCTTTATTGGTACTTTCGCGCATGAAATATCTAAAACTTGGTTTGTTTTGCAAGAAACTTTGCATAGAACACTATTTGGTTTTTACTATTGTGTTAAAGTGGTTAAAATTAAAAATCCTAGTTATATGCTAGAAATTATGTGCTAAGTTGCGCTTTTAAGGATTTTGAACCTTTTTTTGCACTTTTTCACATAAAAAACCTAAAAGTTGGTTTGTTTTGCACGAAACATGGCACAAAACACTATTTGGTATATATTATTGTTTGAAGTGGTTAGAATTGAAAATCCTAGTGACAGGCTAGAAATTACGTGCTAAGTTACGATTTTAAGGGTTATTAAGTGTTATTTGGCACTTTCGCACATAAAGTAGCTCAAACTATTATTGTGTTGAAGTGGTTAAAATTGTAAATCATAGTCATATGATAGGATTTTAGGCGTTAAGGTTCGATTTTACGGGTTTTTTAGTGTTTTCGGCACTTTCGCGCATAAAATACTAACACTTCGTTTATTTTGCACGAAACTTGGCACATAACACTATTTTGTAAATATTATTGTGTTCAACTGGTTAGAATTGAAAATCATTGATATATGCTAGAAATTACGAGCTAATTTTAAGGGTTTTTAAGTGTTTTTTGGCACTTTCGCGCATAAAGTAGCTCAAACTTTGTTTGTTTTGCACGAAATATGGCACACAACACTATTTGCTATATATTATTGTGTTAAAGTTTTTAGAATCTAAAATCATAGTCATATGGTAGAAATTATGTGCTAAGTTGCGATTTTAAGGGTTTTAAAGCTTTTTTGGCACTTTCGCGCAAAAAAGTGGCTAAAACTTGGTTTGTTTTGCACCAAATTTGGCACACAACATTATTTGGTAAATATTATTGTGTTGAAGTGGTTAAAATTGATATGCTAGAAATTACGTGCTAAGTTACTATTTTAAGAGTTTTTAAGCTTTTTTGGCACTTTCGCGCATAAAGTATAAAACTTGGTTTGTTTTGCACAAAACTTAGGACACAACATTATTTGGTAAATATTATTGTGTTGAAGTGGTAAAAATTGAAAACATAGTTATAAGATAGAAATTACGTGCTAAGTTGCGATTTTAAGGATTTTAAAGCTTTTTTGACACTTTCGCGCATAAAGTAGCTAAAACTTGGTTTGTTTTGCACGAAACATGGCACAAAACACTATTTGGTATATATTATTGTTTGAAGTGGTTAGAATTGAAAATCCTAGTGACAGGCTAGAAATTACGTGCTAAGTTACGATTTTAAGGGTTTTTAAGTGTTATTTGGCACTTTCGCGCATAAAGTAGCTCAAACTATTAATTTGTTGAAGTGGTTAAAATTGAAAATCATAGTCATATGATAGGATTTTAGGTGTTAAGGTTCGATTTTACGGGTTTTTTAGTGTTTTAGGCACTCTCGCGCATAAAGTAGCTAAACCTTTGTTTGGTTTGCACGAAACTTGGCACACAACACTATTTATTATATATTAATGTGTTGAAGTGGTTAGAATTGAAAATAATTCATATGCTAGAAATTACGTGATAAGTTACTATTTTAAGGGTTTTAAAGCTTTTTTGGCACTTTGGCGCATATAGTAACTAAAACTTGGTTTGTTTTGCACAAAACTTGGCGCACAACATTATTTGGTATATATTATTGTGTCAAAGTGGTTAAAATGAAAATCATAGTTATATGATAGAAATTACGTTCGAAGTTGCGTTTTTAAGGATTTTAAACTTTTTTCGGCACTTTCGCGCATAAAATACTTAAAACTAGGTTTGTTTTGCACGAAACATGGCATAAAACACTATTTGGTATATATTATTGTGTTGAAGTGGTTAAAATTGAAATCCTAGTTATATGCTAGAAATTACGTGCTAAGTTGCGATTTTAAGGGTTTTTTTAGCTTTTTTGGCACTTTCGCGCATAAAATACCTAACACTTGGTTTGTTTTGCACGAAACTTGGCACATAACACTATTTTGTAAATATTATTGTGTTGAAGTAGTTAGAATTGAAAATCATTGATATATGCTAGAAATTACGTGCTAATTTTAAGGGTTTTTAAGTGTTTTTTGGCACTTTGCGCATAAAGTAGCTCAAACTTTGTTTGTTTTGCACGAAATATGGCACACAACACTATTTGGTATATATTTTTGTGTTGAAGTTGTTAGAATCTAAAATCATAGTCATATGGTAGAAATTATGTGCTAAGTTGCGATTTTAAGGGTTTTAAAGCTTTTTTGGCACTTTCGCGCATAAAAGTTGCTAAAACTTGGTTTGTTTTGCACCAAATTCAGCACACAATATTATTTGGTAAATATTATTGTGTTGAAGTGGTTAAAATTGAAAATAAGTCATATGCTAGAAATTACGTGCTAAGTTACTATTTTAAAGGTTTTTAAGCTTTTTTGGCACTTTCGCGCATAAAGTATAAAACTTTGTTTGTTTTGCACAAAACTTAGCACACAACATTATTTGGTAAATATTATTGTGTTGAAGTGGTAAAAATTGAAAACATAGTTATAAGATAGAAATTATGTGCTAAGTTGCGATTTTAAGGATTTTTAAGCTTTTTTGACACTTTCGCGCATAAAGTAGCTAAAACTTTGTTTGTTTTGCAAGAAACATGGCACAAATACTTTTTGGTATATATTATTGTGTTGAAGTTGTTAAAATTGAAAATCATAGTTATATGCTAGAAATTACGTGCTAAGTTGCGATTTTAAGGGTTTTAAAGTGTTTTTGGCACTTTCGCGCATAAAGTAGCTAAAGCTTGGTTTGTTATGCACGAAACTTGGCACACAACACTATTAATTGTATATTATTTTGCCGAAGTGGTTAGAATTTAATATACGTCATATGCTAGAAATTACGTGCTAAGTTACTATTTTAAGGGTTTTTATTCTTTTTTGGCACTTTCGCGCATAAAGTAACTAAAATTTGGTTTCTTTTGCACAAAACTTGGCACAGAACATTATTTGGTATATATTATTGTGTCGAAGTGGTTAGAATTTAAAATCATAGTTATATGATAGAAATTACGTGCTAAGTTGCGATGTTAAGCATTTTAAAGTTTTTTTGGCACTTTCGCGCATAAAAAAGCTAAAACTTGGTTTGTTTTGCACGAAATTTGGCACATAACACTATTTTTTATATATTATTTTGTCGAAGTCGTTAAAATTGAAAATGATAGTTATATGATAGAAATTACGTGCTAAGTTACTATTTTAAGGGATTTTAAGCTTTTTTGGCACTTTCCCGCATAAAGTAGCTAAAACATGGTTTGTTTTGCACAAAACCCGGCATACAACACTATTTGGTATGTAATATGTGTTGAAGTGGTAAAAATTGAAAATCATAGTTATATAATAGAAATTACGTGCTAAGTTGCGATTTAAAGGATTTTTTTAGCTTTTATGGCACTTTCGCGTATAAAAGAGCTAAAACTTTGTTTGTTTTGTACGAAACTATGCACAAAACTCTATTTGCTATATATTATTATGTTGAAGTGGTTAGAATTGAAAATCCTAGTAACATGCTAGAAATTACGCGAAGTTACGATTTTAAGGGTTTTTAAGTGTTATTTGGCACTTTCGCGCATAAAGTAGCTCAAACTATTATTGTGTTGAAGTGGTTAAAATTGAAAATCATAGTTATATGTTTGAAATTACGTGTTAAGGTTCGATTTTACGGGTTTTTTTAGTGTTTTAGGAACTTTCGCGCATAAAGTAGCTAAACCTTGGTTTGGATTGCACGAAACTTGTCACACAACACTATTTAGTATATATTATTGTGTTGAAGTGGTTAGAATTGAAAATAATTCATATGCTAGAAATTACGTGCTAAGTTACAATTTTAAGGGTTTTAAATCTTTTTATGCACTTTCGCGCATATAATAACTAAAACTTGATTTGTTTTGCACAAAACTTGGCGCACAAAATTATTTGGTATATATTATTGTGTCAAAGTGGTTAAAATGAAAATCATAGTTATATGATAGAAATTACGTGCGAAGTTGCGTTTTTAAGGATTTTTAACCTTTTTTGGCACTTTCGCGCATAAAATACTTAAAACTAGGTTTGTTTTGCACGAAACATGGCATAAAACACTATTTGGTATATATTATTGTGTTGAAGTGGTTAAAATTGAAAATCCTAGTTATATGCTCGAAATTACGTGCTAAGTTGCGATTTTAAGGATTTTTAAGCTTTTTTGGCACTTTCGCGCATAAAATACCTAACACTTGGTTTGTTTTGCATGAAACTTGGCACATAACATATTTTGTAAATATTATTGTGTTGAAGTGGTTAGAATTGAAAATCATTGATCTATGCTAGAAATTACGTGCTAATTTTAAGGGTTTTTAAGTGTTTTTTGGCACTTTCGCGCATAAAGTATAAAACACGGTTTGTTTTGCACAAAACATGGCACACAAAATTATTTGGTAAATATTATTGTGTTGAAGTGTTAAAAATTGAAAATCATAGTTATAAGATAGAAATTACGTGCTAAGTTGCGATTTTAAGGATTTTTAAGCTTTTATGGCACTTTCGCGCATAAAATAAACAAAACTTGGTTTGTTTTGCACCTAACTTGCACATAACACTATTTGTTATATATTATTGTGTTAAAGTGGTTAAAATAGAAAATCATAGTTAAATGATAAAAATTACATGCTAAGTTAATATTTTAAGGGTTTTTAAGTATTTTTGGCACTTTCGCACTTAAAATAGCTGAAACTTCGCTTGTTTTGCACCTGTCTTTGCACACAACACTATTTGGTATATATTAATGTATTGAAGTGGTTAAAATTGAAAATCATAGCTATATGATAGAAATTACGTGCTAAGTTGCGCTTTTAAGGATTTTTAAGCTTTTATGGCACTTTCGCGCATAAAATACCTAAAACTTGGTTTGTTTTGTACGATACATGGCATAAAACACTATTTGGTGTATATTATTGTGTTGAAGTGGTTAAAATTGAAAATCCTAGTTATATGCTAGAAATTACGTGCTAAATTGCGATTTTAAGGGTTTTTTAGTATTTTTGGCACTTTCGCGCATAAAGGAGCTCAAACTTGGTTTGTTTTGCACGAAACAAGGCACACAACACTATTTGGTATATATTATTGTGTTAAAGTGGTTGGAATCTAAAATCATAGTCATATGCTATAAATTACGTGCTAAGTTGCAATTTTAAGGGATCTTAAGCTTTTTTGGCACTTTCGCGCATAGAGTTGCAAAAACTTGGTTTATTTTGCATGAAATTTTGCACACAACACTATTTGGTATATGTTATTGCACAAAACATTATTTGTTAAATATTATTGTGTTGAAGTGGTTAAAATTGAAAATCATAGTTATAAGATAGAAGTTACGTGCTAAGTTGCGATTTTAAGGATTTTTAAGCTTTTTTGACACTTTCGCGCATAAAGTTGCTAAAACATGGTTTGTTTTGCGCGAAACATGGCACACAAACTTTTTGGTATATATTACTGTGTTGAAGTTTTTAAAATTGAAAATCATAGTTGTACGGTAGAAATTACGTGCTAAGGTTCGATTTTAAGCGTTTTTAGTGTTTTTGGCACTTTCGCGCATAAAGTAGCTAAACCTTGGTTTGTTTTGCACGAAACTTGGCACACAACACTATTAATTGTATGTTATTGTGCTGAAGTGGTTAGAATTGAAAATATGTCATACGTTAGAAATTACATGCTAAGTTGCTATTTTAAGGATTTTTATGCTTTTTTGGCACTTTCACGCATAAGGTAAATAAAATTTGGTTTCTTTTGCACAAAACTTGGCACACAACATTATTAAGTATATATTATTGTGTTAAAGTGGTTAGAATTGAAAATCATAGTTATATGATAGAAATTACATGCTAAGTTGCGATTTTAAGGATTTTTAAGCTTTTTTGGCACTTTCGCGCATAAATAAGCTAAAACTTGGTTTTTTTTCACGAAATTTGGCACATAACACTATTTGTTATATATTATTTTGTCGAAGTGGTTAAAATTTAAAATCCTAGTTAGAGGAAAGAAATTACGTGCTACGTTACTATTTTAAGGGTTTTTATGATTTTTGGACACTTTCACGCATAAAATAGCTAAAACTTGGTTTGTTTTGCACAAAACCTGGCATACAACACTGTTTGGTATATATTATTTTGTTGAAGTGGTTAAAATTGAAAATCATAGTTACATGATAGAAATTACGTGCTAAGTTGCAATTTTAAAGATTTTTATTGCTTTTATGGCTATTTTGCGCATAAAAGAGCTAAAACTTGGTTTGTTTTGTACGAAACTATGCACAATACACTATTTGGTATATATTATTGTGTTGAAGTGGTTAGAGTTGAAAATCCTGTGACATGCTAGAAATTAAATGCTAAGTTACGATTTTAAGGGTTTTTCAGTGTTATTTGGCACTTTAGTGCATAAAGTAGCTCAAACTATTATTGTGTTGAAGTGGTTGAAATTGAAAATCATAGTTATATGTTAGAAATTACATGTTTGGGTTTGATTTTACGGGTTTCCTTTATTGTTTTTGGCTCTTTCGCGCATAAAGTAACGAAACCTTGGTTTGGTTTGCACGAAACTTGGCACACAACACTATTTAGTATATATTAATGTGTTGAAGTGGTTAGAATTGAAATAATTCATATGCTAGAAATTACGTGCTAAGTTACTATTTTATAGGTTTTAATGCTTTTTTGGCACTTTCGCGCATATTCTAACTAAAACTTGGTTTTTAAGTATTTTTTAGACTTTCGCGCATAAAGTAGCTCAAACTTGGTTTGTTTTGCACGAAACATGGCACAGCACAGTATTTTTTACATATTATTGTGTTAAAGTGGTTAGAATCTAAAATAAATGTCATATGTTAGAAATTACATGCTAAGTTGCGATTTTAAGTGTTTTAAAACGTTTTAGGCACTTTCACTCATAAAGTTTCTAAAACTTGGTTTGTTTTGCACGAAATTTGGCACACAACACTATTTAGTATATTTTCTTGTGTTGAAGTGATTAGAATTGAAAATAAGTCATATGTTAGAAATTACGTACTAAGTTACTATTTTAAGGGTTTTTAAGCTTTTTTTGGCACTTTCGTGCATAAAGTAACTAAAACTTGGTTTGTTTTGCATAAAACTTGGCACATAACATTATTTGGTATATATTATTGTGTTGAAATGATTATAATTGAAAATCATAGTTATATGATAGAAATTACATGCTAAGTTGCGATTTTAAGGATTTTTTAAGCTTTTTTGGCATTTTCGCTCATAAAATAGCTAAAACTTGGTTTGTTTTGCACGAAATTTGGCACATATCACTATTTGTTATATATTATGGTGTCGAAATGGTTAAAATGTAAAATCATGGTTATATGATAGAAATTACGTGCTAAGTTACTATTTTTAAGGGCTTTTAAGCTTTTTTGGCACTTTCGCGCAGAAAAGAGCTAAAACTTGGTTTGTTTTACACGAAACTATGCACAAAACGCTATTGTGTTGAAGTGGTTAGAATTGAAAATCCTAGTGAGATGTAAGAAATTACGTGCTAAGTTACGATTTTAAGGGTTTTTAAGTGTCATTTGGCACTTTCGCGCATAAAGTAGCGCAAACTATTATTGTGTTGAAGTGGTTAAAATTGAAAATCATAGTTACATGTTAGAAATTACGTTTTAAGGTTCGATTTTACGGGTTTTTTTTTAGTGTTTTTTGCACTTTTGCGCATAAACTAGCTAAACCTTGGTTTGGTTTGCACGAAACTTGGCACACAACACTATTTAATATATATTAATGTGTTGAAGTAGTTAGAATTGAATTAATTTATATGCTAAAAATTACGTGCTAAGTTACTATTATAAGGGTTTTAAAGTTTTTTTGGCACTTTCGCGCATATAGTAGCTAAAACATGATTTGTTTTGCACAAAACTTGGCACACAACATTATTTGGTATATATTATTGTGTTGAAGTGGTTAAAATTGAAAATTATAGTTATATGATAGAAATTACGTGCTATGTTGCGATTTTATGGATTTTAAAGCTTTTTTGGCACTTTCGCGCATAAAATAGCCAAAACTTGGTTTGTTTTGCATCAAACTTGAACATAACACACTAGTGGAAAAAAAAGGTATTTGCTGCGTATTATTTGCTGTGGTTTTTCTATATACGCAGCCATAAATAAGAAAAAGAATTAGAAAAAAAAAGTCTACAAATGCTGCGGTTTTCCTGATGCCCGCAGCAAATAAGTGCATATTAAACGGAAAAAAAAATATTAAGCATCAATTGCTGCGGTTATTCCTGACCGCAGCAAATAGGCAAAGGCGTTTCTCAATTGCTGCGGTTTTAAGTTGACCCAAGCAAATACTCCCTCTCAGTTGCTCAGGTTTTTGTGTGTGACAGCAGCAAATAACCTTTACATAACATTAAAACCCGCCAATGCAACGTTTCATTTCACATCTTCACAAATACGTAAACTGGTACTGTTGTATTCTCAAACCCACCATTTTCGCCATTCAACGTTCTTCATCATCATCTTCTTCTAAAAACCATAAATTCTTCATCATCTGCAGCTTTCTTCGCAAACTAATTCATAAACCCATTGAAAAGTACTCAAAAAACACTATTGTACGTAACTGTTTCTTCAACCTGTTCTTCATCTTCTTGGTTCATAATCCCACGAAATTTGGTCTTGTTCATCTTCAAAACCCACGACATTAAGGTATTTTTTCTCTTTTTAATTTGTTAAGCATTTAAGTTTTGCAAGATATTAATGAAAACACTCGAAAGTTAAAGCAACTTTGTTTCTCTATTTTTCGTTGTATACATTCAACATCAAATGTAGTAGTATATTTTTAAAAGTAGTAGTATATTTATATTCTACTCAAAAATCAATTTCTCTGTTTGTATACTTGAACTATCTGATATTGAAATTTAGTTACAATTTAATAATTATCTTGAATCATGAAGAGTAAAACTGCATGCTATTAACTATTAGAATTTTGTTTTGAATCAATTAATCACACTAATTAGGATGACAAAAGATCATTCTTGGATGTATAGAAGCATTGAATCGTCGGAATTTATTAATGGCGTATTAGAATTTTGTAGTATTGCGGTTGAACATCAAGTTAGGACGGGGGGAGTGGGTTTTTATTGCCCATGTGTCACTTGTGGCAATGTATCAAAGGTAGATAGCGTTAATATCCTTAGGGAGCATATACTTCGACGTGGGTTTAGGCCTCAATATCATGTTTGGGTTTGGCATGGTGAGGAGGGAGTTTACAAAGAGAAAAGTGTTTTTGAGGACGTCAATAATGTGGCCGATGTCAATGAGAATGTAGTAGATCATGTTGATGGGTATGAGACAGATGAAGAGAATGTCGATGAGGATGTGGATCGTGTTGATGATATGATGGAGGGAGTCGAGGATGAGTTAAGAAAACGTCCTCGTGTTTTTGACTTGTTGACACTTTTCAACATTAAGTCAAAGTTCAATTGGAGTGACGCTAGTTTCACAATGTTATTAGAAGCGTTAGATGACATTCTTCCTGAGGGAAATGAACTTCTAAAGTCGACATATTATGCCAAAAAGCTCATGTGTCCTTACGGCTTGGAGTACCAGAAGATTCATGCGTGTCCGAATGATTGTGTGTTGTATCGGAATGCTAGTTAAGAAAGATGCGTTAAATTTGAGGTGGCATGCAGATAAGGTGAAGAAAGGTCACTTGCTCACACATCCATCTGATTCTTCGGAGTGGAAGAGTATTGATAGGTTGCATAAGAGTTTTGAGGATGAGGTTCGTAATTTAAGGCTCGGACTGTGTACGGATGGAATGAACCCATTCGACAATCTTAGTTCTCAACATAGTACATGGACGGTACTTTTAGTGATTTATAATTTGCCACCTTGTTTGTGTATGAAGCGTAAGTAGATTATGCTTTCGCTTCTTATCTCGGGTCCGAAACAACCTGGCAATGACATAGATGTATATCTTGCACCTCTCGTTGAGGATTTGAGAAAGATGTGGGATGAAGGCGTTTCAGTGTTTGATGCATATGCTAATGAGGAGTTCACCTTGCGTGCAATGCTTTTATGCACCGTTAATGATTTACCGGCATACGGCAACTTATCGGGGTATAAGAACAAAGGGAAGAAAGCATGCCCAATATGTATCGATGACATAGAATCCACGTGGATTCCTAAGTGCAAAAACGTATTCATGTACCATCGAAAGTTCCTCCCACAAGACCACCAATATCGTAAGAAGAAGAAGTTGTTCAACGGGGAGGTTGAGGACCGTGTAGCTCGTCGACCGTTGACCGGTTATGAGGTTTATGAACAGGTTAAGGGAGTTGAGACTGTATTTGGTAAAACGGGGCAAGTGCAAGGGGGTGATGACCGATTTTGGAAAAAAGAATCAATCTTTTGGAAGCTTCCATATTGTAGAGATCTACGGGTTAGGCCTTGTCTTGACGTTATGCATATAGAGAAAAATGTATGCGATGCCATACTCGGGACTCTCATAAACATTCCGGGTAAGACAAAGGATGTCAGGGCTGTGCAAGATTGGTTTGAATGTAAGGGTCTTCGTCCGGAGTTGTGGGCACATGTTAAGGTGAGTAAGAAAAGAAATAGAGCTGATGAAGTTGGTGGTAGTAAGAAGAAGATGAATAATGACAAAGTTTAATTGCCTCCAGCTTGCTACATATTGTCCAAAGCAGAGAAGCGAACATTTTGTGAGTGTTTGTATGGCATTGAGGTTCCGTCTGGGTACTCATTCAACATGAAGAGAATACTGAGCCTAAATGGTGAGCTGAAGTTGGGAAGCATGAAATCTCACGATTTCCATGTAATGATGCAAGTGTTCTTACCAATTGCAATCCGTGGAATACTGCCAAAACATGTGAGATATGCTATTACCGAACTATGTTCGTTCTTCAACACAATTTGTAGTAAAGTTCTTGATCCCTTTAAACTATCTGCACTTCAACTCGACGTGATTGTAACTTTATGCAAATTTGAGATGTATTTTCCACCTTCTTTCATTGACATAATGGTTCATCTTATTGTCCTTCTCGTTCGTGAGATCAAGCTTTTGGGTCCAGTTTTTTTAAGGTGGTGTTATTCTTTTGAAAGACACATGGGTGTTTTAAAAAACAAGGTGAGGAATCCAGCACAACCCAAGGGGAGTATGATCCAAGGCACTGTGAGAGATGAGATTAGTAACTTTATAGCCGAGTATTTGGCCATGGCAAAGCCTATTGGACTTCCCACCTCTAAACATGAAGGAAGATTTGAGGGAAAAGGAACAATTGGCTCCAAATCGGTCACACCTCCTCGAGAAAGCCTTCTACAAGCACACTTGTATGTGTTGCATCATATTCCGGAAGTTCATCCTTTTTTGAGTGAGCATTTTGATATATTGCGCGCAAAACATCCTTCTAAAGGGGATAAGGCATTGATGCAGTTGCATAACAAAACGTTTATTAATTGGTTTCATAATCGACTAATATGCGAAGAACTCAAGGGTGTATCCGAAACTGTTAAGTGGTTAGCTTTTGGTCCGCGTGATGATGTCAACAAATATGAGGGTTACGATATAAATGGCTTCACGTTTTGGACTGAAGGTCAAGACAAGAAGTCATCGTATCTAGAAAATAGTGGGGTTTCTATTTTGGCGTCATCTACATTTTACGCGAGTGCGAAGGATCAAGCGCCGGTTGATGCTAAATTGGTATACTACGGACGGGTACATGAAATATGGGAGCTTGACTACTCTACTTTCAATATTGTTCTTTTCAAATGTAAGTGGGTAGATAATAATCGACGATGCATAAAATATGACGACCCTTGTGGATTCACTCGTGTAGACTTAGCTCGTTTGCGTGATAGTGAGGAGCCATTCATACTAGCCACACAAGCCAAGCAAGTATTCTACATTGTAGACCCGTCTGATAAAAAATGGTCTATTGTTGTACCGGGATAAAGAAGCATCCTTGTTATAGGTGATGTTGAGGATGAGGAAGAATATGAAGCTTTTGAAGACTCCCCTTCCTATATTAATCCAAAATCAGTGGATCAAGATGATGTAGATAATGTAGATGTTGGTTATCTGCGTGTAGATCACACGGAAGGAATACATTTGAATTAAGTGATTCACAAGGTATGAATTTAAAGCTTTTTAAAGTTTTTTCGGCACTTGTTCGTTTTGCATGAAACTTTGCACAGAACACTAATTGTTATATATTATTGTGTTGAACGTATTAGAATTGTAAATCATAGTTATATTCTTATTATTACTTAGCTTATGTTCTAATATATTTATATTCATACTCTTTCAGCAACTGATATACAATGCATCTATTCTGAGACGAAATTGTCCCCGAGATTGAGATCTCGGATAATGAGAATCGTAGTTATGACAGTGAAGAGGACCAAATTGTGAGATACGAGCGTATGGCTGAAGACGCTCCACCAATTGACAATGATTTTGAGACTGAAAACGCCCCACCAATGGATGCTCCCACTACCAGTAAGAAAAGAAAAGGGCGAGGTCCTACGAAAAATCTCAAAGTCACAGAACCCATGCATTTGGAATACAATGCATTGGGTCAACCCTGCGGAAAATGGCGTAGGCAATATGGAAAACAAATGGGCCTATGTATCCGCAAGATTTCCATATTGCACGCATGGAACGAGGTTCCAGAGGGTTTGAAGAACTCTCTATGGAATGATACTGTGGTAAGAAACTTTACTATTTTTACTTATTTAGTTTCATTTTAAAATTAATTTAATTGAATTATTAAATATAAATTTTTTTTGTAGAATCTTTTCCACATCGAGAGCGATGAGGACAAGAAGAATGTGTTTCTTTCAGCTGTTGCTGAAAGATTCAGAGATTTCAAATCCAAGCTAGTAACTGGCTGGATTACGAAGAGGCGTGCCCGTACGACCAAAAAGGTCAAAACAGGAAACGAAGGTGGAGAGCAATCACCTTCGAAGATGCCCTACGAAATATGGGATCACATATCGAAGAGGGATTGGGAGGCCTTTGTTGCCAAAAGAACAACTCCCATAGAAGTTGTAAGTATTTCATATTATATTATAGTTTACCAATTTGAATTTACTTCTTTTGATTCAGTCATTAAACTAATACATGACATTCGATTTCTATTGATTAATTAGGAAAAGTGTCGTAAAGCTTCTGACTCTGCAAGCAAAAGGAAGTTTTACCATCGCTTGGGCCAGAAAACGTACGATGAGGTCCGAAAACAATGGGTGGATGCGGGTTTATACCCCAATCAAAGTTCATCCATGCCCTCATCTACGACTACCTCCACATCTGTGAATACTCCTGCTGGAGATCGGGTGCGTGATTGGTATTGTGGGCTTCATTCCCGAGATGCAAGTGGTAAATTTACCATTAATGATCCAGGAACGAAGAAGGTTGCTGATGCTATGGTGAGTTTTTAAATTATTAAGTATATTCTTGATTTGTTTTGTATTCTTTGGCTTTGATGTACTTATACTAATTGCTATATATGTCACTTTTTATTTGAACAGATGGGCTGGAAGGAAAAAGAAGCTATGGGGGAGTTCACCCCAAGAGGCAATGTTGACGCATTGCATATGGTCTTAGGGAAAGACCATAGTGGGCGGGTAGTCAGAAAAGGAGGCGTCCGCGTAGGGTTACAGAAGGCATTTGTCAAAGAGTGTGTTGCTACTCAATCCCAAACGGCGCTGCGGGATGAAGTAGCAACCCTCCGAGCGGAGATTACGAAGGACGTTCTCGCCAAGTTGGCCGCCGTCTTGCAGAAGATGGGAGCACCCATTGTTGACTTGGCAAATCTGATTGTCGAGGATCAGGTTAGTCAACATGGGGATCCTAACGCTTCGGTCGAGCCAACACTCGAGCCCATTACCCCCGTAGCACCCCAGCTCTTTACTAATACCCCTGAAAGGGAATACCCCACACCGGAAAACATAAACTCCGTTGCTCAAAATCCGGAGCCAACTCCGGAGTCAGTGCTACAGGTACATAGTTTTTAAATATATAAGCACTTATTAATTTAAATTGCAACGCGTTTTAATATTTTATTATGATGCTTATTATATTAAACGACACAATTTTCAGGAGGCGACTCCTTGTTCTCTTTTGCTGCCTCAGTTAGGTGTTGCTAGTGATGGCGACTTAACTGAGGTTGCATATGGTGTGGCCCAGCCAAACAAAGAGGGCCAAACAGTGCATTCAATGCCTGTTACAAGTGGCCACATCAGTGTGCCCATGGAAACTATTGTAAAGGGGTTTGAAGATTTCTCACTCCCGGTTCCAATGCCAGCATGGAGCCTTGAGAAACTATCAGACGCCCTAGGTAGTTTTGTCACATGGCCATATGCTTGGGTCCGATTCCCTAACATGGTAAGAATCATTTGTACCTTATTTAATTTTATTTTTTTAATTGTATGCTCACACTTTTAATTGTATAAATTGAAATAGCAAAAGAGTCCAAAGGGATCTTGGAGAGAGGTCGGTTCCTCAGCAAAGGTGTCGTCTGGGTCAAAGTCGATGCCATGCGCTCCAATTTTGACTGATGAGGAGCTAAAATATCTCTCTCAAGATTGTAAATGGTTGCACACTTGTGCATCTCGCATAAGTGAGGAGGACCCACTCATTCTGAACCTGCTGAAGGAGCAATACTGCTTTTTAGAGAGCCAGTTTGTAATTATTGGTCCTAGTGACATCGGGCAATTTTGGAGAGGAGAGATGCTGAACGTAGCTCTTTTCCATGTGTACGTGAGGTGATGTTCATTATCTTACAAGTTAGGCATTGCTGTTTAATTTTTTTAATAATCGAATTACTAATAAAATAGAAATTTGTGAGTTTAGTGCGGTTTACGAGGAGCTAAATTCTTGCGAACCTCCAATAAAAATTGGATGGTTTTGTCCAGAGTCGATTTCGGGTAGTAAATGTGTAAATGATCCAGATGACGTCCGAGCATACATTGAGACTGCTTTGACTAATTCCCTTGCATCTAAACACACGTTCATTCTGGCTCCATATGTGGAAGAATAAGTTTTATTTTTGAAATTAAACTTATCTTTTGATTTTTAAAGTCACCTAATCTCTAATTTGTTGATTTAAAATTTGCGTTTGTAGTTTGCACTGGATACTTTTGGTCATATGTCCTTTAACAAACACTGTGCACGAATTCGACTCATTACAAAAACCTCAAAGCCCGCCTCACAACACAAAATTCAAAGCGTTGTTGATTTAATTAAGTGTTATATATATATATAAATAGTATTACTTTTCCCATGCGTTTCAGCACAATGAAAAAAGTGCGTGGACAAATGGGATCTACATCCAGAGCCACATTTCCAAAATGGACAACAATAAAGGTACACAAATTTGATTTTATGCGTTTTTAAGCGTTTTTTAAATTTCGCGCGTAAAGTAGCTCAAACTTGGTTTGTTATGCACGAAACTTGGCACACAACACTATTTGGTATATATTATTATGTTGAAGTTGTTAGAATTGAAAATCATAGTCATATGCTAGAAATTACGTGTTAAGTTGCGATTTTATGCGTTTTTAAGCGTTTTTGTCAATTTCGCGCGTAAAGTAGCTCAAACATGGTTTGTTATGCACGAAACATGGCACACAAAAATATTTGGTATATATTATTGTGTTGAAGTGGTTAAAATTGAAAATCATTGTCATATGCTAGAAATTACGTATTAAGTTGCGATTTTATGCGTTTTTAAGCTTTTTTGGATTTTTGCGCATAAAGTAGCTCAAACTATGTTTGTTATGCACGAAACTTGGCACACAACACTATTTGGTATATATTATTGTGTTGAAGTGGTTAGAATTGAAAATCATAGTCATATGCTAGAAATTACGTGTTAAGTTACGATTTTATATATATTATATATACGATCGAGAGTTTATTATTACAAAGAGATTATTGGTGATTATTTCTTATTATCATTGGATTATTATTGGATTAATCATTGTTATTACATTGTATTATTATTGGATTATTATTAGGATAAAACGAAAAAAGAAAAAAAAATAGCAAGTATTTGCTGCGGTCATAGGCAAAACCGTAGTAAATAATGCCCACTTATTTGTTGCGGTTTTGCCTCTGACCGCAGCAAATACTCCACCTTATTTGCTGCGGTTTTTTGTTGACCGCAGTAAATAATGCCCTTTTTTGCTGCGGTTTTGAACTGCAGCATTTAAAGTAGGACATTTGCTGCAATCACTATTACTGGGAGCCAAAACCGCAGCAACTAATGGCCAAAAAACCGCAGCAAATGAGGTTTTTTCCACCAGTGACACTATTTGTTATATATTATTGTGTAAAAGTGGTTAAAACTGAAAATCATAGTTATATGATAGAAATTACGTGCTAAGTTGCGATTTTAAGGATTTTTTAGCTTTTATGAAACGTTCGCGCATAAAAGAGCTAAAACTTGCTTTGTTTTGCACGAAACTATGCACAAAACACTATTTGGTATAGATTATTGTGTCGAAGTGGTTAAAATTGAAAATCATAGTTATATGATAGTAAATTACGTACTTTGTTTAATGGTTTTTAAGTGTTTTTTGCCACTTTCGCGCATAAAGTAGCTCAAACATGGTTTTTTTGCAAGAAACATGGCACACAACAATATTTTCTACATATTATTGTGTCAAAGTGGTAAGAAATTAAAATAAATGTCATATTCTAGAAATTACGTGCTAAGTTGCGATTTTAAGGGTTTCAAAAATTTTAGGCACTTTCACGCATAAAGTTGCTAAAACATGGTTTGTTTTACACGAAATTTGGCACACAACACTATTTAGTATATATTATTGTGTTGAAGTTGTTAGAAATGAAAATAAGTCATATGCTAGAAATTACGTGCTAAGTTACTATTTTAAGGGTTTTTAAGCTTTTTTGGCACTTTCGCGCATAAAGTAACTAAAACTTGGTTTATTTTGCTTAAAATTTGGCACATAACATTATTTGCTATATATTATTTTTTTTAAATGGTTAAAATTACAAATCATAGTTATATGATAGAAATTACATGCTAAGTTGCGATTTTATGGATTATTAAGCTTTTTTCGCACTTTCGCTCATAAAATAGCTAAAACTTTGTTTCTTTTGCACGAAATTTGCCACACAACACTATTTGTTATATATTATAGTGTCGAAATGGTTAAAATTGAAAATCATGGTTATATGATAGAAATTACGTGCTAAGTTACTATTTTTAAGGGTTTCTAAGCTTTTTTGGCACTGTTGCGTATATAGTAGCTAAAACTTGGTTTGTTTTGCACAAAACTTGGCATACAACATTATTTGGTATATATTATTATATTAAAGTGGTTAAAATTAAAAATCATAGTTATATGATAAAATTACGTGCTAAGTTGCGATTTTAAGAATTTTTAAGCTTTTTTGGCACTTTCGCGCATAAAATATCTAAAACTTGGTTTGTTATATATTATTGTGTCGAAGTAATTAAAATTGAAAAATCATAGTTATGTGATAGAAATTACGTGCTAAGTTACTATTTTAAGGGTCTTTAAGCTTTTTTCGCACTTTTGCGCATAAAATAGCTAAAACTTGGTTTGTTTTGCACGAAACGTTGCACAAAACATAATTTGGTATATATTATTGTGTCAAAGAGGTTAAAATTAAAAATCTAAGTTATATGATTGAAATTACGTGCTATGTTTCGATTTTAAAGATTTTTAAACTTTTTTGGCACGTTCGCTCAAAAAGTAGCTCAAATTTGGTTTCTTTTGCACGAAACATCGCACACAACACTATTTGGTATATATTATTTTGTTAAAGTGGTTACAATCTAAAATCATAGTCATATGCTTGAAATTACGTGCTAAGTTGCGATTTTAAGGGTTTTTAAGCTTTTTGGCACTTTCGCGCATAAAGTAGCCAAAACTTGTTTTATTTTGCACAAACTTGGCACACCACACTATTTGGTATATATTATTTTATGGAAGTGGTTAGAATTGAAAATTGTAGTCATATGCTAGAAATTACTTGTTAAGTTGCAATTTTATGCGTTTTTAACCGTTTTTGACACTTTTGCGCGTAAAGTAGCTCAAACATCGTTTTGATGCGAAACCAGGGCTGATTAAGGCCATGGTTATGCAAGGATTAATGTTGTGCGGAAGCCTTGATTAATGACACAGACAAATACTAGAAATGATCAGGAAAAGAACACGAAACAACCACAAACACTTAGACAATTCTGATCTAGCAAACTTTCGCGCAGCCCTCCTTCAGCTCAGCTTCTAGGAGTCCATGGGGATTGTTAGAATGGTTTTAGGACCTTGATAGCTAGATCCAAGTACCAAGATTCCATTTCCACTTTAGCCTAGGTCCTGGATGCATAGGTTTGGTCTCCACGTGTCGTGCAAGGTGGTCTGGTCACTAGTTTGCTGCTGTGTCGTGAGGTCTGTATGCAGCCTTGTGTGGGCTCTTTTGGTGCCTTCATTACGTAAACCACATTTGTATCAGATTTGCACGAAAGTTGGCACACAACACTCTTTGGTATATATTATTGTGTTGCAGTAGATAGAATTGAGAATCATAGTTATATGCTAGAAATTACGTCTTAAGTTGCGATTTTAAGAGATTTTAAGCGTTTTTGTCACTTTCGTGCGTAAAGTAGCTCAGACTTGGTTTGTTATGCACGAAACTTGGAACACAACACTATTTGGTATATATTATTGTGTTGAAATGGTTAGAATTGAAAACCATAGTCATATGCTAAAAATTACGTGTTAAGTTGCGATTTTATGCGTTTTTAAGCTTTTTTGGCACTTTTGCGCATAAAGTAGCTCAAACTTGGTTTGTGTTGGCCTCTTAAGGTTTTGGTGATGACTTTACTTTTAAATAAACAAACATTTTTAATTGGCAAAATATTTTTAATTCGCCTAAAAACATGGAGAAAATCAATTCCTTGTTTATCTCCTATAAACTCGGAATTCAAGAGACTTGTTCTCTTCTTTGAATTGGTCTCCTATAATTTAGGATCTTCCTTAACCCATGATGTTTTAACCGTGCATGTGTACAGTAGTTACATTCCACTCCTACCTTTAACTAACTTTCCATTTTCTTTGGGAGTAAGTAAGTTTTGGAGAACGTGGGATATGTGCAACTCGTGGAGAACATGGGCAGAGTGCACTGCTTGCTGTTCCCCTTATAAAAGAGGGAAATTACGGTTCAGTGGGTATGAATGAATGAATGAATGAATGTTGCATTGAGAGTGTCCATCTAAGGGAGATTTAATTGAGAAAAATATTCTAAGTTTTATTTTAAATGCCAATTAATTCATAATATTTTTCTTGAGCAACAATTTCATTTTGATCTTTATGAGAATTGGCCTTGTAAAGGGTAATTGAGTGTTATGTTGTAATTAGACTTGTGGGAAGTCTAAGGGTAGAAGAAGAGAGAATCGTGAGAAGAGAAAGAGAAGGAGAGAATAGAAGAGAAGAGAATTAGGCCTAAAGTAGAGAAGCTTTAAGAGAAGCATTTAGAGAATAGAGAAGCTCTAAGTGAAGCAAAACATTGTTATGTGTAATTGTAATTGATTGCCTTAACATAGTGAGAATTTTGAAATCCCGGGGGGTCGTGGTTTTTCCTTCTTATTAGGCCAAGAAGGTTTCCACGTAAAATTCTTGTCTCCTTTTATTATTTTTCTTTTCGTTTTTAAGTTTAAGTTTTGTTCTTTACTTGATACAATTCCGCAAAAAGTTGAGCAAAAAATCTTAAACTAACAACACAACAATTCACCCCCCCCCCTCTTGTTGCATTCGATCATCTATTAGCATTCCTACAGTTTGTTTTGCACGAAATTTGGCATGCAACACTATTTGGTATATATTATTTGTGGAAGTGGTTAGAATTGAAAATCGTAGTCATATGCTAGAAATTACGTGTTAAGTTGCAATTTTTTGTGTTTTTAACCGTTTTTGACACTTTTGCGCATAAAGTAGCTCAAACTTGGATTTTATGCGAAACCGGAGCTGATTAAGGCCTTGGTTATGCATGGATTAATGTTGTACAGAAGCTTTGATTAATGATATTGACAAAAACTATAAATGATCATGAAAAGAACACGAAACAACCACAAGGACTTAGACAATTCTGATCTAGCAAACTGTCGAGCAGCCCTCCTTCAGCTCAGCTTCTTGGAGTCCACGGGGATTGTTAGAATGGTTTTAGGACCTTGATAGCTAGATCCAAGTACCAAGATTCATTTTCCAATTTAGACTAGGTCCTGGATGCATAGGTTTGGTCTCCACGTGTCGTGCAAGGTGGTCTGGTCACTAGTTTGCTGCTGTGTCGTGAGGTCTGTATGCAGCCTTGTGTGGGCTCCTTTGGTATCATCATTTAGTAAACTAAATTTGTATCAGATTTGCACGAAACTTGGCACAGAACACTCTTTGGTATAAATTATTTTTGTTGAAGTGGATGGAATTAAAAATCATAGTTATATGCTAGAAGTTACCTCTTAAGTTGCGATTTTATGGGATTTTAAGCGTTTTTTTCACTTTCGCGCGTAAAGTTGCTCAAACTTGGTTTGTTATGCACGAAACATGGAACACAAGACTATTTAGTATATATTATTGTGTTGAAATGGTTAGAATTGAAAATCTAGTCATATGCTAGAAATTACGTGTTAAGTTGCGATTTTATGCGTTTTTAAGCTTTTTTGGCACTTTTGCGCATAAAGTAGCTCAAACTTGGTTTGTTTTGCACGAAATTTGGCACACAACACTATTTGGTATAAATTATTTTGTTTAAGTGGTTAGAATTTAAAATCGTAGTCATATGCTAGAAATTACGTGTTAAGTTGCAATTTTATGCATTTTAACCGTTTTTTACACTTTTGCGCATAAAGTAGCTCAAACTTGGTTTTGATGCGAAACCGGGGCTGATTAAGGCCTTGGTTATGCATGGATTAATTTTGTGCGGAAGATTTGATTAATGACACTGACAAATACTATAATTGATCATGAAAAGAACACGAAATAACCACAAACACTTAGACAATTCTGATCTAGCAAACTATCGAGCAGCCCTTCTTCAGCTCCGCTTCTAAGAGTCCACGGGGATTGTTAGAATGGTTTTAGGACTTGATAGCTAGATCCAAGTACCAAGATTCCATTTCCACTTTAGCCTAGGTTCTGGATGCATAGGTTTGGTCTCCACGTGTCGTGCAAGGTGGTCTGGTCACTAGTTTGCTGCTGTGTCGTGAGGTCTGTATGTAGCCTTGTTTGGGTTCCTTTGGTATCTTCATTTCGTAAACCACATTTGTATCAGATTTGCACGAAACATGGCACAGAACACTCTTTGGTATATATTATTGTGTTGAAATGGATGGAATTGAAAATCATAGTTATATGCTAGAAATTACGTGTTAAGTTGCGATTTTAAGGGTTTTTAAGCGTTTTTGTCTATTTCGCGCGTAAAGTAGCTCAAACATGGTTTGTTATGCACAAAACATGGTACAAAACACTATTTGGTATATATTATTTTGTTGACCTGGTTAGAATCGAAAATCATAGTCATATGCTGGAAATTACGTGTCAAGTTCCGATTTTATGCGTTTTTAAGCTTTTTTTGCACTTTTGCGCATAAAGTAGCTCAAAGTGGCTTTGTTTTGTACGAAACTTGGCACACAACACTATTTGGTATATATTATAGTGTTGAAGTGGTTAGAATTTAAAATTCTAGTCATATGCTAGAAATTACGTGTTAAGTTTCGATTTTATGCTTTTTTAACCGTTTTTGACACTTTTGCAGATAAAGTAGCTCAAACTTGGTTTTGATGCGAAATCGGGGCTGATTAAGGCCTTGGTTATGCAAGGATTATTGTTGTGCGGAAGCTTTGATTAATGACACAGACAAAAACTACAAATGATCATGAAAAGAACACGAAAAAACCACAAAGACCTACACAATTCTGATCTAGCAAATTGTCGAGCAGCCCTCCTTCAGCTCAGCTTCTAGGAGTCCACGAGGATTGTTAGAATGGTTTTAGGACCTTGATTGCTATATCCAAGTACCAAGATTCCTTTTCCACTTTAGCCTAGGTCCTGGATGTATAGGTTTTGTCTCCACGTGTCGTGCAAGGTGGTCTGGTCACTAGTTTGCTGCTGTGTCGTGAGGTTTGTATGCAGCCTTGTGTGGGCTCCTTTGGTATCTTCATTTCTTACAACCACATTTGTATCAGATTTTCACGAAACTTGGAACACAACACTCTTTGGTATATATTATTGTGTTGAAGTGGATAGAATCGAAAATCATAGTTATATGCAAGAAATTACGTGTTAAGTTGCGATTTTAAGGGTTTTTAAGCGTTTTTATCAATTTCGCGCGTAAAATAGCTCAAAAATGGTTTGTTATGCACGAAACTTGGCACACAACACTATTTGGTATATATTATTGTGTTGAACTGGTTAGAATTGAAAATCATAGTCATATGCTAGAAATAACGTGTTAGGTTGCGGATTTATCCGTTTTTAAGCTTTTTTGGCACTTTTGCGCATAAAGTAGCTCAAACTTGCTTTAATTTTCACGAAACATGGCACACAACACTATTTGGTATATATTATAGTGTTGAAGTGGTTAGAATAGAAAATCGTAGTCATATGCTAGAAATTACGTGTTAAGTTTCGATTTTATACTTTTTTAACCGTTTTTGACACTTTTGCGGATAAAGCAGCTCAAACTTGATTTTGATGCGAAACCGGGGGTGATTAAGGCCTTGGTTATGCAAGGATTATTGTTGTGCGGAAGCTTTGATTAATGACACCGACAAAAACTACAAATGATCATGAAAAGAACACAAAACGACCACAAACACTTAGACAATTCTGATCAAGCAAACTGTCGAGCAGCCCTCCTTCAGCTCAGCTTCTAGGAGTCCACGGGGATTGTTAGAATGGTTTTAGGACCTTGATAGCTAGATCCAAGTACCAAGATTCCATTTCCGCTTTAGCCTAGGTCCTGGATGCATAGGTTTTTTCTTCACGTGTTGTGCAAGGTGGTTTGGTCACTAGTTTGCTGCTGTGTCGTGAGGTCTGTATGCAGCCTTGTGTGAGCTCCTTTGGTATGTTCATTTCATACAACCACATTTGTATCAGATTTTCACGAAAATTGGCACACAACACTCTTTGGTATATATTATTGTGTTGAAGTGGATAGAATTGAAAATCATAATTATATGTTAGAAATTACGTGTTAAGTTGCGATTTTAAGGGTTTTTAAGCGTTTTTGTCAATTTCGCGCGTAAAGTAGCTCAAACTTGGTTTGTTGCGCACGAAACTTTGCACTTGGTATATATTATTGTTTTGAAGTGGTTAGAATTGTAAATCATAGTCATATGCTAGAAATTACGTGTTAAGTTGCGATTTTATGTTAGGCACTTATGCGCATAAAGTAGCTCAAACATGGTTTGTTTTGCACGAAACTTGGCACACAACACTATTAGGTATATATTATTGTGTTAAAGTGGTTAGAATTGAAAATCATAGTCATATGCTAGAAATTACGTGTTATGTTGCGATTTTATGGGTTATTATGTTGTCAATTTCGCGCATAAAGTAGCTCAAACTTGGTTTGTTATGCACGAAACTTGGCACACAACACTATTTGCTATATATTATTGTGTTGAAGTGGTTAGAGTTGAAAATAATAGTCATATGCTAGAAATTACGCATTAAGTTGCGATTTTATGCGTTTTTATGCGTTTTAAAGCTTTTTTGGCACTTTTGCGCATAAAGTAGCTGAAACTTGGTTTGTTTTGCACGAAACTTGGAACACAACACTACTTGGTATATATTATTGTGTTGAACTGGTTAGAATTGAAAATGATAGTCATATGCTAAAACATACGTGTTAAGTTGCGATTTTATGCGTTTTTAACCGTTTTTGACACTAACATCTATTTTCTCTTAGTGCTTTCAACAACCTTCTTCTTCCGTTGAGTGCGGCTACAACTCGCTGAAGTACATGGACGATATTATAAAATCCGTGAAGGAGTTTGGAGTCCAAAATATAGATGCCGTATGTATTTGTTATGTTCTTAAATAATTATTATTGCTAAAATCTAATATTTATGTTAATCTTTTAATTTTATATTATATTATAGGTTTCAAACGACATTCCGAGGGAAACACGCCCTTAGAGAAGTGGAGAGATGCGCGAATGAAAAGACAAGATTGCCGCGTATCTTACTAATTTTTGTCTTTGATAAATTATAATTAGTATAGATTTTTTAGGACTTTAATGTATATTATATATATATATATATATATATATATATATATATATATATATATATATATATATATATATATATATATATATATATGTACGTACATAATATATATTATATATACGATCGAGAGTTTATTATTACAAAGAGATTATTGGTGATTATTTGTTATTATCACTGGATTATTATTGGATTAATCATTGTTATTACATTGTATTATTATTGGATTATTATTAGGATAAAACGAAAAAAGAATAAAAAATAGCAAGTATTTGCTACCGTCAGAGGCAAAACAGTAGCAAATAATGCCCACTTATTTGCTATAGTTTTGCCTCTGACTGTAGAAAATACTCCACCTTATTTGCTGCGTTTTTTTGTTCACCGCAGTAAATAATGCCCTTTTTTGCTGCAGTTTTCACCTGCAGCATTTAAAGTAGGACATTTGCAGCAAATGAGGTTTTTTACACCAGTGACACTATTTGTTATATATTATTGTGTAAAAGTGGTTAAAATTGAAAATCATAGTTATATGATAGAAATTACGTGCTAAGTTTCGATTTTAAGGATTTTTTTAACTTTTATGACACTTTCGCGCATAAAAGAGCTAAAACTTGGTTTGTTTTGCACGAAACTATGCACAAAACGCTATTTGGTATAGATTATTGTGTCGAAGTGGTTAAAATTGAAAATCATAGTTATATGATAGAAATTACATGCTATGTTGCGATTTTAAGGGTTTTTAAGTGTTTTTTGCCACTTTCGCGCATAAAGTAGCTCAAACTTGGTTTTTTTGCACGAAACATGGAACACAAAAATATTTTCTACATATTATTGTGCCAATGTGGTTAGAATCTAAATCAAATGTCATATGCTAGAAATTACATGCTATGTTGCGATTTTAAGGGTTTTAAAATTTTTAGGCACTTTTGCGCATAAAGTTGCTTAAACTTGGTTTGTTTTGCACAAAATTTGGCACACAACACTATTTAGTATATATTATTGTGTTGAAGTTGTTAGAATTGAAAAAAAGTCATATGCTAGAAATTGCGTGCTAAGTTAATATTTTAAGGGTTTTTAAGCTTTTTTGGCACTTTCGCGGATAAAGTAACTAAAACTTGGTTAGTTTTGCATAAAACTTGGCACATAACATTATTTGGCATATATTTTTTTTGTTGAAATGGTTAAAATTAAAAATCATAGTTATATGATAGAAATTACGTGCTAAGTTGCGATTTTATGGATTATTATGCTTTTTTGGCACTTTCGCTCATAAAATAGCTAAAACTTTGTTTGTTTTGCACGAGATTTGCCACATAACACTATTTGTTATAAATTATGGTGTCGAAATTGATAAAATTGAAAATCATGGTTATATGATAGAAATTACGTGCTAAGTTAGTATTTTTAAGGGTTTTTAAGCATTTTTGGCACTTTCTCGCATATAGTAGCTAAAACTTTATTTGTTTTGCACAAAACTTGGCATACAAAATTATTTGGTATATACTATTATATTGAAGTGGTTAAAATTAAAAATCATACTTATATGATAAAATTACGTGCTAAGTTGCGATTTTAAGAATTTTTAAGTTTTTTGGCAATTTCGCGCAGAAAATATTTAAAACTTGGTTTGTTTTGCACGAAATTTGGCACATAACAATATTTGTTATATAATATTGTGTCGAAGTAATTAAAATTGAAAATCATAGTTATATGATAGAAATTACGTGCTAAGTTACTATTTTAAGGGTCTTTAAGCTTTTTTCGCACTTTTGCGCATAAAATAGCTAAAACTTGGTTTGTTTTGCACGAAAAATGGCACAAAACATGATTTGGTATATATTATTGTGTCGAAGAAGTTAAAATTAAAAATCTTAGTAATATAATAGAAATTACGTGCTAAGTTTCGATTTTAAGGATTTTAAAACTTTTTTGGCACGTTCGCTCATAAAACTTGGTTTATTTTGCACGAAATATCGCACACAACACTATTTGGTATATATTATTGTGTTAAAGTGGTTAGAATCTAAAATCATAGTCATATGCTAGAAATTACATGCTATGTTACGATTTTAAGGGTTTTTAAGCTTTTTGGCATTTTCGCGCATAAAATAGCTAAAACTTAGTTTGTTTTGCACGAAACATGGCACAAAACACTATTTGGTATATATTATTATGTTGAAGTGGTTACAATTGAAAATCATAGTCACATGCTAGAAAATACGTGCATTTTACTATTATAAAAGTTTTTAAGCAATTTTGGCAGTTTCGCGCATAAAGTAGGTAAAACTTGGTTTTGTTTTGCACGAAAGATGGCACAATACACTATTTGGTATATATTATTGTGTTAAAGTGCTTAGAATGAAAAATCATAGTCATATACTAGCAATTACGTGCTAAGCTGCGATTTTAAGTGTTTTTAAACTTTTTTGGCACTTTTGCGTCTCAACTTGCTAAAACTTGGTTTGTTTTGCACGAAACTTGGCACATAATATTATTTAGTATATATTATTGTGTTGAAGTTTTTAAAATTGAAAATCATAGTTATGCAATAGAAATTACGTGTTAAGTTTTGATTTTAAAGATTTTTAAGCTTTTATGGCACTTTCGCGCATAAAATAGCTAAAGCTTGGGCTGTTTTGCAAGAAATTTGGCACATAACACTATTTGTTATATATTATTGTGTGGAAGTGGTTAAAATTGAAAATCATAATTATATGATAGAAATTACGTGCTAAGTTACTATTTTAAGGGTTTTTAAGCTTTTTTCGCACTTTCGCGCATAAAGTAGCTAAAATTTGGTTTGTTTTACACAAAACTTGGCTTACAACAATATTTGGTATATATTATTGTGTGGAAGTGGTTAAAATTGAAAATCATAGTTATATGATAGAAATTACGTGCTAAACTGCGATTTAGTATATATTATTGTGTTGAAGTGGTTAGAAGTGAAAATCATAGTCACATGCTAGAAATTACGTGCTAAGTTACTATTTTAGGGGTTTTTAAGCATTTTTGGCAGTTTCGCGCATAAAGTAGCTAAAACTTTGTTTGTTTTGCACGAAACGTGGCACACAACACTATTTGGTATATATTATTGTGTTGAAGTGGTTAAAATTGAAAATCCTAGTTTTATGTTAGAAATTAGGTGCTAAGTTGCGATTTTTAGGGTTTTTAAGCTTCTTGGCACTTTCGCGCATTTAATAGCTAAAGCCTGGTTTCTTTTGCAATAAACTTTGCACACTACACTATTTCCTATATATCATTGGGTTGAAGTGGTCAGAATTAAAAATAATTCTTATATGCTAGAAATTACGTGCTAGGTTGTGATTTTAAGGGTTTTTAAGCTTTTTTGGCACTTTCGCGCATAAAGTAGCTAAAACTTGGTTTGTTTTGCACATAAGTTGATATACAACTCTATTTCGTATATATTATTAAGTAAAAGTGGTTTGAATTTAAAATAACTCATATGATAGAAATTACGTGCTAAGTTACTATTTTAAGTGTTTTATAAGCTTTTTTGGCACTTTCGCGCATAAAATAGCAAAAACTTGGTTTGTTTTGCACAAAACATGGCACACAACATTATTTGGTATATATAATTGTGTTGAAGTGGTTAAAATTGAAAATCATAGTTATATGATAGAAATTATGTGCTAAGTTGCAATTTTATGTTTTTTTTTTGCTTTTTTGGCGCTTTCGCGCATAAAGTAGCTAAAACTTGGTTTGTTTTGCACGAAACCTAGCACACAAGATTATTTGGCATATATTATTGTGTCGAAGTGGTTAAACTATAAAATCATAGTTATATGCTAGAAATTACGTTTTTGGCACTTTCGCGCATAAAGTGGCTAAACCTTGGTTTGTTTTGCACGATATTTCGCACACAACACTATTTAGTATATATTATTGTGTTGAAGTGGCTAGAATTCAAAATAAGTGATATGCTATAAATTACGTGCTAAGTTATTATTTTAAGGGTTATTAAGCTTTTTTGGCACTTTCGCGCATAAAGCAAGTAAAACTTGGTTTGTTTTGCACAATACTTGGCACACAACATTATTTGGTATATATTATTTTGTTGAAGTGGTTAAAATTGAAAATTATAGTTATATGATAGAAATTACGTGCTAAGTTGCAATTTTAAGGATTTTTAAGCTTTTTTGGCACTTTTGCGCATAAAGTATCTAACACTTGGTTTGTTTTGTTCGAAACATGGCACACAAATATAATTGGGATATATTATTGTGTTGAGGTGGTTAAAATTCAAAATCATAGTTATATGCAAAAAATTACGTGCTAAAATTCGATTTTTAGGGTTTTTAAGTGTTTTTTGCACTTTCGCGCATAATGTAGCTAACTTATTATTTTAAGGGTTTTTAAGCTTTTTTGGCTATTTCGCGCATAAAGTAGTCAAAACCTGGTTTGTTTTGCATAAAGCTTGGCAAATTACACTATTTGGTATATATTATTGTGTTGAAGTGGTTAAAATTGAAAATCATAGTTATATGATAGAAATTACGTGCTAAGTTGCGATTTTAAGGATTTTTACCTTTTTTGGCAATTTCGTGCACAAAATAGCTAAAACTTGGTTTGTTTTGCACGAAACTTGAAACAAAACACTATTTAGTATATATTATTGTGTTGAAGTGGTTAGAATTGAAAATCATTGTCACATGCTAGAAATTACGTTGTAAGTTAATATTATATGGGTTTTTATGCTTTTTTGGCAGTTTCGCGCATAAAGTAGCTAAAATTTGGTTTGTTTTGCACAAAACATGACACACAACACTATTTCGTATATATTATTGTGTTGAAGTGGTTAAAATTCAAAATCCTAGTTATATGTTTGAAATTACGTTCTATGTTGCGATATTAATGGTTTTTAAGCTTTCTTGGTACTTTCACGGATAAAGTAGCTAAAACTTGGTTTGTTTTGCACAAAACATGACACACAACACTATTTCGTATATATTATTGTGTTGAAGTGGTTAGAATTCAAAATCATTGTTATATGCTAGAAATTACGTGCTAAGTTGCGATTTTAAGGTTTTTTAAGTGTTTTTTGGAAATTTCGCACATAATGTGGCTCAAACTTGGTTTGTTTTGCACAAAACATGGAACACAAACCTATATGGTATATATTATTGTGTTAAAGTGGTTACTAAAATCATAGTCATATGCTAGAAATTACGTGCGAAGTTGCGATTTTAAGGGATTTTAAGCTTTTTTTGCACTTTCGCGCATAAAGTAGCCAAAACTTGGCTTGTTTTTCACGAAACATGGCACACAACACTATTTGGTAAATATTATTGTGTTGAAGTAGTTAAAATAGAAAATCATAGTTTATGCTAGAAATTACGTTTTAAGGATCGATTTTAAGTTTTTTTTAGTGTTTTTAGCACTTTCGCGCATAAAGTAGCTAAATCTTGGTTAGTTTTGCACGAAACTTGGCACACAACACTATTTAGTATATATTAATGTGTTGAAGTGGATATAATTGAAAATAACTCATATGCTAGAAATTACGTGCTAAGTTACTGTTTTAAGGTTCTTAAGCTTTTTTGGCACTTTCGCGCAATAAGTAACTAAAACATGGTTTGTTTTGCACAAAACATGGCACACAACATTATCTGGTATATATTATTATGTTGAAGGGGTTAAAATTGAAAATCATAGTTATATGATAGAAATTACGTGCTAAGTTGGGATTTTAATGATTTTTAAGCTTCTTTGGCACTTTCACGCATAAAATAGCTAAAACTTGGTTTATTTTGCACGAAACTTGCCACATAACACTATTTGTTATATATTATTGTGTCGAAGTGAATAAAATTGAAAATCATAGTTATATGATAGAAATTACGTTATAAGGTACTATTTTAAGGGTTTTTAAGCTTTTTTGGCACTTTCGCGCATAAAGTAGCTAAAACTTGGTTTGTTTTGCACAAAACATGGCACACAACACTATTTGGTATATATTATTGTGTTGAAGTGGTTAAAATTGAAAATTATAGTTATAAGATAAAAATTACGTGCTAAGTTACGATTTTATGGATTTTTAAGCTTTTTTGGTACTTTCACGCATAAAATAGCTAAAACTTGGTTTGTTTTGCACGAATCTTTTCATAGAACACTACTTGGTATTTACTATTGTGTCGAAGTGGTTAAAATTGAAAATCATTGTTATATGATAGAAATTACGTGCTAAGTTGCGATTTTAAGGATTTTTAACCTTTTTTCACACTTTCGCGCATAAAATACCTAAAACATGGTTTGTTTTGCACGAAACATGGCACAAAACACTATTTGGTATATATTATTGTATTGAAGTGGTTAGAATTGAAAATTATAGTGACATGCTAGAAATTATGTGCTAAATTACGTTTTTTAGGGTTTTTAATTGTTTTTCGGCACTATCGCGCATAAAGTAACTCAAACTATTATTGTGTTGAAGTGGTTAAAATTTAAAATTTTAGATATATGTTAGAAATTACGTGTTAAGGTTCGATTTTACGTGGTTTTTAGTGTTGTTGGCACTTTCGTGCTATGTTGCGATTTTATGGATTTTTAAGCTTTTTTGACACTTTCGCGCATAAAATAGCCAAAACTTGGTTTGTTTTGCACCAAACAAGGCACATAACACTATTTGTTATATATTATTGTGTCAAAGTGGTTAAAATTGAAAATCTTGGTTATATGATAAAAATTACGTGCTAAGTTACTATTTTAAAGGTTTTAAAGTTTTTTTGGCTCTTTCGCGCATAAAGTAGCTAAAACTTGGCTTGTTTTGCACAACACTTGGCACGCAACACTATATGGTACATATTATTGTGTTGAAGTGGTTAAAATTGAAAATCATAGTTATATGATAGAAATTATGTGCTAAGTTGTGATTTTAAGGATTTTTTAGTTTTTTTTACACTTTCGCGCATAAAATAGCTAAAACTTGTTTTGTTTTGCACGAAACTTGGCACATAACTCTATTTTGTATATATATTATTTTGTCAAAGTGGTTAAAATTGAAAATCACAGTTATATGATAGAAATTAAGTGCTAAGTTGCGATTTTAAGGATTTTTGACCTTTTTTGGCATTGTCGCGCTTAAAATACCTAGAACTTGGTTTGATTTGCACGAAACATGGCACAAAACACTATTTGGTATATATTATTGTGTTGAAATGGTTAGAATTGAAACTCATTGTCACATGCTAGAAATTACGTCCTAAGTTACTATTTTAAGGGTTTTGAAGCTTTCTTGGCTGTTTCGCGCAAAAAGTAGCTAAATCATGGTGTGTTTTGCATAAAACATGGCACACAACAGTATTTTGTATATATTATTGTGTTGAAGTGGTTAAAATTTAAAATCCTAGTTATACGCTAGAAATTACGTGCTAAGTAGCGATTTTAAGGGTTGTTATGCTTTTTTGGCAATTTTGCGCATAAAATAGCTAACATTTTGTTTGTTTTGCTCGAAACTTGGCACACAACACTATTTCGTATATATTATTGTGTTGAAGTGGTTAGAATTGAAAATCACTGGTATATGCTAGAAATTGCGTGCTAAGTTGCGATTTTAAGGGTTTTTAAGCTTTTTTGGCACTTTCGCGCATAAAGTAACTAAACCTTGGTTTGTTTTGCGCAAAACTTGGCACACAACATTATATGGTAAATATTATTGTGTTGAAGTGGTTAAAATTGAAAATCATTGTTATAAGATAGAAGTTACGTGCTAAGTTGCGATTTTAAGGATTTTAAAGCTTTTTTGACACTTTCACGCATAAAGTAGCTAAAACTTGGTTTGTTTTGCACGTAACTTGGCACACAACACTATTTGGTACATATTATTGTGTGGAAGTATTTAAAAATGAAAATAATAGTTATATGGTCGAAATTACGTGCTAACGTTCGATTTTAAGAGCTTTTAAGTGTTTTTGGCACTTTCGCGAATAAAGTAGCTAAACCTTTGTTTGTTTTGCACGAAACTTGGCACACAACACTATTATTTGTATATTATTATGCTGAAGTGGTTTGAATTGAAAATAAGTCATATGCTAGAAATTACGTGCTAAGTTACAATTTTAATGGTTTTTATGCTTTTTTGGCACTATCGCGAGTAATGTAACTAAAATTTTGTTTATTTTGCACAAAACATGGCACACAACATTATTTGGTATATATTATTGTGTTGAAGTGGTTAATACTGATAATAATATTTATATGATAGAAATTACATGCTAAGTTGCGATTTTAAGGATTTTTAAGCTTTTATGGCACTTTCGCGCATAAAATAGCTAAAACTTGGTTTGTTTTGTAAAAAACATGGCATACAACACTATTTGGTATATATTATTGTATTGAAGTGGTTAAAATTGAAAATCATAGTTATATGATAGAAATTACATGCTAAGTTGCGATTTTAATGATTTTTTAGCTTTAATGGCATTATCGCGCATAAAGTAGCTAAAACTTGGTTTGCCTTGCACGAAACTTGTAACACAACACTATTTGGTATAGGTTATTGTGTTGAAGAGATTAAAATTTTAAAAAAATAGTTATATGCTACAAATTACGTGCTAAGTTGCGATTTTAAGGGTTTTAAAGTTTTTTTGGCACTTTCGCGCATATAGTAGCTAAAACTTGGTTTGTTTTGCACAAAACTAGGCATACAACAATATTTGGTATATGTTATTGTGTTGAAGTGGTTAAAATTTAAAATCATAGTTATATGATAAAATTACGTTCAATGTTGCGATTTTAAGAATTTTTAAGCTTTTTTGGCACTTTAACGCATAAAATTGCTAAAACTTGGTTTGTTTTGCACGAAATTTGGAACACAACACTATTTGTCATATATTATTGTGTCAAAGTGGTTAAAATTGAAAATCTTGGTTATATGATAAAAATTACGTGCTAAGTTACTATTTTAAAGGTTTTAAAGTTTTTTTGGCTCTTTCGCGCATAAAGTAGCTAAAACTTGGCTTGTTTTGCACAACACTTGGCACGCAACATTATATGGTACATATTATTGTGTTGAAGTGGTTAAAATTGAAAATCATAGTTATATGATAGAAATTATGTGCTAAGTTGTGATTTTAAGGATTTTTTTGTTTTTTTTACACTTTCGCGCATAAAATAGCTAAAACTTGTTTTGTTTTGCACGAAACTTGGCACATAACTCTATTTTGTATATATATTATTTTGTCAAAGTGGTTAAAATTGAAAATCACAGTTATATGATAGAAATTAAGTGCTAAGTTGCGATTTTAAGGATTTTTGACCTTTTTTGGCACTGTCGCGCTTAAAATACCTAGAACTTGGTTTGATTTGCACGAAACATGGCACAAAAGACTATTTGGTATATATTATTGTGTTGAAATGGTTAGAATTGAAACTCATTGTCACATGCTAGAAATTACGTCCTAAGTTACTATTTTAAGGGTTTTGAAGCTTTCTTGGCTGTTTCGCGCAAAAAGTAGCTAAATCATGGTGTGTTTTGCATAAAACATGGCACACAACAGTATTTTGTATATATTATTGTGTTGAAGTGGTTAAAATTTAAAATCCTAGTTATACGCTAGAAATTACGTGCTAAGTAGCGATTTTAAGGGTTGTTATGCTTTTTTGGCAATTTTGCGCATAAAATAGCTAACATTTTGTTTGTTTTGCTCGAAACTTGGCACACAACACTATTTCGTATATATTATTGTGTTGAAGTGGTTAGAATTGAAAATCACTGGTATATGCTAGAAATTGCGTGCTAAGTTGCGATTTTAAGGGTTTTTAAGCTTTTTTGGCACTTTCGCGCATAAAGTAACTAAACCTTGGTTTGTTTTGCACAAAACTTGGCACACAACATTATATGGTAAATATTATTGTGTTGAAGTGGTTAAAATTGAAAATCATTGTTATAAGATAGAAGTTACGTGCTAAGTTGCGATTTTAAGGATTTTAAAGCTTTTTTGACACTTTCACGCATAAAGTAGCTAAAACTTGGTTTGTTTTGCACGTAACTTGGCACACAACACTATTTGGTACTTATTATTGTGTGGAAGTAGTTAAAATTGAAAATCGTAGTTATATGCTAGAAATTACGTGCTAAGGTTCGATTTTAAGAGCTTTTAAGTGTTTTTGGCACTTTCGCGAATAAAGTAGCTAAACCTTTGTTTGTTTTGCACGAAACTTGGCACACAACACTATTATTTGAATATTAATATGCTGAAGTGGTTTGAATTGAAAATAAGTCATATGCTAGAAATTACGTGGTAAGTTACAATTTTAATGGTTTTTATGCTTTTTTGGCACTTTCGCGCGTAAAGTAACTAAAATTTGGTTTGTTTTGCACAAAACATGGCACACAACATTATTTGGTATATATTATTGTGTTGAAGTGGTTAATACTGAAAATAATATTTATATGATAGAAATTACGTGCTAAGTTGCGATTTTAAGAATTTTTAAGCTTTTATGGCACTTTCGCGCATAAAATAGCTAAAACGTGGTTTGTTTTGTACAAAACATGGTATACAACACTATTTGGTATATAGTATTGTATTGAAATGATTAAAATTGAAAATCATAGTTATATGATAGAAATTACATGCTAAGTTGCGATTTTAATGATTTTTTAGCTTTAATGGCATTATCGCGCATACAGTAGCTAAAACTTGGTTTGTCTTGCACGAAACTTGGAACACAACACTATTTGGTATACGTTATTGTGTTGAAGAGATTAAAATTTTAAAAAAAATAGATAAATGCTACAAATTACGTGCTAAGTTGCGATTTTAAGGGTTTTTAAGTTTTTTTTGGCACTTTCGCGCATATAGTAGCTAAAACTTGGTTTGTTTTGCAAAAAACTAGGCATACAACAATATTTGGTATATATTATTGTGTTGATGTGGTTAAAATTTAAAATCATAGTTATATGATAAAATTACGTTCTATGTTGCGATTTTAAGGGCTTTTAAGCTTTTTGGCACTTTCACGCATAAAGTAGCTAAAACATGGTTTGGTTTGCACAAAACAAGGCACACAACATTATTTGGTATATATTATTATGTTGAACGGGTTAAAATTGAAAATCATAGTTATATGATAGAAATTACGTGCTAAGTTGGGATTTTAATAATTTTTAAGCTTTTTTGGCTCTTTCGCGCATAAAATAGCTAAAACTTGGTTTGTTTTGCACGAAAATTGCCACATAACACTATTTGTTATATATTATTGTGTCGAATTGAATAAAATTGAAAATCATAGTTATATGATAGAAATTACGTTATAAGGTACTATTTAAGGGTTTTTAAACTTTTTTGGCACTTTCGCGCATAAAGTAGCTAAAACTTGGTTTGTTTTGCACAAAACTTGCCACACAACACTATTTAGTATATATTATTGTGTTGAAGTGGTTAAAATTGAAAATTATAGTTTTAAGTTAGAAATTACGTGCTAAGTTGCGATTTTATGGATTTTTAAGCTTTTTTGGTACTTTCACGCATAAAATAGCTAAAACTTGGTTTGTTTTGCACGAAACTTTTCATAGAACACTACTTGGTATTTACTATTGTGTCGAAGTGGTTAAAATTGAAAATCATTGTTATATGATAGAAATTACGTGCTAAGTTGCGATTTTAAGGATTTTTAACCTTTTTTCACACTTTCGCGCATAAAATACCTAAAACATGGTTTGTTTTGCACGAAACATGGCACAAAACACTATTTGGTATATATTGTTGATTCAATTAGGAACGGGAACAGCAACAAGAGGGGGGTGAATTGTTGTTGTTGCAAGTTTAAGCGATTGTGCCCTGTTTTTGCGGAATTATTCAAAATAAATAAAGCTTAAACTAAGAGCAAAATAATAAGAGAGACGCACGATTTTACGTGGAAACCTTTTGGGCCTAAACAAAAGGAAAAACCACGACCACTTGGGATTTCTAACAACTTCACTATGTTTAAGGCAATTAGTTACAATTACAATAAACACCTTACTTCACTCGAAGCGAAACAACTAGGCCAACTCTTCACTCTCTAATTGCTTTACTCAAAGCAACAAACTTAGCTTTACAATAAGCTAATCCTCTCTAGCTTCACTAAAAGCTATCTAACTTCCCCCTTAGACTCACCCGAGTCTAATTACATAAACTCTCAAAATCCCTTACAAAAAGGATAGAAATTCTCTAAAATAAATCAAAGAGTTGCACAAGTAAATATTATGAATTAATTGGCAATTTAAAAGCACAAAATATTACTTGTAGAATTTCAAAATCAAACGCACAAAAATTATTTTTCTCTTAAAGCATGCGTTAATTCTCTATTCAAAAAACCGAGCTAGTTAGCTTATTTATAATAAAATAAATTTCTAAAAATTGAAAAATATTCCAACCCATTATCCTTAGTCATGGATCAATGAATGATGCTGAATGAATCACAAAACGGTTAATACTTCAGCCTTTGAATAAATCAAACAAACGGTTAAGGCAATCAGTAACCGCTATTCCCTGATAACCGCTGTTCCCTAAAGTAGCAGTTTCTTCAGTAGTAATTCCTGTTCCCCAAATTAATGGCTGGAACTTCATGCTATATTTAGAAAACGGTTTAGTAAAACGGTTATCTTTTGACTAATTCTAAAAACGGTTATCTTTTGACTAATTCTTAGAAAATGGTTATTTTTACTATTTTTAGGAAAAGATTAATTTTATTATTTTTCAGAAAATCCAAAAATAATTAAGACCTAACTGCTGTTCCTACTTTTTAGTAGATCCATGTTTATCTCCTAAAAATAAGGAATTAATCTTGAAACCACCACGTAAGGAATTTTAGAAATTCTTTTTGCCAATTAACTTTAATAAACTAATGCAACCAATTAATTTAAATACATTAACTAAAAAATAAAAGATAGAATTTATTAGCTAACGCAAATTGACTTCAGTTTGGGAACACTGCGCTGTCTCCAAATTCCAACTTGCTAGAACATCAAACTTGGGAACAGTAGACTTCCTGTCTCCATTTTACATCCCACGTGATATACTCTTCTAACATCTCTTGAAACCTTTTGACATGTATATTCCCATGAACTAAGCCATAGGTACTATCAACGATCACAATTAATCGGATATCGACCTGCACAAAATCTCTAAACACATATTTGCTAAAGTGTAGTCATCATCAAAACTCAAGAGGTCCAACAAATTCCCCCTTTTTGATGATGACAAACTTTTCAAACAAACTTAAAAACAAAATAGAGTAAACCAATGTTGAAGAGTATGTTAGAGATCAAAACAACTCTTCTTAAATTAATATCAAGATACTAGTTACTCTAGAAATAATCAAAACAACAACTTTATATTATTTCAGCATAAAATCAAACAATGAGAAAAATGTAGATTTAATCCATAATCAGAGCTAAAAGAAATCAGCATAAACCGAAAAAAAAAATTTCAGACACAACTAAACAAAACCAGAAATCAGTATCTTAAACCTTAATGCAATGAGAAACCTAGTTTCAGTGTCAATGAGTAACAACTAACAACTAGCAACACAAACATCAGAAACAAACCAGCACCTTAATCCATAAGAAAAAAAAATAGATTTAACTAGATCTCAAACATGCTCAAGCATTATTTAAGTTTGTGCCAAATATTCCCTCTTTTGACATCATTCAAAAAGAAGATAAGCAATCAAACCACAGCACTAAACATATAGTTATAGTCAAAGAGAGAATAAGGATGCACAAATTAAAAAGCAATAACAATGAATGCAAGCATGATAAGCAATGACTAATCAAACCTAACAGTTAGTAGCATATGTAAAAAGGTTCAACAAAGTTAACAATGTTTAAGATGTGTACCCCAGCTGGTACTAAAGGCAAAAAAATTGTTTGGTGACAGAGATAGTAGCAATGAAAAATAAAAGATATTAAAGGAGAACTAGGAAGCAGGAGCATCTTCATCAATATATTCTGTTTCCACCTCCACGGTGTTCAATTTAGCACCAAGACGAGCCTCCATTTGAGTCATCTGGTCAGCTAATGAGGCTAAGGAAACACGAATTTCATCTTGAAATTTGAAGAAGCGATCCTGCAAATCATCAAGCTTAAGGAGAATAGAGTATAAAGGAGCAGTAGGAATGGTTGTCTGATCAAAGCTTTGTTTTTGAAACGGTTGAACAGGTGGTGGTGATCTTGGTGTTGGTGATGGTGGTGGTGAGGGGAAATGATGGGATGGTGGAGTGGTTGGCTTTGGTGAGGGAAAATGACTGGGTTCAGCCCTAGAGTCATCATCAAGAGTAACTTCAGGTCCCATCCCCTTGTCTTTTTCCTTCTTATCAGAAGGAACAACCTCCTCTTCCTTAACTCCAGCTCCTTCTTTCTCCTGTTCCTCCTTTTCAACTTCTTTCTCCTGTACCTCCTGTTCCTCCTTTTCCTTCCCTTCTTCCTCCTGTTTTTCCTTCTCCTTCTCCTTTTCCTCCTGTTCCTCATCATCAGAATCAATCTCAACCTGTTCCACAGCATTTTCAAGGATCCCTTCCTCATTTAATTGAAGGCGCAAATTGCTCAAACATTTTGCACCTATCATGTTACTGGGACCCATTGGAAAATTATAATCACCAAGTGGAACATCAAATTTGGAGAAAATCCAAGACAACAAACCACCATAGCCTACCATACATCTTTTGGCTATACAATCATTTAAATGCGAAATCATCAAGGAAGGAAAATTAATCTTTATATTGTTCACCATACAGTAAATCAAAGTGGCATCTCGAAGACTTACCTCACTACGTTTTGAATTTCGTGGTAAAATAAACCTTCGAGCAATGTTGTAGAGTAACTTGTGAAAGGGGGACAAAACATTGTGACTCACTTTACCTCTCTTTTGCCTAACGCCTAAACATCTCCAAACATCCTTTTCATCTATTCCAGAAAACGCAATTTTAGACCCAACGTAGTAAACATCAAAAACCAGTGGCTGGCACTCCTAGCCACTCTCCTAACGTCAAACTATCAAATTCAATTTCAATTTCTTTAATTGAACTAGAACAAACTCCATCATGAATAGAAAAATTAGAGATGAACTCACGCATAATTTCTGGGTAAATGGGATTGCAGCAGTAATCGCCCATGAGTGATTCCCAATGTTGAGTTTGTAGAATTTTGTGAAATTGAGGAAAGTTTGTAGTCTCATACCACTCTTTGTCAAGGCCAAAGCCAACTGACATTTCTTTAGATAGTTCCTCAGCGTTCAAGTAGTGGGTTACCTTGATTTTCTTGACAGAACGTGTTAGAGGTGTCTTGGATCCTCCTGTTCTCTTACGGCCTGCATGAGTTTCCGGGGAGATGGGGGTTCCCTCCTGTTCTTTTGATGAAGACTCAGGCTTAGGAGTGTGAGAAGGTGGGTAGATGACTTGAAGAGGTACAGGTTGCTTCATTTTAGGATTCTGATTCTTGGTCTTCATGGATGTTTTGAGAGAGAAAAGAAAGAGTAATGGAGAGAATGACGGTTTAGGGTTGAGTGAAAGGGAAAGGGTAATGATTATGAAGTGAAAGATGTAACGTGAGGGAGTGGGTTTATTTATGTGAGACACAGAGACACGAAATGGAGACAGATGAATTCGATGATTCAACTCCTACTCCCTAAAAAAATTGCTGGAAAAAAAAAATTTTTATTTTTTTTATTTTTATTATATATTTATAATAAGAAAATGATAATATTATGCTACTACCGTTTGATCAAAATAATCATGCAATCATAGGAACATCCAAAGTATATACCTTTAAAAAATGCGTACTTGATCCTTTCGATAATTGATCTTTCAATCAAGTTTATTGTGGTTGATTGATCATTTTCAATTTTTATTTTGTCTCTAAGAATCATATATGACACTTCCTTTAATGCAGCTTGATCATGCCAAGTTCCAATCTCATTTTCTCATGCTGTTCCCTTGGAAGCGGTTTGGTCATGATATCTGCTATTTGCTCATTAGTGTTTACATGCTTAACAATAATATTTTTATTTTCAACATTATCCTTAAGAAAATGATGCCTAATATGGATGTGCTTTACTCGTGAGTGATGCACTGGATCTTTGGATATGCATATGGCACTGGTATTATCGCAATAAATAGGAACACATGCATACTTAATACCAAAGTCTCTTAGCTGCTGCTTTATCCATATCATTTGGGAACAGCAAGCTGCTGCTGCTACGTACTCAGCTTCAGCAGTTGATAATGCAACAGTGTTTTGTTTCTTGGAACTCCACGAAACTAAACATGAGCCAAGAAATTGTACCATACCTGACGTGCTTTTTCTATTAATAAGATCTCCTGCATAATCTGCATCACTAAAGCCTTTCAAATCAAAGACATCACTTTTAGGATAAAATAATGATAAATCATTTGTTCCCTTTAGATATCTCAAAATACGTTTTACTGCAGTGAGATGTGATTCTTTAGGGTTAGATTGAAATCTCGCACATAAACCAACACTAAATGAAATATCGGGTCTACTAGCAGTTAGATATAATAAAGATCCAATCATGCCTCTATACATAGTTTGGTCAATATTTGTTCCATTTGTATCTTCATCTAATCTTACATTAGTAGCCATGGGTGTGTGGTTGGTTTTAGCGTTATTCATGCCATATTTCTTAAGAAGTTCTTTTATATATTTTTGTTGATGAATGAAGATACCATTAGCAGTTGGTTTAATTTGCAAACCAAGAAAGAAATTTAATTCTCCCATCAGGCTCATTTCAAATTCAGTGCTCATAAGGTTAGCAAATTCTTTACATAGCAATTCATTTGTGGCACCAAAAATAATATCATCAACATATATTTGAACAACTAATATATTGGAACCTTTATTCTTAAAGAATAAGGTTTTATCAATTTTACCTCTAATAAAGTCATTTTGGATCAAAAACTTTGATAGTCTTTCATACCATTGCCTTGGAGCTTGTTTCAACCCATAAAGAGCTTTATCAAGCTTATAGACATGATCAAGACACGAGGTATTCTCAAAGCCAGGTGGTTGTTCAACAAAAAGTTCTTCATCAAGAAAACCATTCAAGAAAGCACATTTCACATCCATTTGATATAATTTAAAGTTCATAAATGCAGCAAAAGAAATTAAAATTCTAATAGCTTCTAACCTTGCTACTGGAGCAAATGTCTCAGTATAATCAATACCTTCTTGTTGATTGTACCCTTTGACCACGAGCCTTGCTTTGTTTCTTACAATTATTCCATGCTCATCTAGTTTGTTCCGAAATACCCACTTCAAACCAATTACCTTCTTGTGTTTTGGTTTGGGTTCTAAATGCCATACTTTGTTCCTTTCAAATTCGTTCAATTCATCTTGCATGGCTACAACCCATTCGGAATCCTTTAGAGCTTCTTCGTGATTTTTGGGTTCGAGTGATGATAGGAACGCAAAATGTGCACAAAACTTTCTCATTTGAGATCGAGTTTGTGTTCCTTTATTCAAATCACTTACAATCAAATCAAGAGGATGGTATTTTTGATATCTCCAAGGTTTTGGCACAAAATCTCTTGTGGGAACAGTAGCATGTTCTGGTTCATCAGCTTGATTAACATTCTGTTCAGCTACTGGATTGTTCTGCTCATCTGTGGGAATAGCTGGATTGGGAACAGTCTGCTGTTCCTGATGTTCTGGCAGTTCCTGAACTTGATCAGTACTTTCTGCCTCTGCTGGAACCGGCTGTTCACCAGCTGTTCCTTGATCTTGCACTTTCAATTCTTCATCATCGTCCTCTAGATTTGCAAGACCAATCTTAAAATTATTTGTATCCTGTTCACTTGACAAAAAGTTAGTTTCATCGAAAATTATGTGAACGGATTCTTCCACACTCATTGTTCTTTTATTATAGACTCTATATGCCTTACTTTGAGATGAATAGCCAAGAAATACTGCTTCATCACTTCTTTCATCAAATTTACCTATATTCCGTTTTCCATTAACATGTACAAAACATTTGCATCCAAACACACGAAAATAGGCAATATTTGGTTTAACACCTTTAAACATTTCATAGGGTGTCTTAGAAGTGATTGGTCTTATCAATACTCTATTTAAAATATAACATGCAGTATTAACAGCCTCGGCCCAAAAATTTCTAGGTAAACCACTAGCAATCAACATAGTCCTAGCCATTTCTTCTAAAGTTCTATTTTTCCTTTCTACTACACCATTTTGTTGTGGTGTTCTAGGGGCGGAAAAATTGTGACTTATTCCATGTTCATTGCAATAACTCATAAAGCTTGAATTTTCAAATTCTTTACCATGATCTGATCTTATGTGAACAATTTGATTATTGGTAGATTTTTGTATTTTGTTAGCGAAAGAGACAAACTCATTAAAGGCTTCATCTTTACTAACTAAAAATAAAGTCCATGTAAATCTACTATAATCATCAACAATAACAAACACATATCTCTTGCCACTACGGCTTTGTATTCTCATAGGTCCACACAAATCCATGTGTAATAATTCAAGCGTTTTTGAGGTGGTCACAACATTCTTTGGTTTAAAAGATGACCTTACTTGTTTTCCTTTGGCACAAGGATCACATATTTCATCCTTAAGGAATTTTATAGATGGTAGTCCTCTAACTAGGTCTTTAGATCTTAATGTATTAATCAATGAATAACTAGCATGACCTAGACGCTTATGCCAAAGAAGTGGGTCGTCTTCTATAACACTTAGACACGTTAGACTGTTTCTGGGAACAGTGTCCAGGTCCACCACATAAGTGTTCCCTTTTCTGATTCCCTCAAGAATGATGTCTCCTGTGTCGTTCCTAGAAATAATGCACTTTTCAGAAGTAAAGTTTACAGAGTTACCCTTATCACAAAATTGAGAAATGCTGAGTAAGTTGTGTTTCAAATTCTCGACTAAAAATACATTATCAATGGCGTGGGAACATGACCTTCCAACCTTTCCTTTGGCGATTATCTCACCCTTCATATTGTCACCGAAGGTTACTGTTCCCCCATCATAGGCTTCGAGTGAGAGAAATTTAGATTTGTCACCCGTCATATGCTTGGAACACCCACTGTCGAGATACCATGAGCTGTTCCCCCTCACTTGGACCTGTAAGATAATTAATTGTTAATTATAGGAACCCAGACTTTCTTGGGTTCCTTGTCGATCTTACATGAATCATATTTATCAATTTGAATGTTATCGACATAGTTTCTGTTAGAGACAGTATACTGTTCCCTTTTGCTGCACTGTTCCTTCAGATGGCCAGCTTTTCCACAGAAGGTACAGTACCTGTCTCTAGGAAGATCAACGTAAGCTTTCTTACTTTTATTCTTCTTAAAATATTTTAGGCCTTGTGATTTCTTACTTTTAGCATCTAGAATCCATTTGGGAGTTATTTTGATTTTCCTTTTTTCTCTTGAATTTAATTCAAGATTGTTATTGTTGTTACGGTTGGATTCCGAATTCATTTTTAAATATTGAAAATCATTGCATAAATCTTTAGTAGATGCATCTATCAATTCCTCATTTAAGCCTAATAATTTGTATTTCGATAGCTCAATGTTAAGAATAACATTTTCCATCTTAAGTCTCTCCATATTTTCCTTTAGGATTATATTTTGGTCCAACAAACCGAAAAATCTGTTTTGGACATCATGTCTAAAGGTGTTTATGTATGAGACATGGTCTTTGCTTACCTTAAGTTCCTTTTCTAACTTGAGACACTTATCATTGCAATTTTCAAGTTTAACTTGTGCCTCTTTTAACAACTCTTTTAATTCATTTTTACTTGGATTGAATGAATGGTCAGAAAATGAATTAGAAATATTTACCTGCTTCTCCTTGCCTTTATGTGTAGCCATGAGACATAGGTTAGCTGTCTCCTCTTCTTCGGGAACAATAGTTTCATTCTCACTTTCAGTTTCTCCCCATGCAGCAATCATGGCCTTACGAAAGTCAGTCTTGTTAAGATTCTCTTTGTTCAATGGTCTTCTTGAATCTCTTGTCTTTCCCTTGCCCTTTTCATTCTTCCATGTTGGGCAATCCTTGATGAAGTGTTCGGTACTTCCACATTTGTGGCATTCAAGATTTTTTGTTCTTCTTTCTTTGTTGTTTCTTTGATTTGCATACCTGCTGTTCCTGAAGAACTTCTTGAATTTTCGTACCAATAAAGCAGCCTCTTCCTCATCACATTCTGATTCGTCCTGTTCCCTCGCTGCCAGAGCCAGTCCCTTGTTCCTAGAACTGTCTGCTGTTCCCAAATGCAATTCATGTGTCATTAGGGAACCAGCCAGCTCCTCTAGATTAAACTTTGTAAAATCTTTGGACTCTTGTATAGCAGTAACCTTGGCCCTCCAGCGCTCATCTTGAGGAAGGCTCCTAAGAATCTTCCTTACTTGTTCATCAGTGGGAATTATTCTTCCAAGAGAGACAAGCTCGTTTGTTATGTTGGTGAACCTAGTGAACATCTCTTGGATACTTTCTCTTGGCTCCATAACAAATCTCTCGTATTTAGACATTAACAAATCAATTTTGGACCGTTTTACTTCACTTGTTCCCTCATGGGTAACAGCAAGCAGGTCCCAAATTTGCTTAGCGAATTTGCACCCCATAATTCTATTATGCTCGTTTGGTCCAAGACCACAATGAAGTAATTTTATAGCAAGAGCATTTAATTCCATTTTCTGAAAATCTTCTTTTTCATATTCGGTTATAGGTTTGGGAACAATTTCATTGTTGGAGTTAGTAGTGGTTACCTCAAAATCTCCGATTTCTATGACTCTCCAAACTTGATAATCTTCCGCTTTGATGAAGATCTCCATCCTATTCTTCCAGTATGTATAGAATTTTCCATCGAACATTGGCGGTCTTTGAGTTGAATACCCTTCTTCCATTCGCTCGTTCATAATTGACATTTTTCGGGAACACCAGAATCTGCCCTCAGGGTTTCCTGATCTTCTGGGAACAGGGCTCTGATACCAACTGTTGATTCAATTAGGAACGGGAACAGCAACAAGAGGGGGGGTGAATTGTTGTTGTTGCAAGTTTAAGCGATTGTGCCCTGTTTTTGCGGAATTATTCAAAATAAATATAGCTTAAACTAAGAGCAAAATAATAAGAGAGACGCACGATTTTACGTGGAAACCTTGTGGGCCTAAACAAAAGGAAAAACCACGACCACTTGGGATTTCTAACAACTTCACTATGTTTAAGGCAATTAGTTACAATTACAATAAACACCTTACTTCACTCGAAGCGAAACAACTAGGCCAACTCTTCACTCTCTAATTGCTTTACTCAAAGCAACAAACTTAGCTTTACAATAAGCTAATCCTCTCTAGCTTCACTAAAAGCTATCTAACTTCCCCCTTAGACTCACCCGAGTCTAATTACATAAACTCTCAAAATCCCTTACAAAAAGGATAGAAATTCTCTAAAATAAATCAAAGAGTTGCACAAGTAAATATTATGAATTAATTGGCAATTTAAAAGCACAAAATATTACTTGTAGAATTTCAAAATCAAACGCACAAAAATTATTTTTCTCTTAAAGCATGCGTTAATTCTCTATTCAAAAAACCGAGCTAGTTAGCTTATTTATAATAAAATAAATTTCTAAAAATAGAAAAATATTCCAACCCATTATCCTTAGTCATGGATCAATGAATGATGCTGAATGAATCACAAAACGGTTAATACTTCAGCCTTTGAATAAATCAAACAAACGGTTAAGGCAATCAGTAACCGCTATTCCCTGATAACCGCTGTTCCCTGATAACCGCTGTTCCCTAAAGTAGCAGTTTCTTCAGTAGTAATTCCTGTTCCCCAAATTAATGGCTGGAACTTCATGCTATATTTAGAAAACGGTTTAGTAAAACGGTTATCTTTTGACTAATTCTAAAAACGGTTATCTTTTGACTAATTCTTAGAAAATGGTTATTTTTACTATTTTTAGGAAAAGATTAATTTTATTATTTTTCAGAAAATCCAAAAATAATTAAGACCTAACTGCTGTTCCTACTTTTTAGTAGATCCATGTTTATCTCCTAAAAATAAGGAATTAATCTTGAAACCACCACGTAAGGAATTTTAGAAATTCTTTTTGCCAATTAACTTTAATAAACTAATGCAACCAATTAATTTAAATACATTAACTAAAAAATAAAAGATAGAATTTATTAGCTAACGCAAATTGACTTCAGTTTGGGAACACTGCGCTGTCTCCAAATTCCAACTTGCTAGAACATCAAACCTGGGAACAGTAGACTTCCTGTCTCCATTTTACATCCCACGTGATATACTCTTCTAACATCTCTTGAAACCTTTTGACATGTATATTCCCATGAACTAAGCCATAGGTACTATCAACGATCACAATTAATCGGATATCGACCTGCACAAAATCTCTAAACACATATTTGCTAAAGTGTAGTCATCATCAAAACTCAAGAGGTCCAACAAATTATTGTGTTGAAGTGGTTAGAATTGAAAATCATAGTGACATGCTAGAAATTATGTGCTAAATTACGTTTTTTAGGGTTTTTAATTGTTTTTCGGCACTTTTGCGCATAAAGTAACTCAAACTATTATTGTGTTGAAGTGGTTAAATTTGAAAATTATAGTTATAAGTTAGAAATTACGTGTTAAGGTTCGATTTTTCGTGGTTTTTAGTGTTGTTGGCACTTTCGTGCTATGTTGCGATTTTATGGATTTTTTAGCTTTTTTGACACTTTTGCGCATAAAATAGCCAAAACTTGGTTTGCTTTGCACCAAACATGGCACGTAATACTATTTGTTATATATTATTGTGTGAAAGTGGTTAAAATTGAAAATCTAAGTTATATGATAAAAATTACGTGCTAAGTTACTATTTTAAGGGTTTTAAAGTTTTTTTGGCTCTTTCGCGCATAAATTAGCTAAAACTTGGCTTGTTTTGCACAACACTTGGCACGCAACACTATATGGTACATATTATTGTGTTGAAGTGGTTAAAATTTAAAATCGTAGTTATATGATAGAAATTATGTGCTAAGTTGCGATTTTAAGGATTTTAAAGCTTTTTTGACACTTTCACGCATAAAGTAGCTAAAACTTGGTTTGTTTTGCACGTAACTTGGCACACAACACTATTTGGTTCATATTATTGTGTGGAAGTAGTTAAAATTGAAAATCGTAGTTATATGCTAGAAATTACGTGCTAAGGTTCAATTTTAAGAGCTTTTAAGTGTTTTTGGCACTTTCGCGAATAAAGTAGCTAAACCTTTGTTTGTTTTGCACGAAACTTGGCACACAACACTATTATTTGAATATTATTATGCTGAAGTGGTTTGAATTGAAAATAAGTCATATGCTAGAAATTACGTGGTAAGTTACAATTTTAATGGTTTTTATGCTTTTTTGGCACTTTCGCGCATAAAGTAACTAAAATGTGGTTTGTTTTGCACAAAACATGGCACACAACATTATTTGGTATATATTATTGTGTTGAAGTGGTTAATACTGAATATAATATTTATATGATAGAAATTACGTGCTAAGTTGCGATTTTAAGAATTTTTAAGCTTTTATGGCACTTTCGCGCATAAAATAGCTAAAACGTGGTTTGTTTTGTACAAAACATGGCATACAACACTATTTGGTATATAGTATTGTATTGAAGTGATTAAAATTGAAAATCATAGTTATATGATACAAATTACATGCTAAGTTGCATTTTAATGATTTTTTTAGCTTTAATGGCATTATCGCGCATAAAGTAGCTAAAACTTGGTTTGTCTTGCACGAAACTTGGAACACAACACTATTTGGTATACGTTATTGTGTTGAAGAGATTAAAATTTTAAAAAAATAGTTATATGCTACAAATTACGTGCTAAGTTGCGATTTTAAGGGTTTTTAAGTTTTTTTTGGCACTTTCGCGCACATAGTAGCTAAAACTTGGTTTGTTTTGCACAAAACTAGGCATACAACAATAATTGGTATATATTATTGTGTTGAAGTGGTTAAAATTTAAAATCATAGTTATATGATAAAATTACGTTCTATGTTGCGATTTTAAGGGCTTTTAAGCTTTTTGGCACTTTCACGCATAAAGTAGCTAAAACATGGTTTGGTTTGCACAAAACAAGGCACACAACATTATTTGGTATATATTATTATGTTGAACGGGTTAAAATTGAAAATCATAGTTATATGATAGAAATTACGTGCTAAGTTGGGATTTTAATGATTTTTAAGCTTTTTTGGCTCTTTCGCGCATAAAATAGTTAAAACTTGGTTTGTTTTGCACGAAACTTGCCACATAACACTATTTGTTATAAATTATTGTGTCGAAGAAAATAAAATTGAAAATCATAGTTATATGATAGAAATTACGTTATAAGGTACTATTTTAAGGGTTTTTAAGCTTTTTTGGCACTTTCGCGCATAAAGTAGCTAAAACCTTGTTTGTTTTGCACAAAACTTGCCACACAACACTATTTGGTATATATTATTGTGTTGAAGTGGTTAAAATTGAAAATTATAGTTATAAGATAGAATTTACGTGCTATGTTGCGATTTTATGGATTTTTAAGCTTTTTTGGTACTTTCACGCATAAAATAGCTAAAACTTGGTTTGTTTTGCACGAAACTTTTCATAGAACACTACTTGGTATTTACTATTGTGTCGAAGTGGTTAAAATTGAAAATCATTGTTATATGATAGAAATTACGTGCTAAGTTGCGATTTTAAGGATTTTTAACCTTTTTTCACACTTTCGCGCATAAAATACCCAAAACATGGTTTGTTTTGCACCAAACATGGCACAAAACACTATTTGGTATATATTATTGTGTTGAAGTGGTTAGAATTGAAAATCATAGTGACATGCTAGAAATTATGTGCTAAATTACGTTTTTTAGGGTTTTTAATTGTTTTGCGGCACTTTCGCGCATAAAGTAACTCAAACTATTATTGTGTTGAAGTGGTTAAATTTGAAAATTATAGTTATATGTTAGAAATTACGTGTTAAGGTTCGATTTTACGTGGTTTTTAGTGTTGTCGGCACTTTCGTGCTATGTTGCGATTTTATGGATTTTTAAGCTTTTTTGACACTTTTTCGCATAAAATAGCCAAAACTTGGTTTGTTTTGCACCAAATATGGCACGTAACACTATTTGTTATATATTATTGTGTCAAAGGGGTTAAAATTGAAAATCTTAGTTATATGATAAAAATTACATGCTAAGTTACTATTTTAAGGGTTTTAAGGTTTTTTTGGCTCTTTCGCACATAAATTAGCTAAAACTTGGCTTGTTTTGCACAACACTTGGCACGCAACACTATATGGTACATATTATTGTGTTGAAGTGGTTAAAATTGAAATTCATAGTTATATGATAGAAATTATGTGCTAAGTTGCGATTTTAAGGATTTTTTAGTTTTTTTTACACTTTCGCGCATAAAATAGCTAAAACTTGTTTTGTTTTGCACGAAACTTGGCACACAACTCTATTTGGTATATATATTATTTTGTCAAAGTGCTTAAAATTGAAAATCACAGTTATATGATAGAAATTAAGTGCTAAGTTGCGATTTTTTGGATTTTTAACCTTTTTTGGCACTTTCGCGCATATTATACCTAAAACTTGGTTTGTTTTGCACGAAACATGGCACAAAACACTATTTGGTATATATTATTGTTTTGAAGTAGTTAGAATTGAAACTCATAGTCACATGCTAGAAATTACGTCCTAAGTTACTATTTTAAGGGTTTTGAAGCTTTCTTGGCTGTTTCGCGCAAAAAGTAGCTAAAACAAGGTGTGTTTTGCATAAAACATGGCACACAATAGTATTTTGTATATATTATTGTGTTGAAGTGGTTAAAATTTAAAATCCTAGTTATACACGAAATTACGTGCTATGTTGCGATTTTAAGGGCTTTTATGCTTTTTTGGCAATTTTGCGCATAAAATAGCTAACAATTTGTTTGTTTTGCACGAAACTTGGCACACAACACTATTTCGTATCTATTATTGTGTTGAAGTGGTTAGAATAGAAAATCACTGGTATATGCTAGAAATTGCGTGCTAAGTTGCGATTTTAAGGGCTTTTAAGTGTTTTTTGGCACTTTCGCGCATAAAGTAGCTCAAACTTGGTTTGTTATGCACGAAACATGGCACACAACACTATTTGGTATATATTATGGTGTTAAAGTGGTTAGAAGCTTAAATTATAGTCATATTCTAGAAATTACGTGCTAAGTTGCGATTTTAAAGGATTTTATGCTTTTTATGAAATTTCGCGCATAAAGTTGCTAAAACTTGGTTCGTTTTACACGAAATTTGGCACACAACACTATTTGGTGTTTATTATTGTATTGAAGGGGTTAGAATTTATAATAAGTCATATGCTAGAAATTACGTGCTAAGTTAATATTTTAACGGTTTTTAAGGTTTTTTGGCACTTTCGCGCATAAAGTAACTAAAACTTGGTTTGTTTTGCACAAAACATTGCACACAACATTATTTTTTATATATTATTTTGTTGAAGTGGTTAATATTGAAAAACATAGTTATAAGATAGAAATTACGTGCTAAGTTGCGATTTTAAGGATTTTTAAGCTTTTTTGGCACTTTCGCGCATAAAATAGCTAAAACTTGGTTTGTTTTGCACAAAACTAGGCATACAAAAATATTTGGTATATATTATTGTGTTGAAGTGGTTAAAATTTAAAATCATAGTTATATGATAAAATGACGTTCTATGTTGCGATTTTAAGAATTTTTAAGCTTTTTTGGCACTTTAACGCATAAATTTTCTAAAACTTGGTTTGTTTTGCACGAAATTTGGCGCACAACACTATTTGGTATATATTAATGTGTTAAGTTGGTTAGAATATAAAATCATAGTCATATGCTAGAAATTATGTATTAAGTTGCAATTTTAAGGGTTTTTAAGCTTATTGGCACTTTCGCGCATAAAGTAGAAAAAACTAGGTTTGTTTTACACGAAACATGGCAACCAACACTATTTGGTATATATTATTGTGGTTAAGTGGTTCAAATTGATAATCCTAGTTATATGCTAGAAATTACGTGCTAACTTGATATTTTAATGGTTTTAAAGCTTTTTTGGGACTTTCGCGCATAAAATATCTAAAGCTTGGTGTGTTTTTCACGAAACATGGCACACAACACTATTTCGTATATATTATTGTGTTGAAGTGGTTAGAATTGAAAATCATTGTTATATGCTAGAAATTACGTGCTAAGTTGCGATTTTAAGGGTTTTTAAGTGTTTTTTTGACACTTTCACGCATAAAGTAGCTCAAACTTGGTTTGTTTTGCACGAAACATGGCACACAACACTATTTAATATTTATTATTTTGTTAAAATGGTTAGAATCTAAAATGATAGTGATATGCTAGAAATTACGTGCTAAGTTATGATTTTACGGGTTTTTACGCTTTTTTGGCACTTTCGTGCATAAAGTAGCTAAAACTTGGTTTGTTTTGCACAAAAGTTGATATACAATACTATTTGGTATATATTATTTAGTAAAAGTGGTTAGAATTGAAAATAATTCATATGCTAGAAATTACGTGCTAAGTAACTATTTTAAGTGTTTTTTAAGCTTTTTTGACACTTTCGCGAATAAAGTAGCTAAAACATGGTTTGTTTTGCACAACCTTGCCACACAAAACTATTTGGTATATATTATTGTGTTGAATTGGTTAAAATTGAAAATCATAGTTATAAGATAGAAATTACGTGCTAAGTTGAGATTTTAAGAATTTTTACGCTTTTTTGACACTTTCGCGCTTAAAGTAGCTAAAACTTGGTTTGTTTTGCACGAAACATGGGACAAAAACTTTTTGGTATATATTATTGGGTTGAAGTTGTTAAAATTGAAAATCATAGTTATATGCTAGAAATTACGTGCTAAGTTTCGATTCTAAGGGTTTTTAAGTCTTTTTGGCACTTTCGCGCATAAAGTAACTAAAAAATAGTTTGTTTTGCACAAAACTTGGCACATAATATTTGGTATGTATTAATGTGTTGAAATGGTTAAAATTTAAAATCATAGTTATATGATAGAAATTATGTGCTAAGTTGGGATTTTATGGATTTTTAAGCTTTTTTGGCACTTTCGCTCAGAAAATTGCTAAAACTTGGTTTGTTTTGCATGAAATTTGGCACAACAAAAACTTGTTATATATTATGGTGTCGAAATGGTTAAAATTTAAAATCTTGGTTGTATGATAGCAATTACATGCTAAGTTACTATTTTTAAGGGTTTTTATGCTTTTTTGGCACTTTTGCGAATATAGTAGCTAAAAGTTGGTTTGTTTTGCACAAAACTTGGCATACAACACTATTTGGTATATAATATTATGTTGAAGTGGTTAAAATTAAAAATCATAGTTATATGATAAAATTACGTGCTAAGTTGCGATTTTAAGAATTTTTAAGCTTTTTTGGCACTTTTGCGCATAAAATAGTTAAAAACTTGGTTTGTTTTGCACGAAATTTGGCACGTAACACTATTTGTTATATATAATTGTGTAGAAGTGGTTTAAAATGAAAATCATAGTTATATGATAGAAATTGCGTGCTAAGTTGCGATATTAAGGATTTTTAAACTTTTTTGGCACTTTCGGTCATAAAGTAGCTCAAATTTGGTTTATTTTGAACGAAACATGGAACCCAACACTATTTTGTATATATTATTGTGTTAAAGTGGTTAGAATATAAAATCATAGTCATATGCTAGAAATTACGTGCTAAGTTGCTATTTTAAGAGCTTTTAAGCTTTTTGCACTTTCGCGCATAAAGTAGCTAAAACATGGTTTGGTTTGCACGAAACATGGCACACAACACGATTTGTTATATATATTAGTGTTTAAGTGGTTAAAATTTAAAATCATAGTTATATGCTAGAAATTACGTGCTAATTTGCGATTTTAAGGGTTTTAAAACTTTTTAGGCACTTTCGCGCATAAAGTTTCTAAAACTAGGTTTGTTTTGCACGAAATTTGGCACACAACACTATTCAGTATATATTATTGTGTTGAAATGGTTAGAATTGAAATTAAGTCATATCGTAGAAATTACGTGCTAAGTTACTAATTTAAGAGTTTTTAAGCTTTTTTGGCACTTTCACGCATAAAATAACTAAATCATGGTTTGTTTTGCACAAAACTTGGCACATAATATTTGGTATATATTATTGTGTTGAAATGGTTTAAATTGAAAATCATATTTATATGAAATTATGTGCTAAGTTGCGATTTTAAGGATTTTTAAGCTTTCTTGGCACTTTCGCTCATAAAATTACTAAAACTTGGTTTGTTTTGCACGAAATATGGCACAACAACTATTTGTTATATATTATGGCGTCGAGATGGTTAAAATTTAAAATCATGGTTATATGATAGAAATTACGTGCTAAGTTACTATTTTTAACGGTTTTTAAGCTTTTTTGGCACTTTCGCGAATATAGTAGCTAAAAGTTGGTTTGTTTTGCACAAAACTTGGCATACAACACTATTTGGTATATAATATTGTGTTGAAGTGGTTAAAATTAACAATCATAGTTATATGATAAAATTACGTGCTAAGTTGCGATTTTAAGAATTTTAAAGCTTTTTTGGCACTTTCGCGCATAAAATAGCTTAAACTTGGTTTGTTTTGCACGAAATTTGGCACGTAACACTATTTGTTATATATAATTGTGTCGAAGTGGTTTAAAATGAAAATCATAGTTATACGATAGAAATTGCGTACTAAGTTGCGATTTTAAGTATTTTTAAACTTTTTTGGCACTTTCGCTAATAAAGTATCTCAAATTTGATTTATTTTGCACGAAACACGGAACCCAACACTATTTGGTATATATTATTGTGTTAAAGTGGTTAGAATATAAAATCATAGTCATATGCTAGAAATTACGTGCTAAGTTGCTATTTTAAAGGGTTTTAAGCTTTTTGGCACTTTCGCGCATAAAGTAGCTAAAACATGGTTTCGTTTGCACAAAACATGGCACACAACACGATTTGGTATATATTATTGTGTTGAAGTGGTTAAAGTTGAAAATCATAGTTATATGCTAGAAAATACGTGCTAAGTTGCGATTTTAAGGGTTTTTTAAACTTTTTTGGGACTTTCGCGCATAAAATAGCTAAAGCTTTGTTTGTTTTGCACGAAACTTGGCACATCTAACTACTAATTGTATGTTATTGTGCTGAAGTGGTTAGAATAGAAAATAAGTCAAATGCTAGAAATTACGTGCTAAGTTACTATGTTAAGGGTTTTTATGATTTTTTGGCACTTTCGCGTATAAAGTAACAAAAATTTGGTTTGTTTTGCACAAATCTTGGCACACAAGATTATTTGGTATATATTATAGTGTTGAAGTGGTTAGTGTTGGCCTCTTACGTTTTGATGATGACTTCACTTTTAAATAAACAAACATATTTTAGAGATTGTTTTGTAGGTGAGTATCCGATTCTGTTAATTGTTGATGAAGCCTATGACTTTGTTCGTGGAAGTTGTACATGTCTCAAATATCCAAGAAGTTGGACAATTGCTTTAGAAGTCAGTTTACTGTTCCTAGAGTTAAAGTCCTGACGAAAGTTGTAGATGGAGACAGTGCGCTGTTCCTGACGATACAGCTCTGGAGAAGACATTGACTGGAAGTTACGAAAATTACGTTTTCTGTTTTTGGTTAATGTAAAAGGTTAAAAGTTTAATTAGTTGCTTAAATAAATTTTTTTATTAATTCGCAAAAAGTTTTTTAAAACACCTAAAAATAGGGAGAAGACTTATTCCTTACTTTGAATAAGTCTCCTATAAAATCGGACACCCAAGAGATTTATTCTCTACTTTGAACGAGTCTCCTATTATTTAGGATCTTCTTAGTGACTCATGTTCTGTTAACCGTACAAGAGAACCGCAGTCATTTCCCACCTCTATCTTCAATAACTTCCCAACTTTCTTTGGGAGCAAGTAAGTAAATGGAAGTCATGGGGTGTGTGCACTACATGGTAATCGTGGGTTGAGTGCACTGATGGCTGTTCCCTTTATAAACGAGGGATGCTACGCTAAACCGACATCCATCTTAGAGTGTCCGTAAGGTGAGATCAAAATAAGAAAAATATTCAAAGTTATTTTAATGCCAATTAATTCATTATATTTTTCTTGAGCAACTACTTAATTTTAATCTTCTTAAGAATTGGCCTTGTAAGGGTAATTGAGTGTTTTTATTGTAATTAGACTTAAGGGAAGTCTAAGGGAATAGAGAAGCGTGAGAAGAGAAAGAGAAGGAGAAAAGAAGAGAAGAGAAATAGGCCTAGAGTAGAGAAGCTTCAAGTGAAACATATTTGTTTTATGTAATTGTAATTGATTGCCTAAACATAGTGAGAATTTTGAAATCACGGGGGGTCGTGGTTTTCCTTCTTATTAGGCCAAGAAGGTTTCCACGTAAAATCTTTGTCTCCTTTATATCTTTTGCTTTTTACGTTTAAGTTTTATTTTGTTTGTTAAAATTCCGCAAATTAGACGAAAAACAAACTAAAGCTAGATACACAACAATTCACCCCCCCTCCTGTTGCATTCGACCATCTTCGTGTATTTCAACAATTGGTATCAGAGCCCTGTTCCTCATTTAATCAGGAAACCCTGTGAGCAGTATCCTGTTCCCTGGCAAGATGTTGAAGATGAACGAACGCATGGAAGAAGGGTACTCTACGCAACGGCCACCTATGTTCGATGCGAAATTCTATACCTACTGGAAAAATAGGATGGAAATTTTTATAAAGGCCGAAAATTACCAGGTATGGAGAGTCATTGAAATTGGAGATTTTGAGGTGACGACCATCAACTCCAACAATGAAGCTGTTACAAAACCAATCACTGAATATGAAAAGGAAGATTTTCAAAAGATGGAGATGAACGCTCTTGCTATTAAATTACTTCACTGTGGACTTGGTCCTAATGAGCACAATCGTATTATGGGTTGCAAACTGCCAAGCAGATTTGGGACCTGCTAGAAGTTACCCATGAAGGTACCAGCGAAGTGAAGCGCTCCAAGATTGACCTCCTAATGTCCAAATATGAAAGGTTTGTTATGGAACCTAGAGAGAACATTCAAGTGATGTTCACCAGGTTCACAAATATCACGAATGAATTGGTCTCTCTTGGTAAGATCATTCCCGTTGATGAACAAGTTAGGAAAATACTTAGGAGTCTTCCTCAAGAGGAACGCTGGAGAGCTAAGGTCACAGCCATTCAAGAATCAAAAGATTTCACCAAGTTTAATTTGGAAGAGTTGGCTGCTTCCCTCATGACTCATGAATTGCATTTGGGAACAGCTGACAGTTCCCGTAATAAAGGACTGGCTCTGGCAGCGGATGATAGTGAAGAGTCAAACGCTGGTGACGAGGAAGCTGCTATGTTGGCACGTAAATTCAAAAAATTCTTCAGGAACAGCAGATATAGAAACCAAAGAAACAACAAAGAAAAGAGAACTGCTAACTTGAAGACAAATTTTGAATGCCACAAGTGTGGGAGCAGTGATCACTTCATCAAGGATTGCCCTCAATGGAAAAATGAGAAGGGCAAGGGAAAAGCAAGAGAAGTTGGAAGACAATATAAGAAGGGAAACTTCAAAACTGATTTTAGAAAGGCAATGATTGAAGCTTGGGGTGATACGGAGAGCGAGGCTGAGACAGAAGCTCCAGTGGAAGAAGAAATAGCAAACCTATGCCTCATGGCATCTCATCAAAGCAAGGATTAAGATTCCAAAGAAAAGGAGGTAATGTCTTATAACTCACTTCCTAAACATCCATCTAAACTCAGTAAGAATAAATTAATTAAGTTGCTCTTAGAGACACAAGAGAAATTAGATAAACAGAATATCAAGTGTCTCCAAATCGAGAAAGACCTCAACTCAAACAAAGATCATGTGTCATACCTAAATTCATTTAGAATAGATGTACAAAGTAGGTTTTTTAATTTGCTAGATCAGAATATTGTTTTGAAAGAGACAATTGAAAAATTGAAACAGGAATTTATTTTTCTTAATATTGAAATAAATCAAAATAAATTGTTAGGATTAAGTAATGATGTAAACAATATATCTACTCACATGGTTAGCACTGAATTTCAAAAGTTGAAATTAAAATTATAATCATATGAAAGAGAAAATAAGTATCTAAAAGATCAACTTCATTTAAAAGGAAAAGGGAAAATCAATGAAGTTCCCAAATGGATTCTAAATGCTAAACCAAAAAGTAAAGAAGGTCTAGGTTATGATAAAAATAATAAAAAGAAAAAGGTCTATGTTGATCTCCCTAGTAGTAAAATCTAGTCCTTTTGTGGCAAAACTGGACACCTGAAAAATCAATGTGTAAAAAGGGAACAACACATCAAAGCAAATAAAAATTATGTCGAACGCATATGGATTAAGAAATGTGATTCAAGTATTATCGACAGGGAACCCAAGGATGACTGGGTTCCTGTACCTAACCATTAAGTTGCTTTGCAGGTTCAAGTGAGGGGGAACAACTCATGGTATCTCGACAGTGGGTGTTCCAAGCACATGACGGGTGACAAATCTAAATTTCTCTCACTTGAAGCATATGATGGGGGAACTGTAACCTTCGGTGACAATATGAAGGGTAAGATAATCGCCAAAGGAAAGGTTGGAAGGTCAAGTTCCCATGCCATTGATAATGTATTTTTAGTCGAGAATTTAAAACACAATCTTTTAAGTATTTCTCAATTTTGTGACAAAGGTAACTCTGTTAAGTTTACTTCTGAATGATGCATAATTTCTAGGAACAACACAAGAGACCCTGTGCTAGAGGGAATCAGAAAAGGGAACACTTATGTTGTGGACCTGGACACTGTTCCCAAAACCAGTCTAACGTGTCTAAGCGTTATAGAAGAAGACCCACTGCTTTGGCACAAGCGTCTAGGTCATGCTAGCTATTCATTGATTAACACCTTAAGATCAAAAGACCTAGTAAGAGGATTACCAGCAATAAAATTCCTCAAAAATGAAATTTGTGATCCTTGTGCTAAAGGAAAACATGTGCGGTCATCCTTTAAATCAAAGTATCTGGTAACTACCTCTAGACCATTAGAATTAATTCATATGGATCTATGTGGACGTATGAGAACACAAAGCCGTAGTGGCAAAAAGTATGTGTTTGTTGTTGTTGATGATTATAGTAGATTCACTTGGACATTATTTTTGGTAAGCAAAGATGAAGCTTTTGATGAGTTTGTTTCTTTTGCTAAAAAAATACAAAAATCTACCAATAATCTAATTGTTCACATAAGATCAGATCATGGCAAAGAATTTGAAAATTCAAACTTTATGAATTATTGCAATGAACATGGTATAAATCACAATTTTTCCGAAACTAGAACACCACAACAAAAGGGAGTGGTAGAAAGGAAAAATAGAACCCTAGAAGAAATGGCTAGGACTATGTTGATTGCTAGTGGTCTACCTAGAAATTTTTGGGCCGAAGCCGTTAATACTGCATGCTATATTTTGAATCGTGTGTTAATAAGACCAATCACTTCTAAGACACCCTATGAATTGCTCAAAGGTGTCAAACCCAATTTTTCCTATTTTCGTGTGTTTGGATGCAAATGTTTTGTTCATGTGAATGGAAAACGAAATATAGGTAAATTTGATGAAAGAAGTGATGAAGCAGTGTTTCTTGGTTATTCATCACATAGCAAAGCTTGCAGAGTTTACAATAAGAGAACAATGTGCGTAGAGGAATCTATTCACATAATTTTTGATGAAACTAACTTTTCAACAAGTGAACAAGAAAAAAAATAATATTAAAATAGGTCTTGCAAATTTAGAAGATGATGATGAAGGATTTTAAATGCAAGATCTAGGAACAGCAGGTGAACAACCAATACAAGAAGAGGCAGGAGAAACTGACCAAATCCAGGAACTGCCAGCACAACAGGACCAGCGGACTGTTCCCACAGATGACCAAGATGATCCAGTAGCTGAACAAAATGCAAATCAAGATGCTGAATCAGAACATGCTACTGTTCCCTCCAGAGAATTTGTGCCTAAACCTTGGAAATACCAAAGTTATCATCCTCTTGATCTGATTATAAGTGATATGAATAAGGGAACACAAACCAGATCTCAACTGAGAAACTTTTGTGCACACTTTGCGTTCCTATCATCACTTGAACCAAAAATCACGAAAAAGCTCTAAAGGATTCCGAATGGATAGTAGCCATGCAAGATGAATTAAATGAATTTGAAAGAAATAAAGTGTGGCACTTAGAACCCAAACCAAAAGGCAACAAGGTAATTAGTTTGAAATGGGTATTTCGGAATAAGCTAGATGAGCATGGAATAATTGTAAGAAACAAGGCAAGACTCGTGGTCAAAGGGTACAATCAACAAGAAGGTATTGATTACACTGAGACATTTGCACCGGTAGCAAGGTTAGAGACTATTAGAATTTTAATTTCTTTTGCTGCTTTTATGAACTTTAAGTTACATCAAATGGATGTCAAATGTGCTTTCTTAAATGGATTTCTTGATGAAGAAGTGTTTGTTGAACAACCTCCTAGTTTTGAGAATGCCTCTTGTCTTGATCATGTCTACAAGCTTGATAAAGCTCTTTATGGGTTGAAACAAGCTCCAAGGCAATGGTATGAAAGACTATCAAAGTTTTTGATTCGAAATGACTTTGTAAGAGGGAAAATTGATAAGACCTTATTCTTTAAGAACAAAGGTTATGATATTTTGGTTTTTCAAATTTATGTTGATGATATTATTTTCGGTGCGACCAATGATTTGTTATGTAAAGAATTTGCCAACCTTATGGGCACAGAATTTGAAATGAGCATGATGGGAGAATTAAATTTCTTCCTTGGTTTGCAAATTAAACAAATTGAAAATGGTATTTTTATTCATCAACAAAAATATATAAAAGAACTTCTTAAGAAGTATGGGCTAAACAATGCTAAAACCAACCATACACCCATGGCTACAAATGTTAGATTAGATGAAGACCTAAAAGGAACTAACATAGATCAAACAATGTATCGAGGCATGATAGGTTCCTTATTATATCTAACTGCAAGTAGACCCAATATTTCATTTAGTGTTGGTTTATGTGCTAGATTTCAGTCTAACCCCAAAGAATCACATCTCACAGCAGTAAAACGGATTTTAAGATATTTGAAGGGAACAGACGACTTGTCCCTATTTTATCCTAAAAGTGATGTATATGATTTAAAAGGCTTTAGTGATGCAGATTATGCAGGTGATCTAGTCAATAGAAAAAGCACGTCAGGTATGGTACAATTTCTTGGCTCATGTTTAGTTTCATGGAGTTCTAAGAAACAAAACACGGTTGCATTATCCACAGCCGAAGCTGAATACGTAGCAGCAGCAACTTGCTGTTCCCAAATGCTTTGGATAAAACAGCAACTAAGAGATTTTGGTATTAAAGTTGAATGTATTCCTATTTACTGTGATAATAGCAGTGCCATATGTATATCTAAAGATCCAGTGCATCATTCACGAGCTAAACATATACATATTAGACATCATTTTCTTAAGGATAACATAGAACATAAAAATATTGTATTAAAGCATGTCAATACTAATGAACAAGTTGCAGATATTCTGACCAAACCGCTTCCAAGGGAACAATATGAAAAGATGAGATTGGAACTTGGTATGATCAAGCTCCACTAAAGTTGGTTGCATAAAATTCCCAATGAAGCATCATGAGAAAAGAGGGTCAGGAATCAACCTCAATATTTTGATTGAGAATCAATTATTGCATGGATCAAGTAAACACGTAATAAAGTTTGTACTATGAATATTCTCTTGTTTGCATGTTGTTAATTTGATCAGACCAAAGCAATATGTTCGTTATTTTCTTTATAATATTTTATAATATCATAATTCATTTTTTTAAAATTACTTTATTTTAATTTCGTATTTTATTTTGATATCATAAATTATATTATCATATTGTTTGAAAAATGTTTAGCCATTTTAAACTTAAATAAATAAAAATTTTAAAGGGAAACGGTTTAATCCAAAATTCAATTCCAAATCCACTCAATCCTTCCATATCAAAAGCCATGATGAATGGCATTGATGAGATGGGACGTGAGGTAACTGTCAGTCATCTTTAAAAAGGCCCTAAGATATCAAATCACTCAAACTATCTTCATCCCTTTTCAAAACCGTCTCAAGAAACCGTGCTTCTTCTTCTCTCAACTTTTCAAAATTCAAACATGAAAACACCAAAATCAAGCAAGAAAACTTCTAAATCAGGAAAGAAAGCCTCTACATCCCACCAAAATATCCAGCCAAAACCCTTAAAAATTGTTCATCCACCCCCATTACTGAACGCTGCACCATCACCATCCCAAGAAACCACTGAAAATGTTGGAACAAAACGAAAAATACTTTCACCAAAAGGTGAATCATCCTCCAAAGCAGTCAAGCGTTTCAAGCAAGTTGATCCTAACAGTGCTGAAGAGATTGCAAAGGAAATGTCTGTCGGATTTGGGGTAGATAAGTACTGGTATGACTCTACACACTTTCCTCAACTTCATACTATTTTAAAATTTCAAGAATGGGAGGTTTTGATGACTGAGTTTAGTTGTAATACCATTTTTCCAAACATTATGAGAGAGTTTATTTCAAACTTCTCCAATAACGGTGGAATGTGTTCTAGTATGGTTAGGAACATAAAATTAGAGTTTAATAGCGCATTGTTGGGGGAATGGTTCAATGTTCCAAATGTTGGGTTTGATACATAATGTGTTGGTGCAAAGATAGTTTTTTCAGGAATAAATGAAAAAACGATTTTTAAGTTTTTAGGGGTTGCACAAAATAAGGGTAAAATCAGTCACAATGTCTTGTCTCCAATGCATAAATTACTTTACAATGTTGCACGAAGATTCATTTTGCCCCGAAACTCTAAGAGGAGTGAGGTGAGTCTACGTGATGCAACCTTGATTTATTGCATGGATAATCAAATAAAAATAAATTTTCCATCTTTGATGATATCACATTTATCTGACTGCATTGAGAAAAAGAATGTTGTTGGCTATGGGGGGCTGTTAACATGGATTTTTTGCAAGTTTGGGGTACGATTGGATGGGCTGGAGTTCCCAATGGGTCCCAATATGAAAATTGGTGCACGATGTCTGAAAAATTTGCATCTCAAATTAAATGATGAAGGGGTGTTAATAAATGAATCAGAAGAAATAATTGATGTAGGTTCTGATAAGGAGGAAATAGATGAAGAAGAAGAAGAAGAAGAAATTGAAAAAGAAGTAAAAATAAAGAAGGAAAAAGGAGAAGAAAGGGAAAAAGAAGAAAATATAGAAAAAGAAAATGAAGATGAAAAATAAAATGAAAAAGAAAAGAAAGAGGAAGTAGAGGAGGAAGAACAAGGGCCTGTTCGCACTGAAGAAGGAGAAGAAGGGGAACAGGAAGAGGGGGCAAGAAAAGAGGGGGAACAAGGAGAGGAAGAAGCTTTAGGAGAAGAAGTGCCTCATGATCTCTGTGATTGCATTAAGGAGGAAGGGTAAAGCTATTCAAAGGAAGAGTAGGAGGCTTGCTTCAAAACGAAAGGCTGCAATGGTTGATGATATCACTTCTGAAACCATTCCTGAGCCTACTTCAAATGAACCTCTCTCTCCCAAGCCAACCACTCCACCACCAAATCACCCTCCATCACCTATTCACTTTACACCACCACCATTTCCATCATCTCCTGGTATTGGTTGTGCTGATCCTATCTCTACAGCTTCCTCACATTTTGTTCTCTCCAAGCTCATTGATCTACAGTCTCAATTCAGTGCTTTTCAAGATGAAGTTCGTATCTCACTCGCTTCAATTGTTGATCAACTTACCATGATGGAGAATCTTCTTGGTGCAAAGTTGGATATAGTAGAAGTGGAGACTGAATATGTGGATGAAGAAGAGACTGCCCCTTGAACCCTCTCCCTTTTTTTTTAAGATTTGAATGGCTGTTGCATTTCACAAACAATTTCACTTTTTACTTTGTACCATCTGGGGTACATTGTTGTTGTTACGTTGAACATTTGCTACTTTTCTTTGCTTTTATTAATGGTCTGTGACAACTAACTGTATGCAGGTTTGATTATTGTTCATGGCACTTACTTTTATTATTGTTTCTTGTTTTCATCACTGACAATTCTATATGTTTTGTGCTGAGGGTTGATATTCCTTATCTTATTTTTGATTGATGACAAAAGGGGGAAGAGAATGCACAAACTTAAGAGGAGCTGTGTGAATTGACAGTTACATATCTCAATTGATTCATATTGATTCAATTATGGGAGATAATGTGTTTGTGTTGTGTGCAAAAGATTATGCTGCTAACTGCAAATTTATGTTTATGCTAAAACATTCTGTTTTTTTAGTGTGTTTTTAACATTACGGTTATTTTGGTTAATTGTTTGTTTAGGTTTAACTGTTCTAAAGTTGTTTCACTTGGAAATACTTTTTGTTAGCATATTTTATATTAGTTCTTCTTAGTTTAATTATTTTTGAAAATTTTAAAACATATTTGATATTATGTTGTATAGAGTAAGTTGGTCTATGATATGCTTGGTAAATTATATTTACTAAGTTAAGAAGAGTTGTTTTAATCTCTAACATGCTCTTCAGCATTTGCTTTACTCTAGTATACTTAAGTTTCTTTATAAAGTTTGTCATCATCAAAAAGGGGGAATTTGTTGGCCTCTTAGGTTTTGATGATGACTTCACTTTTAAATAAACAAACATATTTTAGAGATTGTTTTGTAGGTGAGTATCCGATTCTGTTAATTGTTGATAAAGCCTATGACTTGGTTCGTGGAAGTTGTACATGTCTTAAATATCCAAGAATTTGGACAATTGCTTTAGAAGTCAATTTACTGTTCCTAGAGTTAAAGTCCTAACGAAAGTTGTAGCTGGAGACAGTGCGCTGATCCTAACGATACAGGTCTGGAGAAGACATTGACTGGAAGTTAAGAAAATTACGTTTTCTATTTTTGGTTAATGTAAAATGTTAAAAGTTTAATTAGTTGCTTAATTAAATTTATTTATTAATTGGCAAAAAGTTTTTTAAAACACCTAAAAATATGGAGAAGACTTATTCCTCACTTTGAATAAGTCTCCTATAAAATCGGACACCCAAGAGATTTATTCTCTACTTTGAACGAGTCTCCTATTATTTAGGATCTTCTTAGTGACTCATGTTCTGTTAACCGTACAAGAGAACCGCAGTCATTTCCCACCTCTATCTTCAATAACTTCCCAACTTTCTTTGGGAGCAAGTAAGTAAATGGAAGTCATGGGGTGTGTGCACTACATGGTAATCGTGGGTTGAGTGCACTGATGGCTGTTCCCTTTATAAACGAGGGATGCTACGCTAAACCGACATCCATCTTAGAGTGTCCGTAAGGTGAGATCAAAATAAGAAAAATATTCAAAGTTATTTTAATGCCAATTAATTCATTATATTTTTCTTGAGCAACTACTTAATTTTAATCTTCTTAAGAATTGGCCTTATAAGGGTAATTGAGTGTTTTTATTGTAATTAGACTTAAGGGAAGTCTAAGGGAATAGAGAAGCGTGAGAAGAGAAAGAGAAGGAGAAAAGAAGAGAAGAGAAATAGGCCTAGAGTAGAGAAGCTTCAAGTGAAGCATATTTGTTTTATGTAATTGTAATTGATTGCCTAAAACATAGTGAGAATTTTGAAATCCCGGGGGGTCGTGGTTTTTCTTCTTATTAGGCCAAGAAGGTTTCCACGTAAAATCTTTATCTCCTTTTTATCTTTTGCTTTTTACGTTTAAGTTTTATTTTGTTTGTTAAAATTCCGCAAATTAGACGAAAAACGAACTAAAGCTAGATACACAACAATTCACCCCCCCTCTTGTTGCATTCGACCATCTTCGTGTATTTCAGCAGTTAGAATGGAAAATCTTAGTTATTTGTTAGAAATTACGTGTGACTTTAAGGGTTTTTAAGCTTTTTTGGCACTTTCGCGCATGAAATAGCTAAAACTTAGTTTGTTCCTTACGAAATTTGGCACATAACACTATTTTTTATATGTTAATTTGTCGATGTGGGTAAAATTGAAAATCATAGTTATATGATAGAAATTACGTGCTAAGTTACTATTTTAAGGGTTTTTAAGCTTTTTTGGCACTTTCGCGCATAAAGTAGTTAAAACTTGGTTTGTTTTGCACAAAACCTGGCATACAACACTATTTGGTATATAATATTGTGTTGAAGTGCTTAAAATTGAAAATCATAGTTATATGATAGAAATTACCTGGTAAATTGTGATTTTAAGGATTTTTTAGCTTTTATGGCACTTTCGCGCATAAAAGAGCTAAAACTTGGTTTGTTTTGTTCGAAACTATGCAAAAAACACTATTTGGTTTATATTATTGTGTCGAAGTGTTTAAAATTGAAAATCATAGTTATATGATAGCAATTACGTGCTATGTTGCAATTTTAAGGGTTTTTAAGTGTTTTTTGCTACTTTTGCGCATAAAGTAGCTCAAACTTGGTTTTTTTGCACGAAACATTGCACACAACAGTATTTTGTAAATATTATTGTGTTACAGTGGTTAAAATCTAAAATAAATGTCATATGCTAGAAATTACGTGCTAAGTTCCGATTTTAAGGGATTTAAAACTTTTTAGGCACTTTCGCGCATAAAGTTTCTAAAACAAGGTTTGTTTTGCACAAAATTTGGCACACAACACTATTCAGTATATATTATTGAGTTGAAATTGTTAGAATTGAAATTAAGTCATATGCTAGAAATTACGTGCTAAGTTACTAATTTAATGGTTTTTAAACTTTTTTGGCACTTTCGCGCATAAAGTAACTAAAACATGGTTTGGTTTGCACAAACTTGGCATATAATATTTGGTAAATATTATTTTGTTGAAATGGTTAAAATTGAAAATCATAGTTATATGATAGAAATTACGTGCTAAGTTGCGATTTTAAGGATTTTTAAGCTTTTTTGGCACTTTCGCTCATAAAAATGCAAAAACTTGGTTTGTTTTGCACGAAATTGGGCACAACAACTATTTGTTAAATATTATGGTGTCGAAATGGTTAAAATTTAAAATCATTGTTATATGATAGAAATTACGTGCTAAGTTACTATTTTTAAGGGTTTTTAAGCTTTTTTGGCACTTTCGCGAATAGTAGCTAAAAGTTGGTTTCTTTTGCACAAAACATGGCATACAACACTATTTGGTATATAATATTGTGTTGAAGTGGTTAAAATTTAAATTCATAGGTAGATGAAAATATTACGTGCTAAGTTGCGATTTTAAGAATTTATATGCTTTTTTGACACTTTCGCGCATAAAATAGCTAAAATTGTTTGTTTTGTACGAAATTTAGCACGTAACACTATTTGTTATATAGAATTGTGTCGAAGTGGTTTAAAATGAAAATCATAGTTATATGATAGAAATTGCGATTTTAAGGGCTTTTAAGCTTTTTGGCACTTTCGCGCATAAAGTAGTTAAAACATGGTTTTGTTTGCACGAAACATGGCACACAACACGATTTGGTATATATTATTGTGTTGAAGTGATTAAAATTGAAAATCATAGTTCTATTCTAGAAAATATGTGCTAAGTTGCGATTTTACGGGTTTTTTAAGCTTTTTTTGGAATTTCGCACATAAAATAGCTAAAGCTTGGTTTGTTTTGCACGAAACATGGCACACAACACTATTTCGTATATATTATTGTGTTGAAGTGGCTAGAATTGATAATCATTGTTATATGTTAGAAATTACTTGCTAAGTTGCGATTTTAAGGGTTTTTAAGTGTTTTTTTTGGCACTTTTGTGCATAAAGTAGATCAAACTTGGTTTGTTTTGCACGAAACATGGCACACAACTCTATTTGGTATATATTATTTTTTTTTAAAGTGGTTACAATCTAAAATCATAGTCATTTGCTAGAAATTACGTGCTAAGTTGTGATTTAAAGGGTTTTTAAGCTTTTTTGGCACTTTCGCGCATAATGTAACAAACTTGGTTTGTTTTGCATAAAAGCTAATATACAACACTATTTGGTATATTATATTGAGTAAAAGTGGTTAGAATTGAAAACAAGTCTATGCTAGAAATTACGTGCTAAGTTACTATTTTAAGTGTTTTTAAGCTTTTTTGGCACTTTCGCGCATAAACTAACTAAAACTTTGTTTTTTTGCACAAAACTTGGCACACAACATTATTTGGTATATATTATTGTGTTGAAGTGGTTAAAAATAAAAAATAATAGTTATATGATAGAAATTATATGCTAAGTTGCGATTTTAAAGATTTTTAAGTTTTTTTGGCACTTTCGTGCATAAAGTAGCTAAAACTTGGTTTGTTTTGCACGAAACATGGTACAAAACACTATTTGGTATATATTATTGTGTTTCAGTTTTTAAAATTGAAAATCATAGTTATACGATAGAAATTTCGTGCGAAGTTGTGATTTTAAATATCTTTAAGCTTTTTTGGCACTTGCGCGCATAAAAAAGCTAAAACTTTTTTTGTTTTGCACGAAACATGGCACAGAACACAATTTGGTATATCTTATAGTGTAGAAGTGGTTTAAATTGAAAATCATAGTTATATGATAGAAATTACGTGCTAAGTTGCGATTTTAAGGAATTATAAACTTTTTTGGCACTTTCACGCATAAAAAAGCTAAAACTTCGTTTGTTTCGCACGAAACATGGCATAAAACACGATTTGGTATATATTATTGTGTTGATGTGGTTAAAATTGAAAATCATAGTTATATGCTAGAAATTACGTTCTAAGTTACTATTTTAATTGTTTTTTAAGATTTTTTGGCAATTTTGCGAATAAAGTAGCAAAAACTTGGTTTGTTTTGCACAAAACTTGACAATATTTCGTATATATAATTGTGTTGAAGTGGTTCAAATTGAAAATCATAGTAATATGATAGAAATTATGTGTTAAGTTGCGATTATAAGGATTTTTATGCTTTTTTGGCGCTTTCGCGCATAAAGTAGTTAAAACTTGGTTTATTTTGCACGAAACATGGCACAAAACACTATTTCGTATATATTACGTGCTAAGTTGCGATTTTAAGGGTTTTTAAGTGTTTTTTATTTGCACTTTCGCGCATAAAGTAGATCAAACTTGGTTTGTTTTGCACGAAACATGGCACACAACACTATTTGGTTTATATTATTGTTTAAAAGTGTTTAGAATCTAAAATCATAGTCATTTTCTATAAATTACGTGCTAAGTTGTGATTTTAAGGGTTTTTAAAGCTTTTTTGGCACTTTCGCGCATAAAGTAACTAAAACTTTGTTTGTTTTGCACAAAAGTTAATATACAGCACTTTTTGGTATATATTATTGAGTAAAAGTGCACTAGTGGAAAAAACCTCGTTTGCTGCGGTTTTTTTGCCTTTATTTGCTGCGGTTTTGGCCCCCAGCAATAGTGATAGCAGCAAATGTCCTACTTTAAATGCTGCGGTTCAAAACCGCAGCAAATAAGGGCATTATTTGCTGCGGTCATGTGCTAAAACCGCAGCAAATAATGGGTGTTATTTGCTGCGGTCAGGGGGAAAAACCGCAGCAATAAGTGTGTCATTATTTGCTGCGGTCAGGCTTAAAACCGCAGCAATAAGTCTCTTTTTTTTTTCTTTTTCCGTTTAATCCTTATAATAATGCAATAATATTACAATGTAATAACAGTGATTAATCCAATGATAATCACAGATAATCAACATTAATCTCTTTGTAATAATAAACTCTCGCTCGTATATATATATAATATAATATGTACGTACATATATATATATACATTAAATAAACTATAAAAAATAATCAATAGTAATTACAATTTATCAAGGACAAATATTAGCAAGATACACGGCAATCTTGTCTTTTAATTCGCGCATCTCTTCACTTCTCAAAGCGCGTGTTTCCCTCGGAATGTCGTTTAAAACCTATATTATAATATCAAAATAAAAGCTATATATTAATATAGAAACATTAGATTTTACCAATAATATATTTAATTAAGAACGTAACAAATACTTACGGCATCTATATTTTCGACTCCAAATTCCTTCACGGAATTTATAATATCGTCCATAAACTTCAGCGCGTAGTAGCCGCAGTCAACGGAAGAAGGAGGTTGTTGAAAGCATTAAGAGAAAATAGAAGTTAGTGTCAAAAACGGTTAAAAACGCATAAAATCGCAACCTAACACATAAATTCTAGAATATGACTATGATTTTAAATTCTAACAACTTCTACACAATAATATATACCAAATAGTGTTGTGTGCCAAGTTTCGTGCAAAACAAACAAAGTTTGAGCGTACTTTACGCGCGGAATTGACAAAAACGCTTAAAAACGCATAAAATCGCAACTTAACTTCTAATTTCTAGCATATGACTATTATTATCAAGTATAACCATTTCAACACAATAATATATGCCAAATAGTGTTGTGTGCCAAGTTTCGTGCATAACAAACCATGTTTGACCTACTTTACGCGCGAAATTGACAAAAACGCTTAAAAACGCATAAAATCGCAACTTAACTTCTAATTTCTAGCATATGACTATTATTATCAAGTATAACCATTTCAACACAATAATATATGCCAAATAGTGTTGTGTGCCAAGTTTCGTGCATAACAAACCATGTTTGACCTACTTTACGCGCGAAATTGACAAAAACGCTTAAATACGCATAAAATCGCAACTTTACTTCTAATTTCTAGCATATGACTATTATTATCAATTCTAACCATTTCAACACAATTATATATTCCAAATAGTGTTGTGTGCCAAGTTTCGTGCATAACAAACCATGTTTGACGTACTTTACGCGCGAAATTGACAAATAAAAACGCGAAATTGACAGCATCAAACTAGTGACCAGACCACCTTGCACGACACGTGGAGACCAAACCTATGCATCCAGGACCTAGGCTAAAGTGGAAATGGAATCTTGGTACTTGGATCTAGCTATCAAGGTCCTAAAACCATTCTAACAATCCATGTGGACTCCTAGAAGCTGAGCCGAAGGAGGGCTGGTCGACAGTTTGCTAGATCAGAATTTTGTTTAAGTGTTAGTGGTTGTTTCGTGTTCTTTTCATGATCATTTGTAGTTTTTGACTGTGTCATTAATCAAAGTTTACGCACAACATTAATCCTTGCATAACCAAGGCCTTAATCAGCCCCGGTTTCACATCAAAACCAAGTTTGAGCTACTTTACGCGCAGATTGACAAAAACGCTTAAAAACGCATAAAATCGCAACTTAACTTCTAATTTCTAGCATATGACTATTATTATCAATTCTAACCATTTCAACACAATAATATATGCCAAATAGTGTTGTGTGCCAAGTTTCGTGCATAACAAACCAATTTTGAGTACTTTACGCGCGAAATTGACAAAAACGCTTAAAAACGCATAAAATCGCAACATAACTTCTAATTTCTAGCATATGACTATTATTATCAATTCTAACCATTTCAACACAATAATATATGCCAAATAGTGTTGTGTGCCAAGTTTCGTGCATAACAAACCATGTTTGACCTACTTTACGCGCGAAATTGACAAAAACGCTTAAAAACCCATAAAATCGCAACTTAACTTCTAATTTCTAGCATATGACTATTATTATCAAGTATAACCATTTCAACACAATAATATATGCCAAATAGTGTTGTGTGCCAAGTTTCGTGCATAACAAACCATGTTTGACCTACTTTTCGCGCGAAATTGACAAAAACGCTTAAAAACGCATAAAATCGCAACTTTACTTCTAATTTCTAGCATATGACTATTATTATCAATTCTAACCATTTCAACACAATAATATATGCCAAATAGTGTTGTGTGCCAAGTTTCGTGCATAACAAACCATGTTTGACCTACTTTACGCGCGAAATTGACAAAAACGCTTAAAAACCCATAAAATCGCAACTTAACTTCTAATTTCTAGCATATGACTATTATTATCAAGTATAAACATTTCAACACAATAATATATGCCAAATAGTGTTGTGTGCCAAGTTTCGTGCATAACAAACCATGTTTGACCTACTTTACGCGCGAAATTGACAAAAACGCTTAAAAACGCATAAAATCGCAACTTTACTTCTAATTTCTAGCATATGACTATTATTATCAATTCTAACCATTTCAACACAATAATATATGCCAAATAGTGTTGTGTGCCAAGTTTCGTGCATAACAAACCATGTTTGACCTACTTTACGCGCGAAATTGACAAATAAAAACGCGAAATTAACAGCATCAAACTAGTGACCAGACCACCTTGCACGACACGTGGAGACCAAACCTATGCATCCAGGACCTAGGCTAAAGTGGAAATGGAATCTTGGTACTTGGATCTAGCTATCAAGGTCCTAAAACCATTCTAACAATCCCCGTGGACTCCTAGAAGCTGAGCCGAAGGAGGGCTGGTCGACAGTTTGCTAGATCAGAATTTTGTTTAAGTGTTTGTGGTTGTTTCGTGTTCTTTTCATGATCATTTGACCAAACCTATACAAAACCCATAAAATCGAATTTGTGTACCTTTCTTGCTATCCATTTTGGAAATGTGGCTCTGGATGTAGATCCCATTTGTCCACGCACTCTTTTCATTGCGCTGAAACGCATGGGAAAAGTAATACCATTTATATATATATATATAACACTTAATTAAATCAAATTGGTAAAATAATTAATATTACGTACGCATTCAACAATGCTTTGAAACTTGTGTTGCGAGGTAGGCTGTTAGGTTTTTGTAATGAGTCGAAGACGTGCACGGTGTTCGTTAAAGGACATATGATCAAAAGTATCCAATGCAAACTACAAACACAAATTTAAAATCAACAAATTAGAGATTAGGTGACTTTAAAAATCAAAAGATAAGTTCAATTTCAAAAATAAAACTTACTCTTCCCAATATGAAGCCAGAATGAATGTGTGTTTACATGCAAGGGAATTAGTCAAAGCAGTCTCAATGTATGCTCTGACGACATCTGGATCATTTCTACATTTACTACCCGAAATCGTCTCCGGACAAAACCATCCAATTTTTATTGGAGGTTCGCAAGAATTTACCTCCTCGTAAACCGCACTAAACTCACAAATAAGAGAATTTTGTTAGTAATTCGGTCATTAAAACAATTAAACAACAATGCCTAACTTGTAAGATAATGAACATCACCTCATGTAGACATGGAAAAGAGCTACGTTCAGCATCTCTCCTCTCAAAAATTGCCCGATGTCACTAGGACCAATAATTACATACGGGTCTTCTGAAAAGCAGTATTGCTCCTTCAGCAGGGGCAACATGATTGGGTCCTCCTCACTTATGCGAGATGCACAATAATGCAGCCATTTGCAATCTTAAGAGAGATCTTTTAGCTCCTCATCAGTCAAAATTGGAGTGCTTGGCATCGACTTTGACCCAGTCGACACCTTTGTTGAGGAACCGACCTCTCTACAAGATCCCTTTGGACTCTTTTGCTATTTCAATTTAAAAAATTAAATTAGTGTGAGCATGCAATTAAAAAAATAAAAATAAATAAGGTACAAATGATTCTTACCATGTTAGTGAATCGGACCCAAGCATATGGCCATGTGACGAAACTACCTAGGGCGTCTGATAGTTTCTCAAGGCTCCATGCTGGCATTGGAATTGGGAGTGAGAAATCTTCAAACCCCTTTACAATAGTCTCCACGGCCACACTTATGTGGCCACTTGTAACAGGCACTGAATGCACTGTTTGGCCCTCTTTATTTGGCTGTGCCATACCATATGCAACCTCAGTTAAGTCTCCATCACTAGCAACACCTAACTGAGGCAGCAAAAGAGGACAAGGAGTCGCCTCCTGAAAATTGTGTCGTTTAGTATAATAAGCATCATAATAAAATTTTAATTACGCGTTGCAATTTAAATTAATAAGTGCTTATATATTTAAAAACTATGTACCTGTAGCACTGGCACCCGGAGTTGGCTCCGGATTTTGAGCAACGGGGGTATTAGTAAAGAGCTGGGGTGCTACGGGGGTAATGGGCTCGGGTGTTGGCTCGACCAAAGCGTTAGAATCCCCATGTTGACTTCCCTGATCATCGACAATCAGGTTTGCCAAGTCCACAATGGGTGCACCCATCTTTTGCAACACGGTGGCCAACTTCGCGAGAACGTCCTTCGTAATCTCCGCTCGGAGGGTTGCTGCTTCTTCCCGCAGTGCCGTTCGGGATTGAGTAGCAACACACTCTTTGCCGAATGCCTTCTGTAACCCCACGCGGACGCCTCCTTTTCCGACTACCCGCCCACTGTGGTCTTTCCCTAAGACCATATGCAATGCGTCAACATTGCCTTTTGGGGTGAACTCCCCCGTAGCTTCTTTTTCCTTCCAGCCCATCTGTTCAAATAAAAAGTGACATATATAGTAATTAGTATAAGTACATCAAAGCCAAAGAATACAAAACAAATGAAGAATATACTTAATAATTTCAAAACTCACCACAGCATCAACAACCTTCTTCGTTCCCGGATCATTAATGGTAAATTTACCACTTGCATCTCGGGAATGAAGCCCGCAATACCAATCACGCACCCGATCTCCAGCAAGAGTATGTACGGATGCGGAGGTAGTCGTAGATGAGGGTGTGGATGAACTTTGATTGGGGTATAAACCCGCATCCACCCACTCTTTTCGGACCTCATCGTACGTTTTCTGGCCTAAGCGATGGTAAAACTTCCTTTTGCTTGCAGAATCGGAAGCTTTACCACGCTTTTCCTTATTAATCAATAGAAATCGAATGTCATGTATTAGTTTAATGACTGAATCAAAAGAAGTCAATTCAAATTGGTAAACTATAATATAATATGAAATACTTACAACTTCTATGGGAGTTGTTCTTTTGGCAACAAAGGCCTCCCAATCCCTCTTCGATATGTGACCCCATATTTCTTAGGGCATCTTCGAAGGTGCTTGCTCTCCACCTTCGTTTCCCGTTTTGACCTTTTTGGTCGTACGGGCACGGGTCTTCGTAATCCAGCCAGTTACTAGCTTGGATTTGAAATCTCTGAATCTTTCAGCAACAGCTGAAAGAAACACATTTTTTTTGTCCTCATCGCTCTCGATGTGGAAAAGATTCTACAAAAAAAATTTATATTTGTTACTGACAATTAAATTAATTTTAAAATGAAACTAAATGAGTAAAAATAGTAAAGTTGCTTACCACAGTATCATTCCATAGAGAATTTTTCAAACCCTCTGGAACCTCGTTCCATGCGTGCAATATGGAAATCTTGCGGATACATAGGCCCACTTGTTTTCCATATTGCCTACGCCATTTTCTGCAGGGTTGACCCAATGCATTGTATTCCAAATGCATTGGTTCCGTGACTTTGAGGTTTTTCGTAGGACCTCTCCCTTTTCTTTTCTTACTGGTAGTGGGAGAATCCATTGGTGGGGCGTCTTCAGTCTCAAAATCATTGTCTAGAGGTGGAGCGTCTTCAGCCATACGCTCGAATCTCACAATTTGGTCCTCTTCACTGTCGTAACTACGATGCTCATTATCCGAGGTCTCAATCTCGGGGACAATTTCGTCTCTGAATAGATGCATTATATATCAGTACCTGAAGGAGTATGAATAGAAATATATTAGAACATAAGCTAAGTAATATTAAGAATATGACTATGATTTACAATTCTAATACGTACGTTCAACACAATAATATATAAAAAATAAGTGTTCTGTGCAAAGTTTCATGCAAAACAAACCAAGTGCCAAAAAAACTTTTAAAAGCTTTAAATTCATACCTTGTGAATCACTTAATTCAAATGTATTCCTTCTGTGTGATCTACACACATATAACCAACATCTACATCATCTACATCATCTTGATCCACTGATATTGGATTGATAAAGGGAGGGGAGTCTTCAAAAGCTTCATATTCTTCCTCATCCTCAACATCACCTATACCAAGAATGCTTCTTTTTCCCGGTACAACAATAGACCATTTTTTATCAGACGGGTCTACAATGTAGAATACTTGCTTGGCTTGTGTGGCTAGTATTAATGGCTCCTCACTATCACGCAAACGAGCTAAGTCTACAAGAGTGAATCCACAAGGGTCGTCATTGTTTATGCATCATCGATTATTATCTACCCACTTACATTTGAAAAGACCAATATTGAAAGTAGAGTAGTCAAGCTCCCATATTTCATGTACCCGCCCGTAGTATACCAATTTAGTATACCAATTTACAATCACGTCGAGTTGAAGTGCATCAAGTTTAAAGGGATCAAGAACTTTACTACAAATTGTGTTGAAGAACGAACATAGCTCGGTAATAGCATATCTCACATGTTTTGGCAGTATTCCACGGATTGCAATTGGTAAGAACACTTGCATCATTACATGGCAATCGTGAGATTTCATGCTTCCCAACTTCAGCTCACCATTTAGGCTAACAAATCTCTTCATGTTGGATGAGTACCCAGACGGAACCTTAATGCCATACAAACACTCACAAAATGTCCGCTTCTCTACTTTGGACAATGTGTAGCAAGCTGGAGGCAAATAAACTTTGTCATTAAGCATCTTCTTCTTACTGCCACCAACTTCATCATCAGCTCTATTTCTTTTCTTACTCACCTTAACATGTGCCCACAACTCCGGACGAAGACCCTTACATTCAAACCAATCTCGCACGGCCCTAACATCTTTTGTCTTACCCGGAATGTTCATGAGAGTCCCGAGTATGGCATCGCATACATTTTTCTCTATATGCATAACGTCAAGACAATGCCTAACCTGTAGATCTCTCCAATATGGAAGCTTCCAAAAGATTGATTCTTTTTTCCATAATCGGCCTTCACCTCCTTGCACTTGCCCCGTTTTACCAAATACAGTCTCAACTCCCTTAACCTGTTCATAAACCTCATAACCGGTCAACGGTCGACGAGCTACACGGTCCTCAACCTCCCCATTGAACAACTTCTTCTTACGATATTGGTGGTCTCGTGGGAGGAACTTTCGATGGTGCATGAATACGTGTTTGCACTTAGGAATCCACGTGGATTCCATGTCATCGATACATATCGGGCATGCTTTCTTCCCTTTGTTCTTATACCCCGATAAGTTGCCATATGCCGGAAAATCATTAACGGTGCATAAAAGCATTGCACGCAAGGTGAATTCCTCATTAGCATATGCATCAAACACTGAAACGCCTTCATCCCACATCTTTCTCAAATCCTCAACGAGAGGTGCAAGATACACATCTATGTCATTGCCAGGTTGTTTAGGACCCGAGATAAGAAGCGAAAGCATTATGTACTTACGCTTCATACACAACCAAGGTGGCAAATTATAGATCACTAAAAGTACCGGCCAAGTACTATGTTGAGAACTAAGATTGCCGAACGGGTTCATTCCATCCGTACACAGTCCGAGCCTTAAATTACGAACCTCATCCCCAAAAGTCTTATGCAACCTATCAATACTCTTCCACTCCGGAGAATCAGATGGATGTGTGAGCAAGTGACCTTTCTTCACCCTATCTGCATGCCACCTCAAATTTAACGCATCTTTCTTTATAGAAAACAAGCGCTTGAATCTAGGTATTATTGGAAGATACCACAATACCTTAGCCGGGGGCCCTTTAGCATCCCGAGCCCCTTTACGCTTTAGCGCGATAACCCACACCTAGGACACTCTTCTAAGTTCTCGTTTTCATTCCGATACAACACACAATCATTCGGACACGCATGAATCTTCTGGTACTCTAAGCCGAAAGGACACATGAGCTTTTTGGCATAATATGTCGACTTTGGAAGTTCATTTCCCTCAGGAAGCAACTCTCCTAACGCTTCTAATAACATTGTGAAACTAGCGTCACTCCAATTGAACTTTGACTTAATGTTGAAAATTGTCAACACTGCTGTTAGTTTGGTGAACTTTGTACATGCAGGGTACAAAGGCTTTTGAGAAGCCTCTGCAACAAGTCAAAAACACGAGGACGTTTTCCTAACTCATCCTCGACTCCCTCCATCATCTCATCAACACGATCCACATCCTCATCGACATTCTCTTCATCTGTCTCATACCCATCAACATGATCTACTACATCCCCATTGACATCGGCCACATTATTGACGTCCTCAACAACACTTTTCTCTTTGTAAACTCCCTCCTCACCATGCCAAACCCAAACATGATATTGAGGCCTAAACCCACGTCGAAGTATGTGCTCCCTAAGAATATCAACACTATCTACCTTTGATACATTGCCACAACTGACACATGGGCAATAAAAACCAACTCCCCCCGTCCTAACTTGATGTTCAACCGCAATACTACAAAATTCTAATACGCCATCAATAAATTCCGACGATTCAATGCTTCCATACATCCAAGAACGATCGTTTGTCATCCTAATTAGTGTGATTAATCGATTCAAAACAAAATTAATACACAACTTGTAAACATATATACTTATTTCTAATTCTAATAAGTATAACAATTAACAACAAACCACATTTTTAACATATATCACAAATATTTAACAAACTTACAAATTACTAAAATGATATCTTTAACAAATTATATCACAAATATTTAACAAACTTGAATAATGTAAAACATATATATGTAAAACAGAGACCAAAACTTGTGTAAAACATATATATATATATATATATATATATATATATATATATATATATATATATATATATATATATATATATATATATATATATATATATATATATATATATATATATATATATATATATATATATATATATATATATATATATATATATATATATATATATATATATATATATATATATATATATATATATATATATATATATATATATATATATATATTCAAATAATGTTAAACATATATATGAAAAACTTGAATAATGCAAATTAGTAAAATAAATATAATAAATACAACGAACCAGAGACCAAAACTAAAATATACACACAGTTGCCCTAATTTTCGATTGTTTTCATGAATATCTTGCAAAACTTAAATGCTTAACAAATTAAAATGAGAAAAACTACCTTAATTTCATGGGTTTTGGAGATGAACAAGACCAAAGATGAATTTCCAACAGTAGGCAGCAGCGTGGGTTTCGTGAAGAGTTAGCCCTAAATTCGTGGGTTTCGTGAGTTTTTGAAGGAAAAGCAACAATGGTGGGTTGAAATGTAATAGATTTGAACAAGAAAACTCAACAATACGTTGAAATTTTGTGTGTTTATATTGAAATGTCGTGGGTTTATATTGAAATAGGTTTGAAGAACTTACTTGAACAAGAAGAAGGAACTTGAAGAAGAATGTAATTAACGAACTTGAAGAACCGTGTAGGTTTTTCGTGTTTGTAAAATTGAAGAGGAATGGAACTTGAAGAAGAAGAAGTTGAAGAAGACAATGGTACAGTATGCGGTTTTTCGTGTATGTATGAAGAAGACAAGAGGGAATGGAACGTTATAAGAGGCGGGTTTTGAAAAAAAAAATAAATAAACAAAGGCTATCTGCTGCGGTCAAGGGACAAAACCGCAGCAAATATTTCTTCTCATGTGTTCCATTTTTTGCTGTAATGTTATTTGCTGCGGTCACCATACAAAACCGCAACAATTAGGCGTTTTTAGGGTTATTTGCTGCGGTCACAAGCTTAACCGCAGCAATTAAGCTTGCAATGGATTATTTGCTGCGGTTATGTCCAAAAACCGCAGCAATTGCTTTTCTTTTTTTTTTTCTCTAATTTTTTTCCGTTTTATTGCTGCGTATATACAATAACCGCAGCAAATAATAAGCATTTTTGGCACTTTAAGTGTTTTTTAAGCTTTTTTGGCACTTTCGCGCATAAAGTAACTAAAACTTGGTTTGTTTTACACAAAACTTGGCACAAAACATTATTTGGTATATATTATTGTGTTGAAATGGTTAAAAATGAAAAATCATAGTTATATGATAGAAATTACGTGCTAAGTTGCGATTTTAAGGATTTTTAAGCTTTTTTGGCACTTTCGTGCATAAAGTAGCTAAAACTTGGTTTATTTTGCACAAAACATGGTACAAAACACTATTTGGTATATATTTTTCTGTTGAAGTTTTTAAAATTGAAAATCATAGTTGTACGATAGAAATTGCGTGCGAAGTTGTGATTTTATAGATCTTTAAGCTTTTTTGGCACTTTCGCGCATAAAAAAGCAAAAATTTTTTTTGTTTTGCACGAAACATGGCATAAAACACTATTTGGTATATATTATTGTGTTGAAGTGGTTAAAATTAAAAATCATAGTTATATGATAAAAATTACATGCTAAGTTGCGATTTTAATGATTTATAAACTTTTTTGGCACTTTCACGCATAAAAAAGCTAAAACTTCGTTTGTTTTGCACCAAACATGGCATAGAACACTATTTGGTATATATTATTGTGTCGAAGTGGTTAAAATTGAAAATCATAGTTATATGCTAGAAATTACGTGCTAAGTTACTATTTTAAGTGTTTTTTAAGCTTTTTTGGCACTTTCGCGAGTAAAGTAGCAAAAACTTGGTTTTTTTTTGCACAAAACATGGCACACAACATTATTTCGTATATATAATTGTGTTGAAGTGGTTCAAATTCAAAATCATAGTTATATGATAGAAATTATGTGCTAAGTTGCGATTATAAGGATTTTTATGCTTTTTTGGCGCTTTTGCGCATAAAGTAGTTAAAACTAGGTTTGTTTTGCACGAAACTTGGCATACGACAATATTTGGTATATATTATTGTGTTGAAATGGTTAAAAGTGAAAATCCTAGTGATAGGCTAGAAATTAGGTGCTAAGTTGCGCTTTTAAGGGTTTTTAAAGTTTTTTGGCAATTTCGCGCATAAATTAGCTAAAGCATGGTTTGTTTTGCAAGAAACTTGGCACACAACACTATTTCGTATATATTAATGTGTTGAAGTGGTCAGAATTGAAAATAATTGTTATATGCTAGAAATTATGTGCCAAGTTGTGATTTTAAGGGTTTTTAAACTTTTTTGGCAGTTTCACGCATAAAGTAGCTAAAACTTGGTTTGTTTTGCAAAAAAATTGATATATAACTCTGTTTGGCATATATTATTGAGTAAAAGTGGTTAGAATTGAAAATAAATCATATGCTAGAAATTACGTGCTAATTTATTATTTTATGTGTTTTTTAAGCTTTTTCGGAACTTTCGCGAATAAAGTAGCTTAAACTTGGTTTGTTTCACACAAAACACTATTTCGTATATATAATTGTGTTGAAGTGGTTCAATTTGAAAATCATAGTTATATGATAGATATTATGTGCTAAGTTGCGATTATAAGGATTTTTTTGCTTTTATGGCGCTTTCGCGCTTGAAGTAGCTAAAACTTGGTTTGTTTTGCACGAAACTTGGCACACAACACTATTTGGTATATATTATTGTGTTGAAGTGGTTAAAATTGAAAATCCTTGTTATATGCTAGAAATTATGTGCGAAGTTTTGATTATAAGGATTTTTATGCTTTTTTCGGACTTTCGCTTATAAAGTACCTAAACCTTGGTTTGTTTTGCCATAAATTACGTACTAAATTATTATTTTAAGGGTTTTTACGCTTTTTTGGCACTTTCGCGCATAAAGGATTTAAAACTTGGTTTGTTTTGCATGAAACTAGGCACACAACAATATTTGGCATATATTATTGTGTTGAGGTGGTTAAAATTGAGAATCATAGATATATGCTAGAAATTACGTGCTAAGATTTGATTTTAAGGATTTTTAAGTGTTTTTGGCACTTTCGCGCGTAAAGTAGCTAAACCTACTTTTGTTTTGCACGAAATTTGGCACACATCACTATTTAAGCTTTTTTCACACTTTCGCGCATAAAATAGCTAAAACTTTGTTTGTTTTGCATAAAACATGGCAAATGACACTATTTGGTATATATTATTGTGTTGAAGTGGTTAAAAATGAAATACATAGTTATATGATAGAAATTACGTGCTAAGTTGCGATTTTAAGGATTTTTAAGCTTTTTTGGCACTTTCGCGCATAAAAAAGCTAAAACTTGGTTTGGTTTGCACGAAACTTGGCACTGAACACTATTTGGTATATATTATTGTATCGAAGTGGTTAAAATTTAAAATCATAGTTATATGATTGAAATTACGTGCTAAATTTCGATTTTTAGGATTTTTACCTTTTTTGGCACTTTCACGCATAAAAATAGCTAAAACTTGGTTTGTTTTGCACGAAACATGGCACACAACGCTATTTGGTATATATTTTTGTGTTGAAGTGGTTAAAATTGAAAATCATAGTTAAATGTTAGAAATTACGTTTTAAGGTTTGATTTTAAGGGTTTTTTTAATGTTTTTAGCACTTTCGTACATAAATTAGCTAAACCTTGGTTTGTTTTGCACGAAACATGGCACACAGCACTATTTAGTATATATTAATGTGTTGAAGTGGTTAGAATTGAAAATAATTCATATGCTAGAAATTACGTGCTAAGTTGTGATTTTAAAGGTGTTTAAGCTTTTTTGGCACTTTCGCGCATAAAATAGCTAAAACTTTGTTTGTTTTGCACGAAACTTGCCATATAACACTATTTATTATGTATTATTGTGTCGAAGTGGTTAAAATTTAAAATCATAGTTATATGATACAAATGACGTTATAAGTTACTATTTTAAGGGTTTTTAAGCTTTTTTGGCACTTTCTCGTATAAAGTAGCTAAAACTTGGTTTGTTTTACACGAAACTTTGCACACAACACTGTTTGGTATATTATTTTGTTGAAGTGGTTAGAATTGAAAATCATAGTCATATGCTACAAATTAGGTGCTAAGTTACGATTTTAAGGGGTTTTTTAGTGTTTCTTGGCACTTTAGCGCATAAAGTAGCTCAAACTTGGTTTGTTTTGTAGTGGTTACAATTGAACATCATAGTTATATGCTGGAAATTACGTGCTAAGTTGCGATTTTAAGGTTTTAAAGAGTTTTTGGCACTTTCGCGCACAAAATATAGTAAACATGGTTTGTTTTGTACGAAACATGGCACACAAAACTATTTGGTATATATTATTGTGTTGAAGTGGTTAAAATTGAAAATCATAGTTATATGCTAGAAATTACATGCTAAGTTAAGATTTTAAGGGTTTTTAAGTCTTTTTTGGCACATTTTGTGCATAAAGTAGCTCAAACTTAGTTTGTTTTGAACGAAACTTTGCATAGAGCTCTATTTGGTATTTACTATTGTGTGGAAGTTGTTAGAATTGAAAAGGATTGTGACATGCTAGAAATTATGTACTAAGTTACGATTTTTAGGGTTTTTAAGTGTTATTTGGCACTTTCGGGCATATAGTTGCCCAAACTATTATTGTGTTGAAGTGGTTAAAATTGAAATCATAGTTATATGTTAGAAATTACGTGTTAAGGTTCGATTTTATGTGTTTTTTAGTGTTTTTGGCACTTTCGCGCATAAAGTGGCTAAGCCTTTATTTGGTTTGCACGAAACTTGGCACACAACACTATTTAGTATATATATTAATGTGTTGAATTGGTTAGAATTTAAAATAATTCATATGCTAGAAATTACGTGCTAAGTTACTATTTTAAAGGTTTTAAAGATTTTTTGGCACATTCGCGCATAAAGTAACTAAAACTTTATTTGTTTTGCACAAAACTTAGCACACAACATTATTTGGTATATATTATTTTGTTGAAGTGGTTAAAATCGAAAATTATAGTTATATGATAGAAATTACGTGCTATGTTACTATATTAAGGATTTTTAAGCTTTTTTTTGCACTTTCGCGCATAAAATAGCCAAAACTTGGTTTGTTTTGCACCAACCTTGGCACATAACACTATTTGTTATTTATTATTGTGTCAATATGGTTAAAATTGAAAATCATAGTTATATGATAAAAATTACGTGCTAAGTTACTATTTAATGGTTTTTAAGTTTTTTTGGCACTTTCGCGCATAACGTAGCTAATACTTGGCCTCGTTTGCACAACACATGGCACACAACACTATTTGGTACATATTATTGTGTTGAAGTGGTTAAAATTGAAAATTATAGATATATGATAGAAATTATGTGTTAAGTTGCAATTTTAAGGATTTTTAAGCTTTTTTGGCACTATCTCGCATAAAATAGCTAAAACGTGGTTTGTTTTGCACGAAACTTGGCACATAACACTATTTGGTATATATTATTGTGTCAAAGTGGTGGAAATTAAAAATCACAGATATATGATAGAAATTACGTGCTAAGTTACGTTTTTAAGGATTTTTAACCTTTTTTGGCACTTTCTCGCATAAAATACCTAAAACATGGTTTGTTCGCACGAAACATGGCACAAAACACTATTTGGTATATATTATTGTGTTGACGTGGTTAGAATTGAAAATCATCGTCACATGCTAGAAATTAAGTCCTAAGTTACAATTTTAAGGGTTTTGAAGCTTTTTTGGTTGTTTCGCGCAAAAAGTAGCTAAAACATGGTTTGTTTTGCATAAAACTTGGCACACAATAGTATTTGGTATATATTATTGTGTTGAAGTGGTTAAAATTGAAAATCCTAGTTATATGTTAGAAATTGCGTGCAAAGTTGCGATTTTAAGGGTTTTTAAGCTTTTTTTGCACTATCGCGCATAAAATACACTTTGTTTGTTTTGCACGAAACTTGGCACACAACACTATTTCGTAATTATTATTGTGTTGAAGTGGTTAGAATTGAAAATCATTGATATTTGCAAGAAATTACGTGCTAAGTTGCGATTCTAAGGATTTTTAAGCGTTTTTTGGCACTTTTGCACATAAAGTAGCTCAAACTTGGTTTGTTTTGCACGAAACATGGCACACAACACTATTTGGTATATATTATTGCGTTGAAGTGGTTGAAATTGAAAATAAGTCATATTCTAGAAATTACGTGCTAAGTTACTAATTTAAGGGTTTTTAAGCTTTTTTGGCATTTTTGCGGAAAAACAAACTAAAACTTGGTTTGTTTTGCACAAAACTTGGCACACAACATTATTTTGTAAATATTATTGTGTTGAAGTGGTTAAAATTTAAAATCAAAGTTATAAGATAGAAATTACGTGCTAAGTTGCGATTTTAAGGATTTTGAAGCTTTTTTTACACATTTTCGCATAAAGTAGCTAAAACTTGGTTTGCTTTGCACGAAACTTGGCACACAAGATTAATTGGCATATATTATTTTTTTGAAGTGGTTAAAATATAAAATCATAGCTATACGCTAGAAATTACGTGCTAAGATTCGATTTTAAGGGTTTTTAAATGTTTTTTGCACTTTCGCGCATAAAGTAGCTAAACCTTGGTTTGTTTTGCATGAAACTTGGCACACAACACTATTAATTGTATACTCTTGTGCTAAAGTGGTTAGAATTGAAATAAAGTAATATGTTAGAAATTACGTGCTAAATTACTATTTTAAGGGTTTTTATGCTTTTTTGGCACTTTCCCGCATAAAGTAGCTAAAACTTGGTTTGTTTTGCACGAAACTTTGCACACAACACTATTTGGTATATTATTGTGTTGAAGTGGTTAGAATTGAAACTCATAGTCATATGCTACAAATTAGGTGCTAAGTTACGATTTTAAGGGTTTTCAAGTGTTTCTTGGCACTTTCGCGCATAAAGTTGCTCAGACTTGGTTTGTTTTGCACGACACTCGGCACATAACCCTATTTGGTATATATTATTGTTTTGTAGTGGTTACAATTGAACATCATAGTTATATGTTGGAAATTACATGCTAAGTTGCGATTTTCAGGTTTTAAAGAGTTTTTTTGGCACTTTCGCGCATAACGTAGCTAATACTTGGCCTCGTTTGCACAACACAAGGCACACAACACTTTTTGGTACATATTATTGTGTTGAAGTGGTTAAAATTGAAAATTATAGATATATGATAGAAATTATGTGTTAAGTTGCGATTTTAAGGATTTTTAAGCTTTTTTGGCACTGTCTCGCATAAAATAGCTAAAACTTGGTTTGTTTTGCACGAAACTTGGCACAGAACACTATTTGGTATATATTATTGTGTCAAAGTGGTTGAAATTAAAAATCACAGATATATGATAGAAATTACGTGCTAAGTTACGTTTTTAAGGATTTTTTACCTTTTTTGGCACTTTCGCGCATAAAATACCTAAAACATGGTTTGTTTTGCACGAAACATGGCACAAAACACTATTTGGTATATATTATTGTGTTGACGTGGTTAGAATTGAAAATCATCGTCACATGCTAGAAATTACGTCCTAAGTTACAATTTTAAGGGTTTTGAAGCTTTTTTGGCTGTTTCGCGCAAAAAGTAGCTAAAACATGGATTCTTTTGCATAAAACTTGGCACACAACAGTATCTGTATATATTATTGTGTTGAAGTGGTTAAAGTAGAAAATCCTAGTTATATGTTAGAAATTGCGTGCAAAGTTGCGATTTTAAGGGTTTTTAACCTTTTTTTGCACTATCGCGCATGAAATAGTTAACACTTTGTTTGTTTTGCACGAAACTTGGCACAAAACACTATTTCGTAAATATTATTGTGTTGAAGTGGTTAGAATTGAAAATCATTGATATTTGCAAGAAATTACGTGCTAAGTTGCGATTCTAAGGATTTTTAAGTGTTTTTTGGCACTTCATAAAGTAGCTCAAATTTGGTTTGTTTTGCACGAAACATGGCACACAACACTATTTGGTATATATTATTGTGTTAAAGTGGTTAGAATTGAAAATAAGTCATATTCTAGAAATTACGTGCTAAATTACTAGTTTAAGGGTTTTTAAGCTTTTTTGGCATTTTTGCGGAAAAACAAACTAAAACTTAGTTTGTTTTGCACAAAACTTGGCACACAACATTATTTTGTAAATATTATTTTGTTGAAGTGGTTAAAATTTAAAATCATAGTTATAAGATAGAAATTACGTGCTAAGTTGCGATTTTAAGGATTTTTAAGCTTTTTTTACATATTCGCGCATAAAGTAGCTAAATCTTGGTTTGCTTTGCACGAAACTTGACACACAAGATTAATTGGCATATATTATTGTGTTGAAGTGATTAAAATATAAAATCATAGTTATACGCTAGAAATTACGTGCTAAGATTCGATTTTAAGGGTTTTTAAATGTTTTTCGCACTTTCGCGCATAAAGTAGCTAATCCTTGGTTTGTTTTGCATGAAACTTGGCACACAACACTATTAATTGTATACTCTTGTGCTAAAGTGGTTAGAATTGAAATAAAGTAATATGTTAGAAATTACGTGCTAAGTTACTATTTTAAGGGTTTTTATGTTTTTTTGGCACTTTCCCGCATAAAGTAACTAAAATTTGGTTTGTTTTGCACAAAACTTGGCAAACAACATTATTTGGTATAACTTATTGTGTTGAAGTGTTTAAAATAAAATATTATAGTTATATGATAGAAATTTCGTGCTATGTTACGATTTTAGGGATTATTAAACTTTTTTTGCACTTTCGCGCATAAAATAGCCAAAACTTGGTTTGTTTTGCACCAACCTTGGCACATAACACTATTTGTTATATATTATTGTGTCAATGTGGTTAAAATTTAAAATCATAGTTATATGATAAAAATTACGTGCTAAGTTACTATTTTAAGGGTTTTTATGTTTTTTTGGTACTTTCGCGTATAAAGTAGCTAATACTTGGCTTGTTTTGCACAACACATGGCACACAACACTATTTGGTAAATATTATTGTGTTGAAGTGGTTAAAATTGAAAATTATAGATATATGATAGAAAATATGTGTTGAGTTGCGATTTTAAGGATTTTTAAGCTTTTTTGGCACTGTCGCGCATAAAATAGCTAAAACTTGGTTTGTTTTGCACGAAACTTGACACAGAATACTACTTAGTATATATTATTGTGTCAAAGTGGTTGAAATTAAAAATCACAGTTATATGATAGAAATTACGTGCTAAGTTGCGTTTTTAATGATTTTTAACCTTTTTTGGCACTTTCGCACATAAAATACCTAAAACTTGGTTTGTTTTGCACGAAACATGGCACAAAACACTATTTGGTATATATTATTGTGTTGAAGTGGTTAGAATTGAAAATCATCGTCACATGATAAAAATTACGTCCTAAGTTACAATTTTAAGGGTTTTGAAGCTTTTTTGGCTGTTTCGCGCAAAAAGTAGCTAAAACATGGTTTTTTCTGCATAAAACTTGGCACACAATAGTTATATGCTACAAATTACGTGCTAAGATTCGATTTTAAGAGTTTTTAAATGTTTTTTCGCACTTTCGCGCATAAAGTAGCTAAACCTTGGTTTGTTTTCCACGATACTTGGCACACAACACTATTAATTATATAATCTTGTGCTGAAGTGGTTAGAATTAAAAAAAGTCATAAGCTAGAAATTATGTGCTACGTTACTATTTTAAGGGTTTTTATGCTTTTTTGGCACTTTCCCGCATAAAGTAACTTAAATTTGGTTTGTTATGCACAAAACTTGGCACACAACATTATTTGGTATTCTTTATTGTGTTGAAGTAGTTAGAATTGAAAATCATAGTTATATGATTGAAATTACACGCTAAGTTGCGATTTTAAGGATTTTTTTTAACTTTTTTGGCACTTTCGCGCATAAAATAGCTAAAACTTGGTTTGTTTTGTACGAAATTTGCATTTAGCACTATTTGTTATATATTATTGAGTCAAACTGGTTAAAATTGAAAATCATAGATATATGATAGAAGTTACGTGCTAAGTAACTATTTTAACGATTTTTAAGATTTTTTGGCACTTTCGCGCATAAAGTAGCTAAAACTTGGTTTGTTTTGCTCAAAACTTGGCATACAACACTATTTGGTATATATTAAAGTTTTGAAGCGGTTAAAATTGAAAATCATAGTTATGTGATAGAAATTACGTGCTATTTTTCGATTGTAAGGATTTTTAACCTTTTTTGGCACTTTCGCACATAAAGTAGCTCAAACTTGGTTTGTTTTGCATGAAACATGGCACACAATAGTATTTGGTACATATTATTGTGTTAAGGGATTTAATGCTTGTTTGGCACTTTCACGCATAAAGTAACTAAAACTTGATTTGTTTTGCAAAAAACTTGGCACGCAACATTATTTAGTGTATATTATTGTGTTGAAATGGTTAAAATTGTAAATCATAGTTATATGATAGAAATTACGTGCTAAGTTGCGATTTTAAGGATTTTTAAGCTATTTTGGCACTTTCGCTTATAAAATAGCTAAAACTTTGTTTGTTTTGCATGAAATTTCGCACATAACACTATTTGTTATATATTATGGTGTCGAAATGCTTAAAATTGAAAATCATAGTTATATGATAAAAATTACGTGCTAAGTTGCGAATTTAAGGATTTTTAAGCTATTTTGGCACTTTCGCGCATAAAATATCTAAAGCTTGGTTTGTTTTCCACGAAACTTGGCACACAACACTATTTTGTATATATTATTGTGTTGAAGTGGTTAAAATTGAAAATCATTGATATATACTAGAAATTACGTGCTAAGTTGCGATTTTAAGTGTTTTTAAGCGTTTTTTTTTGGCACTTTCGCGCATAAAGTAGCTTAAACTTGGTTTGTTTTGCACGAAACAGTGCATACAACACTATTTGGTATATCTTATTGTGTTAAAGTGGTTAGTATCTAAAATTATAGTCATATGCTAGAAATTACGTGCTAAGTTATGATGTTAAGGGTTTTTATGCTTTTTTCACAAAAGTTGGTTTGTTTGTTTTTCACAAAAATTGGTATACAATACTATTTGGTATATATTATTGAGTAAAAGTTGTTAGAATTGAAAATAAGTCATATGCTAGAATTTATGTGCTAAGTTACTATTTTAAGTGTTTTTAAAGCTTTTTTGGCACTTTCGCGCATAAAATAGCTAAAACTTTGTTTGTTTTGGAGAAACTTGGCACCCAACACTATTTGATATATATAATTGTGTTGATGTGGTTAAATTAAAAAAATCATTGTTATATGCTAGAAATTACGTGTTAAGTTGCGATTTAAAGGGTTGTTAAGCTTTTTTGGCACTTTTGCGCTCAAAGTAGCTAAAACTTGGTTTGTTTTTCACAAAAGTTGACATACAAAACTATTTGGTATATATCATTGTGTTGAATTGGTTAGAATTGAAAATCATAGTGATATGCTAGAAATTACGTGCTAAGTTGCGATTTTAAGGGTTTTTATGGTTTTTTGTCACTTTCGCGTATAAAGTAGCTAAACTTTGGTTTGGTTTGCACAAAAGTTGACATACAACACTATTAGGAATATATTATTCTGTTGAGTTTGTTAAAATCTAAATTCATAGTCATGTGCTAGAAATTACGTGATAAGTTACGATTTTAAGGGATTTAAAGCTTTTTTGGCACTTTTGATCATAAAATAGCTAAAACTTGGTTTGTTTAGCACGGAAATTTGCTCACAACACTATTTGGTATATATCATTGTGTTGAAGTGGTTAGAATTGAAAATCATATTCATATGATAGAAATTATGTGCTAAGTTACGATTTTGAGAGTATTTAAGTGTTTTTGCCACTTTCGTGCATAAAGTACCTAAACCTTGGTTTGTTTTGCATGAAACTTGGCACACAAAAATATTTAGTATATATTATTGTGTAGAAGTGGTTAGAATTTAAAATAAGTCATATGCTGGAAATTACGTGCTAAGTTCCTATTTTAAGGGTTTTTAAGTGTTCTTTGGCACTTTCGTGCATACACTATCTAAAACTTGGTTTGTTTTGCACGAAACTTCGCATACCATACTATATGGTATATTATTGTGTTGAAGTGGTTAGAATTGAAAATCATAGTTATATGCTAGAAATTACGTGCTAACTTGCGATTTTAAGGGTTTTTAATTGTTTTTTTTTCAGCTCAAACTTGGTTTGTTTTGCACGAAACTTGGCACACAACGCTATATGGTATATTATTGTGTTGAAGTGGTTAGAATTGAAAATTATAGTCAGATGCTAGAAATTACGTAATAAGTTGCAATTTTAAGGGTTTTTAAATGTTCTTTGGAACTTAAGCGCATAAAGTAGCTCAAAATTGGTTTGTTTTGCATGAAAGTTTGCACACATCACTATTTGGTATATATTATTTTGTTGAAGTGGTTAAAATTGACAATCATAGTCATATGCTGGAAAATACGTGCGAAGTTGCGATTTTAAGGGTTTTTAAGATTTTTTGGTACTTTCGCGCATAAAGTAGCTAAAACCTAGTTTGTTTTGCACGAAACTTTGCACACAACACTATTTGCTATATTATTGTGTTGAAGTGGTTAGAATTGAAAATCATTGTCATATGCTACAAATTACGTGCTATGTTACGATTGTAAGGGTTTTGAAGTGTTTTTTGGCACTTTCGCGCATAAAGTAGCTCAAACTTGGTTTGTTTTGCACGACACTCGGCACACAACACTATTTGGTATGTATTATTGTTTTGAAGTGGTTAAAATTAAAAATCATAGTTATATGCTAGAAATTACGTGCTAAGTTGCGATTTTAAGGGTTTTTAAGTGTTTTTTGGCACTTTCGCGCATAAAGATGCTCAAACTTGGTTTGTTTTGCACGAAACTTGGCACACAACACTATTTGGTATATATTTTTTTTTGCTGAAGTGGTTACAATTGAAGATCATAGATATATGCTAGAAATGACGTACAAAGTTGCGTTTTGAGGTTTTTAAGAATTTTTGGCACTTTCGCGCATAAAGTAGCTAAAAGTTGGTTTGTTTTGCATGAAACTTTGGCACACAACACTATTTGGTATATATTATTGTGTTGAAGCGGTTAAAATTTAAAATCCTAGTTATATGGTAGAAATTACGTGCAAAGTAGCATTTATAAGGATTTTTAAGTGTTTTTTACAATTTGGCGCATAAAGTAGCTCAAACTTAGTTTGTTTATCACGAAACTTGTAACACAATACTATTTGGTATATATTATTGTGTTGAAGTGGTTACATTTCAAAATCATAGTCACATGCTAGAAATTATATGCTATGTTGCGATTTTAGGGATTTTTATGTTTTTATGGCACTTTCGCGCATAAAGTAGCTAAAACTTGGTTTGTGTGGAACGAAATTTTGCACAGAACACTATTTGGTACAATATTGTGTTGAAGTGGTTAGAATTGAAAATCATAGTCCTATGCTACAAATTACGTGCTAAGTTACGATTTTTAGGGTTTTTATGTGTTTTTTGGCACTTTCGCGCATAAAGTCGCTCAAAACTTGTTTGTTTTGCACGAAACTTTGCACACAACATTATTTGGTATATATTTTTTTTTTGCTGAAGTGGTTACAATTGAACATCATAGATATATGCTAGAAATGACATAGAAAGTTGCGTTTTTGAGGTTTTAAAGATTTTTTGGCAATTTCGCGCATAAAGTAGCTAAAATTTGGTTTGTTTTGCACGATACTTGGCACACAACACTATTTGGTATATATTATTGTGTTGAAGTGGTTAAAATTTAAAATCCTTGTTATATGCTAAAAATTATGTGCTAAGTAGCGATTTTAAGGGTTTTTATGTGTTTTTTACACTTTGGCAAATAAAGTAGCTCAAACTTAGTTTCTTTTGCACGAAACTTGGCACACAACACTATTTGGTATATATTATTGTGTTGAAGTGGTTACATTTGAAAATCATAGTCACATGCTAGAAATTATGTGCTATGTTGCGATTTTAAGGATTTTTAAATTTTTATGGCACTTTCGCGCGTAAAGTAGCTAAAACTTGGTTTTTGCTGAACGAAACTTTGCACAGAACACTATTTGGTACAATATTGTGTTGAGGTTGTTAGAATTGAAAATCATAGTCATATGTTGAAAATTACGTGCGAAGCTGCGATCTTAAGGGCTTTTAAGCTTTTTTAGCACTTTCGCGCATAAAGTAGCTAAAACTTGGTTTGTTTTGCATGAAACTTTGCATACAACACTATTTGGTATATTTTTGTGTTGAAGTGGTTAGAATTGAAAATCATAGTCATATGCTAGAAATTACGTGCTGAGTTATGATTCTAAGGGTTTTTAAGTGTTTTTTGGCACTTTCGCGCATAAAGTAGCAGAAACTTTGTATGTTTTGCACGAAACTTGGAACACAACACTATTTGGTTTATATTATTGTGTTGAAGTGGTTAAACTGAAAATCAAGTTAGAGATTACGTGCTATGTTTTATTTTAAGCGTTTTAAAGCTTTTTGGCACTTTCGCGCATAAAAAAGCTAACACTTGGTTTCTTTTGCACGAAATATGGCAGAAAACTCTATTTGGTATATATTATTGTGTTGAAGTGGTTAAAACTGATAATCATGTTTTAAATTACGTGCTACGTTTTGATTTTAAGGGCTTTTAAGCTTTTTTCGCACTTTCGCGCATAAAAAAGCTAACACTTGATTTCTTTTGCACGAAACTCTGTCCACAACACTATTTGGTATATATTATTGTGTTGAAGTGGATAGATTTGAAAATCAAAGTCACATGCTAGAAATTACGTGCTATTTTGCGATTTTAACGGTTTTTAAGTTTTTTTAGCACTTTCGCTCATAAAGTAGCTAAAACTTGGTTTGTTTTGCACGAAACTTTACACAGAACACTATTTGGTATAAAATTGTGTTGAAGTGGTTAGAATTAACAATCATAGTCATGTGCTAGAAATTACGTGCTAAGTTTCGATTCAAAGGGTTTTTTGACACTTTCGCGTATAAAGTAGCTCAAACTTGGTTTGTTTTCTATGAAACTTGGCACATAACACTATTTGGTATATATTATTGTGTTGAAGAGGTTAAAATTTAAAATCATGTTTATATGTTAGAAATTACGTGCTAAGTTGCGATTTTAAAGGTTTTTAAGCGTTATGGAACTTTCGCGCATAAAATAGCAAAAATTTGCTTTGATTTGCATGAAACATGGAACACAACATTATTTGGTTATATTTTTGTGTTGAAGTGGTTAGAATTTAAAATCGTAGTCAAATGATAGAAATTACGTACTAAATTGCGACTTTGAGGGGTTTTAAGCTTTTTTGGCACTTTCGAGCACAAAATAGCTAAAACTTGGTTTGGTTTGTATGAAACTTGGCACACAACACTTTTTCGTATATATTATTTTCTTGAAGTGGCTAGAATTGAAAATCATAGTCATATGCCAAAAATTACGTGCAAAGTTGCGATTTTAAGGGTTTTTAAAATTTTTTGGCATTTACGCACATAAAGTAGCTCAAGTTTGGTTCGTTTTGCACGAAACTTGGCACGCATGCTAGAAATTATTGTGTTGAAGTGGATACAATTGTAAATCATAGTTATATGCTAGAACTTACGTACTAAGTTGCGATTTTAAGGTTTTTAAGATTTTTTGGCATTTTCGTGCATAAGGTAGCTAAAACTTGGTTTGTTTTGCACGAAACATGAAACACAAAGCTATTTGTTGAAGTGGTTACAATTTAACATCATAGTTATATGCTAGAAATTACGTACTAAGTTGCGATTTTATGCGATTTTCTGGCACTTTCGTGCATAAGGTAGCTAAAACTTGGTTTGTTTTGCACGAAACTATGCGCACAATACTATTTGGTATATATATTATAGTGTTGAAGTGGTTGAAATTTAAAATCATAGTTATATGCTAGAAATTACGTGCTAAGTTGCGAATTTAAGGGTTTTTTAGTGTTTACTGCACTTTGGGACATAAAGTAGCTAAAACTTGGTTTGTTTTGCACGAAAATTGGAACATAACACTATTTGGTACATATCATTGTGTTGAAGTAGTTAGAACTGAAAATCATATTTACATGCAAGAAATTATGTGCTAAGTTGCGATATTAAGGGTTTTAAAGCTTTTGTGGCACTTTCGCGCATAAAGTAGCTAAAACTTGGTTTGTTTTGCAGGAAACTTGGCACATAACACTATTTGGTATATATTATTGTGTTGAAGTGGTTAAAATGGAAAATTATAGTTATATATTATAAATTACGTGCTAAGTTGCGATTTTAAGAATTTTTAGTGTTTTTGGCACTTTCGCGCAAAAAGTAGTTCAAACTTGGATTAATGTCTCAATAGCGGACTTGACCCAGCTCAGTACTTGGCTGCAAAAACCATGTAATGGCAGGTTTCGAAGGAGAGTGATCCAGTGCACATATGCTGCTCTAATGTACAACATTTGGAAGCAAAGGAATGCTGCAGTCTGGCGGAAATGCATAGCAAGTCACCAAAGCACTGTTGAGAGAGTCACTAAAGAGGTTTACAGGCGAATTGTTAGTGTAATGCCTAAGAAAGTATCTTGTACTGATAAAAATGTTTTTGGTTGGCGATGTGCTCTCTTAGTGGCTAGCACATGATTGCTCTTCCCTTTTGAACCCTTCCTAGAAGGTGGCTTCTGGGTTAGAGAATGATGCTATTAAAGTCACTAAGACCAAGGGTGGTTGATGTTCCTATTGTATGTTCTGGTACTCTTGTACAGTTTTTTTCTGTTCTAATACTACTTACCTTTTCGCAAAAAAAAAAACTTGGTTGGCTTTGCACGAAAATTGGCACACAACACTATTTGGTATATATTATTGTGTTGAAGTATTTAGAATTGAAAATTATATTCCTATGCCAAAAATTACGTGAAAAGATACGATTTTAAGGACTTTAAAGATTTTTTGGTACTTTCGCGCATAAAGTAGTTAAAACTTGGTTTTTTTTTCCACGAAACTGGGCACACAACACTATTTGCAATATATTATTGTGTTGAAGTGGTTAAAATTGAAAATTATAATTACATGCTAGAAATTACGTACTAAGTAGTAATTTTAAGGGTTTTTAAGTGTTTTTGGCACTTTCGCGCATAAAGTAGTTCAAACTTGGTTGGTTTTACACGAAACATGGGACACACAACACTATTTGGTATATATCATTGTGTTGAAGTGGTTAGAATTGAAAATCATAGTCACATGCTAGAAATTACGTGCTAAGTTGCGATTTTAAGGGTTTTTAAGTGTTAATTTGCACTTTGGCGCATAAAGTAGCTCAAACTTGGTTTGTTTTTCACGAAACTTGGCACACAACACTATTTGGTACATATTATTGTGTTGAAGTGGTTAAAATTGAAAATCATTATTATATGCTAGAAATTACGTGCTAAGTAGTGATTTTATGGGTTTTAAAGTGTTTTTTGCACTTTCGCACTAAAAGTATGTAACATCTCGGAATAACTCGGATCGTTTGAAAAGAGAAGACAACCTTTTTAAAGAAAGGTAAATATAGTCCGAGTAAAACCAGGATGTTAGAAGGCAGTTATAAAACAGATTTGAAATCTACTTATTACAACTTGAGAACGAAATCGCCTCATAAAACCAAATATTTTTTTTAAACTTTATTAGAAGTTCTTATCAAGACTTCTGTATCCTTAACGATTTATTTCTCCAAGGGACAATCCTCAATCCCCAGACCTGCAAATTAACTTACTGCTAGTCATTGCCCAGAAAGGAAACAACATCATCGCAGGGTCGTTAAGACCAAAAGTACACGTTAGCAAACGTCGCATACCAATTGATTAAATACAACAAGAGAAAGATTTAATAGCTGTCGATTTCAGAAAATACGCTTCGATCATGCTAACTAAGAATAATCAATTTCATGTAAAGGTTAGTCAGCCATACTGCTGTACTATCCAGCCATACTGCCGGTACAACTCCAATCTCCATAAGTGAGACATTACATTAGGGGACGCTAACCCCTAAGCAAGTCTCTAACATAGACACTCGCCTTACTTCGGTGCCTATGGTTAAGTATGCATACCCCCGCGGTGGCTCATAATGCCCCCATATACCGCGAGTAATTCATTTCCACCAATTGACGTCATACTATGTCCACTTTAAGGTTAGTGAGGTCATACTACCTCTGCTTATCAAAACAATGTATCAAAATTATTTATTCGGAAAGATAACAATATTCAAACTATATATCCATACTTTACTTTTGTTTACCATTATTATATGATACATCGGACTAAATGCGAACTTCGCTGCGTGTACATACCTTAAGCAAGATAACCAACTCTCAAGCGTCCTATTCAATTCCCGGTCACGAATCGACTTCCTGCAAGGTTCAATCGTATTCGGCAAATAAGCACACATACACACTTTCCTCAAATCAACCATAACACACACATACAATTACAACCACACCTAAAATACCACACACATCATGAACATCCATCACATATTATAACATGGTAAACGCACAAAACAGGACAACATACATAATCTGTCCAGAAACGCAATTTAAAACTGTCAAACTGCAAATCCGACTTCCCCGTTGTGTCCGGAAGGCGTCAAAACCCCCGAGTACCAATTTTCATAATTCATAATGTACTCTAAGTATTTTAAACCTATTTTCAAGCCAAAAAGTGTCCCAAAAACAGATTTTTTTAACATTTTTATAACCCTACGGGATTCACCAAAATTTCATCAACAAATGAATTCCAAATGGTACATTGCCTAGTAAATATCAATGACCAAATTTATATAATTCTTATGAACCATCTTTGAGATTAAATTCATTGTTTAACAATAATTTCTTTAACCACACACATTTTTTTTACAGGAACATTCATTTTTATATATAAATTTCAAAATTACCCATCACACAAACCAATCATATTCTTCACATATATCTATATCAAAAAACTCTAAAAAGAAACATTCTTCATCAATTTAGATAGAAAAATACATCCCAAAATCATACATGAAATTTTAAATTCTTAAATTAAACATGAATTATAAGATAAAACATATAATAATCATAGAATTTTAAATTAAAACTTAAGAATCAACATAGATTAAGAATTACACTTACAATTGTAAAGGAAAACACCTAATGATCAAGTGTAATAGAGTTAGGAATGTGGATTAGGAGGAATTTTGAAAGGATATGTTTTTTTTTGTCCTTGGAAACTTTAGAAATGAAAGGATGTCAAAATGAAAATGATTAAGGAATTAAGAAGGGTTAATTATATGGGATTAATGCCTTGATCCTTCATTACCCTAAGGGAGTTACAAGCTCCACCAAGAGTCCCTCCTATTTTTTTTTTGAAAATAAAAGATGGGCTAAGGAAAAGTTTGGGCCCAAATAATTTTAATTGCCAAAAAGGATTGCAAATCTCATGACCAAGCCCAATAATAAATAAAATATATATATAGAAATAATATTACTAGTGAATTATTAAATATATCGGGAAGAAAATATCGGGAAAATATCGGGGTGTTACAGACTACCCCCCTTAAAAAGGTTTTGACCCTAAAATCACACTTATCATAACACATAACCACAAAACAAGTAAAACGAACTTAATCACTATACACACATACACAAAGCAACCCAAAACATAAATCGCGCGAAAATCCTATCGCCTTCTACCCCCCTTAACGAAGTTACGTCCCCGTAACTTACTAACTCGAGAGAAAAAGGTGAGGATACTGCTCTCGCATGGAGTCTTCCGTCTCCCAGGTTGCCTCTTGTGAACGGTGATTGGACCATAATACTTTAACCATGGTGATATCCCTCCGACGAGTACTACGGACCTTCTTATCCAATATCCGGACAGGCTGTTCCTCATAAGTTAGGCTCTCATCAAGTTCTAACGGCTCTGGATCTCATACATGAGAAGAGGCTGCGACGTAACGCTTCAACTGAGAAATGTGAAAAACGTCGTGCACCTTACCCAGAGCATTAGGCAATGCTAACCGATAGGCTAACTTCCCTAATTTCTCCACAATGTCATAAGGACCTATGAAACGTGAGCTTAACTTTCTACGAGCACCAAAGCGAACTACTCCTTTCATTGGAGACACACGAAGTAGAACCTTGTCACCCGCTTCAAATTCATCAGGCCGATGTCGGAGATCGGCGTACGATTTTTATCTATCTTGGGCTGCTTTCATTTTCTCGCGAATTAACTTTACTTGTTCAGTCATTTGAACAAGCATATCAGGTCCTAAGGTGACAGATTCAGTAAAATCATCCCAGCATACAAGACTACGGCACTTACGACTATAAAGTGCTTCAAACGGAGTCATTTGAATCGTAGCTTGGTAACTGTTATTAGAAGAGAACTCTACCAGATCCAAATGTTCATCCGATGAACCTTGCCATTCCATGGCTATCGCTCTCAACATGTCCTCCAGTATTTGATTGACGCGTTCCGTCTGACCATCGGTTATTAGGTAGAAGGACGTACTATGAAGAAGGGTGGTCCCCTACGCTTGTTGTAGTGATTTCCAGAAATGTGACAAATATTGAGTATCCCGATCAGAAACAATAGTATGAGGTATTCCATGATAGCGAATCACGTACTTAATATAAGCACAAGCAAGTTGTTCCATATCCCACTTACAATTCATTGGAATAAACCTTACCGACTTAGTAAGTCTGTCCACGATAACCCAAAGAGTATCATTACCGGCTCTTGTTCGAGGCAAACCCAGCACAAAGTCCATGGAAATGTCGTCCCACTTCCATTCAAGAGGTTGTAATAATCCGGCAGGTCTCTTATGCTCACTCTTGACCTTTTGACACGTTAAGCACTTAGCAACAAATTCTGCAATATTCTTTTTCATACCCGACGACCAAAACATGCATTTTAAATCTTGATACATCTTGTCTACACCAGGATGAACTGAGTATCTGGAATTATGAGCTTCGTTCAATAATTTTTCCTTCAAAGAGTCACACCCATCCGGTACACACCACCGTCCTTTAAAACGAAGACTACCATCCTCATGAATTGTAAAACCGTCAGCTCTCCCTTCACTGATCTGCTCCCGAAGTTTAATGAACTTGGGGTCTTCCAGTTGCTTAGCCATAATCTCTTCGAAAAATGTAGGTTGAATGGACAATATTCTTGGATTATCTGTAAGCTCATTCTCTCAAACTCCTTACACAATTCCTCAGAGGTTATTAATGTTGAGACTGAGTACCTCGATTTTCTGCTCAAAGCATCAGCGACCACATTCGCACGGCCTTCATGATAAGCAATCTCCAAGTCATAATCACTGATAAGTTCTAACCAACGTCGTTGGCGCAAATTCAACTCGGATTGAGTGAACAAAAATTGCAAACTTTTATGGTCCGTGAAGATCTTGCATTTGACACCATAGAGATAATAACGCCAGATTTTTAATGCAAAAACCACAGCCGCTAATTCCAAGTCATGTGTTAGATAATTCACCTCATGAGTCTTCAGCTGACGCGAAGCATACGCCACTACTTTCCTATATTGCATTAAAACACAACCTAATCCATGTTTGGAAGCATCACTGTAGACGAAATATTCTAAAGATGGATCAGGTAAGGTCAACACTGGAGCTGTAGTTAATTTCTCCTTCAACAACTGAAATGCCTTCTCACACTCCTCGGTCTATTCGAACTTCTTCTCCTTCTTCATCAAGGATGTTAGCGGACGAGCGACACGAGAAAAAATCATTCACAAAACGACGATAATACCCTACCAAACCTAAGAAACTTCGAATATCCGTAACATTTCAGGGTGTAGACCAGTCCCGAACAGCTGCTACTTTTGCTGGATCAACGGAAATTCCTTCCTTAGAAACAATGTGTCCTAGAAAAGCCACTTGCTCTAACCAAAATTCACACTTCGAAAACTTAGCAAACAACTGATTCTCTCGCAGAATCTGCAAGACTATCCTTAAATGTTCTCGATGTTCTTCTGGGCTCTTAGAATACACCAAGATATCATCAATGAACACCACCACACATTTATCGAGATATGCGTTGAAAACCCGATTCATCAATCCCATAAACGTCGCCGATGCGTTGGTCAACCCAAAAGGCATCACGGTGAATTCAAAGTGTCCATATCTGGTTCTAAAAGCTGATTTACTAATATCCTCCTCCTTAATACGTAACTGATGATACCCTGACCGCAGATCAATCTTGGAAAAGACTCCTGCCCCTTGTAATTGATCAAAAAGATCATCGATCCGTGGTAATGGGTACTTATTCTTAACAGTGACCTTATTAAGTTCTCTGTAATCAATGTAGGAGACGCATCGTTCCGTCCTTTTTCCTTTCAAACAACACCGGAGCTCCCTAGGGCGACACACTGGGTCTTATATAACCCTTCTCCAACAACTCCTCCAATTGGACTTTCAATTCTTCCATCTCCCTTTGGGCCATTCGGTAAGGAGCTTTTGAAATTGGCCCTGTCCCAGGGATTAAGTCAATCGAGAAGTCCACGTCCCTTCTTGGCGGCATACCAGGAAGTTCTTCTGGAAAAACATCCTTAAAATCACAGACCATCGGAATGTTCTCAAGTCGCACCTCCCGCTCCTTCACCTTACTTATATTACACAGAAACCACGGTTGCCCTTGCTTGATTAACTTCCTGACCTTCAATGACGATACGATTTTTACCTTGGGTCCTTGGGAAGCTTTCTATATTTAACTTTCTCTCCTCGAGGTCCGCTTAGCGTTACAGATTGCCCCTCACAATCTATTACTGCCTTATATCTACACAACCAATCCATCCCAAGGATTACATCTAGACCTTCCATTTCCAAAGAAACAAATCACTCAAGAATTTTGTCTTTCCTATATTGACCGACACCCCACGAAATAATATACTACAATGAAAGGTCTCTCCGGAAGGGATAGCGACTGAGAAAGATGTTTTCTCGGGATTTTCCAATCCTAAGTCTTTAATTCTAGACTTAGAAATAAACGAGTACGATGCACCAGAATCAAAAAGAACTTTAACAGACTTTGAATTGATGCAAAAAGTACATGTGACCACATCGGACACTTGTGCTGCTTCCCTAGCGTTAACTACTGATAGTCTGCCATTATTTTGAAAGACTGGGGTAGCGCCTTCTTGACTACCTCTTGTCCAGGAAGGTTCTCATTCCTAGCATTCCCTTGAGGTTGCTGAATTTCGGAATGATTTCTTTAAAACCTAAGGTTTGAGACACCCCCAAGGTTTCTACCAAAACAAACACCGTTTTGATTTCCATTTCCCGTGTCATTGCCACTCCGACCATTACCGAAGCGTTGTTGTGGAAAACCTCTGTGATTCTCCCCTTGAGGTTCTTGTTGTCCTAATCGAGCATAACACTCATACATTCTATGACCCGATTTACCACAGTATGAACAGTCCACTAATGCTCCCCGACAATCTCTCCCTGGATGATTTTTCTGGCATTTCTTACAGTTATAAATTCTTTCCTTTCCATTGCGGTCATAAAGTGGTTTCTGTACCCTGGCCTCAGATATCGAACCTCTCCCACCTTTACTTGACTGTCCTGGCAAGTACACTTTTTCTTGATAACCCCATAGGTTTTGTGTTTCTCAAAGTGGTTTTGTGCATGATTACTTCTGCTCTCTGCATTCTGGAACATAGGTTCCCTCCTTTTGTCCCCACTATGGGCCAACTTTTCCTGCTCCTTCCTAATAACATTTCCTATCTGGGCTGCCCTCTTATATAACTGGTCTAAAGTATCGTACCTATCGATCTCAATGTGTTTTTGAATCTCGTACGATAAACCCAATTCGAAGCGTTGCATTTTCTTTGTTTCAGTCGGGACGTCCTCGGTGCAAAACTTTTCAGAAATTCCATAAATTTTCTGATAATACTCATCCACAGTCAAATTCCCCATTTCAAACTTGGCAAACTCGTTTGACTTATCTGTCCTCACGTGAGGGGGGTAGAATTGATCCCTTAACGCTCCCTTAAAACGTTCCCAGCTTAATTCACCATCATTCTCCTCTATCAGCCTCGCCTTACTATGTGTCCACCAGTAGTCATCATCTTCGACCAGATAAAATGCAACCTGGTCGACCATAAATTCCGCGGGACATCGAACTACACTAAAGAGTTTGTCAAACTCTCGAAGCCAATTTTCCAGCGCAGAAGGTTGTCCTTTCCCATCATAAGTAAAGGGCTTACTCTGGGCTATTCTCTTACTAATCGATGAAGCCCTCTCTTCCAAGGATTTCTGTCTGGGGTTTCTTGTACCAACTAGGGCTTTCACTAGGTTCCGAAGTACACGGTCAGAGTCACCTCTATTTCCATTCTTTCTCAAGAATGGAGGCATGATGGAGGTATACTACATTTTAATAAACAGGGTATATATAAATATTCTATTTCCATCATCGAGGTTAAACAAAACTTAGGCTAATATAACTTCTTAGAGATAAGGAAGTCTATCCTAATAGTTGGTAGAATTAAAAAGTTCGGCCTGTTAATCAGCTCCTAAGCTTCCACCAAATAAAAACAATTATTTTAATTAATTATACTAATGCTCATTATTCACATCATTTCAAAATTCATGATATATCAAACTTCATAAATTCAGCTAATGAGAAAAGGTTATAAATAATTAAACAGAAAATCAAGATGATATTATAATTCAACCCGCATACTCTGCCATAACATATTATTAAATTCCAAAATACTTGGGTACAAAATCCCAAATAATCACCGTTCTTCGTAACCATATTGTCAAAACAAAATAGAAGAAACTTCTCGACAGAATATCCATACATCATTATTAGCGTGGAAATAGTCATATAAAATCATAAGCATAAATACTACAATCAAAAGCAAGATCATATAGTAAAAGGCGATGCATCCATATGGTCCCGATCTTCCTCATATAAGTCAGGGTCAAAATCAGCATCCTCGGAGTCGTCACTGGATGTGCTATCAGAATCAGTGGGTGTCTCTATGGGTAAGGAATCACTCATATCTAGTTGTTCCTCAGAATCTGAAAGGTCAACAATTTCTGGTTCGGGTAATATTTGTTCCCACATTGTAATATCATTATCACTCTCGCTCATAATATCTTCCCTATCAGTTGCTTGTACCTCCATATCAGCATTATATCCCCCTTCCGCACTATCCTCATAAAACTCTTCAGCCTCCTCCTCAGAATTTCCCTAAGTATTTTCCTCCAGACCTTCTTCGGGGACTTCCTCGGGATCTTCTCCTAGATCCTCCTCAGGATCCTCCTCATCAAACTCTATCTACAGAACTGAGTTAGGGTCGACCACTGGAACATCTTCCTCAACAATCTCAGCCCCTGCCCTACTAGCTTCAGCATTCTCACATCTCTCATTGTCTACAACATCCATTCCTCTATCCCATCTATCAAACTCTCGCTCCAATTGAGCAATTCTCTCATTCAACTCAGCAATTTCCTCAGCTATTATTCCCTCATAAACTTGTTGAGACTTTTTATAGATCATCTCCATCCCGCGCTTATAATCTAGCTCACTCTCTCCTTCTTTCTTGCCCCAAATTTTTAATGTTTCTATCTCTGCCTAGACTGGTACATTTACTAAGGCTCTCCATGGTTCTTCTAGGGTACTACTTTCCCCTTCATCAGGTCTATTTCCTTTATCCATGACAGATAAAAAAAATGTTCGTAATCCATGACTCACGAATGAAAGAAAGAGCAAAGGAACAATCAATTTCCAAGCTCAAATAATATCATAATTCATCAATAAAATGTCTAACAAGCACACAACAAAATTATCCATAACATCATGCTTAAAGACACCAAGCAAAACACATCATATCCCCTTAATGTCTACCCCTTTACTCTCGTCATCATTTTTTTTTGCGTTAGTCTATCAATTTAGATAAATAACACTAAATAAAACTCCCGCTCTGATACCAATTGTAACATCTCGGAATAACTCGGATTGTTTGAAAAGAGAAGACGACCTTTTTAAAGAAAGGTAAATATAGTCCGAGTCAAACCAGGATGTTAGAAGGCAGTTATAAAACAGATTTGAAATCAAGGAAAGCTTGCGAATCGAGTTCTATTAGTGTTATTATAAACTACTAGATATAAGAAATTCTTAGCAGCGGACAAGAACGAAAAAATTAAATCTACTTATTACAACTTGAGAACGAAATCGCCTCATAAAACCAAATATTTTTTTTAAACTTTATTAGAAGTTCTTATCAAGACTTCTGTATCCTTAACGATTTATATCTCCAAGGAACAATCCTCACTCCCCAGACCTGCAACTTAACTTACTGCTAGTCATTGCCCAGAAAGGAAACAACATCATCGCAGGGTCGTTAAGACCAAAAGTACACGTCAGCAAACGTCGCATACCAATTGATTAAATACAACAAGAGAAAGATTTAATAGCTGTCGATTTCAGAAAATACGCTTCGATCACGCTAACTAAGAATAATCAATTTCATGTAAAGGTTAGTCAGTCATACTGTTGTACTATCCAGCCATACTGCCGGTACAACTCCAATCTCCATAAGTGAGACATTACATTAGGGGAAGCTAACCCCTAAGCAAGTCTCTACCATAGACACTCGCCTTACTTAGGTGCCTATGGTTAAGTATGCATACCCCCGCGGTGGCTCATAATGCCCCCATATACCGCGAGTAATTCATTTCCACCAATTGACGTCATACTACGTCCACTTTAAGGTTAGTGAGGTCATACTACCTCCGCTTATCAAAACAATGTATCAAAATTATTTATTCGGAAAGATAACAATATTCAAACTATATATCCATACTTTACTTTTGTTTACCATTATTATATGATACATCAGACTAAATGCGAACTTCGCTGCGTGTACATACCTTAAGCAAGATAACCAACTCTCAAGCGTCCTATTCAATTCCCGGTCACGAATCGACTTCCTACAAGGTTCAATCGTATTCGGCAAATAAGCACACATACACACTTTCCTCAAATCAACCATAACACACACATACAATTACAACCACACCTAGAATACCACACACATCATGAACATCCATCACATACTATAACATGGTAAACGCACAAAACAGGACAGCATACATAATCTGTCCAGAAACGCAATTTAAAACTGTCAAACTACAAATCCGACTTCACCGTTATGTCCAGAAGGCGTCAAAACCCCCGAGTACCAATTTTCATAATTCATAATGTACTCTAAGTATTTTTAACCTATTTTCAAGCCAAAAAGTGTCTCTAAAACAGATTTTTTTAACATTTTTATAACCCTACGGGATTCACTAAAATTTCATCAACAAATGAATTCCAAATGGTACATTGCCTATTAAATATCAATGACCAAATTTATATAATTCTTATGAACCATCTTTGAGATTAAATTCATTGTTTAACAATAATTTCTTTAACCACACACATTTTTTTTACATGAACATTCATTTTTATATATAAATTTCAAAATTACCCATCACACAAACCAATCATATTCTTCACATATATGCATATCAAAAAACTCTAAAAAGAAACATTCTTCATCAATTTAGATAGAAAAATACATCCCAAAATCATACATGAAATTTGAAATTCTTAAATTAAACATGAATTATAAGATAAAACATATAATAATCATAGAATTTTAAATTAAAACTTAAGAATCAACATAGATTAAGAATTACGCTTACAATTGTAAAGGAAAACACATAATGATCAAGTGTAATAGAGTTAGGAATGTGGATTAGGAGGAATTTTGAAAGGATATGTTTTTTTTTGTCCTTGGAAACTTTAGAAATGAAAGGATGTCAAAATGAAAATGATTAAGGAATTAAGAAGGGTTAATTATATGGGATTAATGCCTTGATCCTTCCTTACCCTAAGGGAGTTACAAGCTCCACCAAGAGTCCCTCCTATTTTCTTTTTTTTTTTTGAAAATAAAAGATGGGCTAAGGAAAAGTTTGGGCCCAAATAATTCTAATTGCCAAAAAGGATTGCAAATCTCATGACCAAGCCCAATAATAAATAAAATATATATATAGAAATAATATTACTAGTGAATTATTAAATATATCGGGAAGAAAATATCGGGAAAATATCGGGGTGTTACAAAGTAGCTCAAACTTTGTTTGTTTTACACGAAACCTGGCAAACAACAGTATTTGGTATATATTATTGTGTTGAAGTTGTTAGAATTGGAAATCATTGTCATATGCTAGAAATTACGTACTAAGTTGCGATTTTAAGGCTTTTAAGATTTTTTGGCACTTTCGCGCGTAAGATAGCTGAAACTTTGTTTGTTTTGCATGAAACATGGCACAAAACACTATTTGGTATAAGTTATTGTGTTGAAGTGGTTAAAATTGAAAATGATATTTATATGCTAGAAATTACGAGCTAAGTAGCGATTTTAAGTGTTTTTAAGTGTTTATTTGCACTTTGGCGCATAAAGTAGTTCAAACGTTGTTTGTTTTGCACGAAACTTGGCACACAACACTAATTTGTATACATTATTGTGTTGAATTGGTTGAAATTGAAAATCATAGTTATATGCTAGAAATTTTGTGCTAAGTTAAGATTTTAAAGGTTTTTATGATTTTTTGCACTTTCGCGTATAAAGTAGCGAAAACTTGGTTTGTTTTGAACGAAACTTGACACATAATACTATTTGGTATATTATTGTGTTGATGTGGTTAGAATTTAAAATCATAGTCATATGCTAGAAATTACGTACTAAATTGCGATTTTAAGGGTTTTTAAGTGTTTTTTGGCTCTTTCGCGCATAAAATAGCTCAAACTTGGTTTGTTTTGCACTAAACTTGGCACACAACACTATTTGGTATATATTATTGTGTTGAAGTGGTTACAATTGAAAATCATAGTTATATGCTAGATATTACGTATTAAAGTTGCGATTTTAAGGTTTTTAAGATTTTTTTGTACTTTCGCGCATAATGTAGCTAAAACTTGGTTTGTTTTGCACGAAACTTTGCACACCACACTATTTGGTATATAACATTGTGTTGAAGTCGTTAAAATTTAAAATCATACTTATATGCTAGAAATTACATGCTACGTTGAGATTTTAATAGTTTTTAAGTGTTTTTTGCACATTGGCGCATAAAGTAGCTCAAACTTGGTATGTTTTGCACGAAACGTGGCACACAACACTATTTGGTATATATTATTGTGTTGTAGTGGTAAAAATTGAAAATCATAATCACATTCTAGAAATTACGTGCTAAGTTGCAATTTTAAGTGTTTTTAAGCTTTTTTAACACTTTCGCGCTTAAAGGGGCTAAAACTTGGTTTGTTTTGCACGAAACTTGGCACAGAACACTGTTTGGTATATATTATTGTATTGAAGTGGTTAAAATTGAAAATTATAGTCATATGCTAGAAATTACGTGATAAGTTGCGATTTTAAAGGTTTTTTAGCTTTTTTGTCACTTTCGCGCGTAAAGTAGCTAAAACTTGGTTTGTTTCGCACGAAACTTGGCACACAACACAATTTTTAACATTATTGTGTTGAAGTGGTTAGAATTGAAAATCATAGTCATATGCTAGAAATTACGTGCTAAGTTGCGATTTTAAGGGGTTTTAAGAGTTTTTTTGCACTTTCACGCATAAAGTAGCTCAAACTTGGTTTGTTTTGCACGAAACTTAGCACACAACACTATTTGGTATACATTATTGTTTTGACGTGGTTAGAATTGAAAATCATAGTCACAGGCTCGAAATTACGTGCTACGTTGCGATTTTAAGGTTTTTAAAATTTTTTGCCACTTTCGCGCATAATTTAGCTAAAACTTGGTTTGTTTTGCACGAAACTTGGCACACCACACTATTTTGTATATGTTATTGTGTTGAAGTGGTTAAAATTGAAATCTTATTTATAAGCTAGAAATTACGTGCTATGTTGCAATTTTAAGGGTTTTTAAGTGTTTGTTTGCCCTTTGGCTCATAAAGTTGCTTAAACTTTGTTTGTTTTGCACGAAACTTGACTCACAACACTATTTGGTATATATTATTGTGTTGAAGTGGTTGAAATTGAAAATCATTGTTATATGCTAGAAATTACGTGCTAAGTTGCGATTTTAAAGGTATTTAATTTTTTTTGTCACTTTCGCGCACAAATTAGCTAAAACTTTGTTTGTTTTGCAAGAAACTTGGCACACAATACTATTTGGTATATTATTGTGTTGAAGTGGTTAGAATTGAAAATCATAGTCATATGCTATAAATTACGTGTTAAGTTTTAAGGGTTTTATGTGTTTTTTGGTACTTTCGCGCATTAAGTAGCTCAAATTTGGTTTGTTTTAGACGAAACATGGCACATAACACAATTTGGTATATATTATTGTGTTGAAGTGGTTAAAACTTAAAATCATAGTCATATGCTAGAAATTATGTGTTAAATTGCGATTTTACGGGTTGTTAAGTGTTTTTTGGCACTTTCGCGCATAAAGTAGCTAAAACTTGGTTTGTTTTGCACGAAACTTGGCACACAACACTATTTGTTATATATTATGGTGTTGAAGTGGTTGAAATTGAAAATCATAGTTATATGCTAGAAAGTATGTGCTAAGTTGCGATTTTAAAGGTTTTTATGATTTTTTGGCACTTTCGCGCATAAAGTAGCTAAAACTTAGTTTGGTTTGCACGGAAGTTGGCACACAACACTATTTGGTATATTATTGTGTTGAAGTGGTTAGAATTGAAAAATCATAATCATATGCTAGAAATTACGTGCTAAGTTGCGATTTTAAGGGTTTTTAAGTGTTTTTTGGCACTTTTGCGCATAAAGTAACTCAAACTTGGTTTGTTTTGCTTGAAACTTGGCATACAACAACCACTTGAGGATATGGTACTCCATACCAAGTACACTAACACACTCCATACCGAGTGTGTGGGGCCCTATGATATAACCATTCCATACCGAATTGTGGTGGCATTTGTCTCACCCATCAATCGCAGTCTAAGGGTTTTCCTCTCTATACATGTATCACATATAATAATGACATCATGAAGTATTGGGCAACCAATTCATGCTTCATGCCATCCAGGTGAAATAATACTCATGCATCATAAGATTGCCATAACATATTATATCAAAATAATCATGAAGCATAAATATCCTCAAAAATAAGGTTGACAACCATTTTGCATTAAAAGGGTGGCTTAATTTAATCCCTTCTTTAGTGGATTCCTTTAGATTTGTACCATACTTTCAAAGGTCATAATTTTCTGTTTAGAGCTTCAAATTAAGAAATTTTTGAGTCTAAATTGGTTAGCTTTTTATAAACTTTACCTCTCATTAAGGAAGCATTTACCGATTCTAAGTCCATAACTGGGGAAAAATAATACTAAACATAACAACTTGTCCTAAAAACATAATTGCTCTGTCCAGTGTATTACGAAAGTCATAACTCAGCATACACAACTTCATTTCAAGTGATTGTTGAGCCTAAATTCAAGTACTTTCAACGACCTACAAGTTTTATTTAAACAGTTTAAGCTAATTCTGCCCCTAACTAAGTCAAATATGCTAAAACATTAAGAATCTCATTTTTTTCAACTAATACTCTAAAAATAGAACACTTGCTACTCAACGAAGTTAAACTAAGTCATGTTCTTAGGCTCATTAGGAATACTAAATGAACTTATTTGAAACTGATTTTTGGATATCGTTTAGGCCTATATTTAATCTTTCCAAAACATTAAGAATTACGAAGTTTGGGTTAGCATATTAGTCTCTATGTCTAATTTACTAACAATAGGTAAAACTGACTTTTCAGATTGCATATTTCTACAAATCCAATTAAAAAGACCACTTATAAAATTTACCCAGATTATGAAATTTGGACTCAATTATATTAATATAAGTAGGAGTGTTATGTCCAAATTTGAGATTAATTAGAGCAGTGTAACAAGTCCTTTAAGTTTGATTAATTCAGGGCAAGAACATGTTACCTTAACAGAAGACACTGAAAATAGGACGTTAATATAAAAATAATTATAAATACTTACAAAAATACCCATATCCCGAATTTAACATGTAATATCAAAAATTTCATGTGGAGTAATATTTAAAAAAAACGAAGCTAAAATAATTTCTTAAGTATCCTAAATAGTCTCGACATACTCAGAAGGTCACAGCATGTACCCGGTTTGGTCTTTGCTCAAATTCACCCATTTTTAAGGCATGAGACTTGGATTAAATCATTTTTACATACTGTATATGAATAATAATAACTTAGAATAGGTTCTAGTTACCTTAATTCGTGGGTTAAATACCCAAAAGGTTGAAGAAACCACTCGCTAAACACACGTCCTGGTAGGCGTGTTGCTGCTGCCTCTTTGATTGTGTTTTTTGGTGATCTTTTGTGCAAGATTTGAAGGGATTTCTTGCTTGAGTATTTAGAGGAAAGTTTTCAGAATAGTGGGCAGTCTTTAGCTTTCTTAGTTAAGAAGGATGAGAAACTAATTTAAGGGAACAAATAGATAAGCGCCGCTAGCTCAAATGAAGAAGCAAGGAGGTGGCTTTGCTTAGGCTTGAAGTTCTCCCTTATGTTAATGCCACATGGTAGCTTAGGTGGATTGATGTCACGTATTGACATGCGTTCTAGTATGGAAGGCTAATTAGAACATAAGAAGGTCATTTTGAAGGCTTAAAACACTAGACATGAAGAATTAGAAATTAAAGGGTTTTAGTTGTGTACATTGTTGTACATTAAGGTGCTTGCTTACCTTAGCTAACTTGAAAAAAAAGTGTAATTATGCCTACATTGCATAATTTTGAACATGAGTGGGGTTAAGTAAGCTCGTTGAATCGAATTAAGTTTACTCGGGGAAAATTTCCTTATAAACTTAATCGTTTCTAAGCTTCTTGTTCTATTTACAATTAGAACGTTAAAGCCTTAATTTCAACGGTTATTAACCTTAATTATGTGGTACTAGTTTCTTGGGTGTTACACAGAACACTATTTGGTATAATATTATGTTGAAGTGTTTAGAATTCAAAATCATAGTCATCTGTTAGAAATTAGGTGCTAAGTTGCGATTTTAAGGATTTTGAGATTTTTTGGCACTTTCGCGCATAAAGTAGCTAAAGCTTGGTTCATTTTGCACGAAACTTGGCACACTACACTATTTGGAATATATTATTGTTTTAAAGTGGTTAAAATTAAAAATCATAGTTATATGCTAGAAATTACGTGCTAAGTTCTGATTTTAAGGGTTTTTAAGTGTTTTTTGCACTTTTGAGCATAAAGTAGCTCAAACTTGGCTTGTTTTGCACGAAACTTGGAACACAACACAATTTGGTATATATTATTGTCTTGAAGTGGTAAAAATTGAAAATCATAGTTTTATGTTAGAAATTACTTGCTAAGTTGCGATTTTAAGGGTTTTTAGGCTTTTTTTACACTTTCGCACATAAAGTAGCTAAAACTTGGTTCGTTTTGCACGACACTAGGCACACAACACTATTGGGTATATTATTGTGTTAAAGTGGTTAGAATTGAAAATCATAGTCATATGCTTGAAATTACGTGCTAAGTTACTATTATAAGGGTTTTCAAGTGTTTTTTGCAATTTTGCGCATAAAGTAAACTTGGTTTGTTTTCACAAAACTTGGTACACAACAATATTTGGTATATATTATTGTGTTGAAGATTTTACAATTGAAAATCATAGTTATATCTAGAAATTAAGTGATATGTTGCGATTTTAAGGGATTTTAAGATTTTTTGGCACTTTCGCGCATCAAGTAGCTAAAACTTGGTTTTTTTTCGCACGAAACTTGGCAGACAACACTATTTGGTATATATTATTGTGTTGAAGTGGTTAAAATTGAAAATCATACTAATATGTTAGAAATTACGTGCTAAGTTGCGATTTTTAAGGGTTTTTAAGCTTTTTTTGCACTTTCGCGCATAAAATAGCTAAAACCTCGCTTGTTTTGCACGAAACTCAGTACACAACACTATTTGGTATATATTATTGTGTTGAAGTGGTTAATATTGAAAATCATAGTTATATGCTAGAAATTACGTACTAAGTTGCGATTTTAAGGTTTTCAGGATTTTTTAGCACTTCCGCGAATAAATTAGCTAAAACTTAGTTTATTTTCCACGATACGTGGCACAGAACACTATTTGGTATATATTATTGTGTTGAAGTGGTTAAAATTGTAAACCATAGTTATTTGCTAGAAATTACGTGCTAAGTTGTTAGAATTGAAAATCATAGTCATATGCTACAAATTACTTTCTAAGTTGCGATTCTCAAGGTTTTTAAGATTTTTTTGCACTTCCACGCATAAAGTTGCTAAAACTTGGTTTTTTTTGCACGAAACTTGCCACACAACACTATTTGGTATATATTATTTTGTTGAAGTGGTTAAAATTTAAAATCATGGTTATACGTTAGACATTACCTGCTATGTTGCAATTTTAAGGGTTTATATGAATTTTTGGCACTTTCGCGCATAAAATAGCAAAAACTTGGTTTGTTTTGCACGAAACTTTGCACACATCACTATTTGGTATATATTATTGTGTTGAAGTGGTTAGAATTGAAAATAATAGTAATACGCCAAAAATTACGAGCTAAGTTGCTATTTAAAGGTTTTAAAGATTTTTTGGCACTTTCGCGCATAAAGTAGCTAAAACTTGGTTTGTTTTGCAGGAAACATAGTACACAACACTATTTGGTATATATTATTGTTTTGTAGTGGTTAAAAATGAAAATCATAATTATATGCTAGAAATTACGTGCTAAGTAGTGATTTTAAGGGTTTTTATGTGTGGTTTGCACTTTCACGCATAAAGTACCTCAAACTTTGTTAGTTTTACACGAAACTTGGCAGACAACACTATTTCGCATATATTATTTGGTTGAAGTCATTAGAATTTAAAATCACATTCACATGCTAGAAATTACGTGCTAAGATATGATTTTTAGTGTTCTTAAGCTTTTTTGGCACTTTCGCGTATAAAGTATATAAAACTTCGTTTGTGTAGAACGAAACTTGGCAGACAACACCGTTTTCGATATATTATTTTGTTGATGAGCTTAAAATTTAAAATCATAGTTATGTGTTAGAAATTACGTGTTAAGTTCCGATTTTAAATGTTTTTAAGCTTTTTTGGCACTTTCGCTCATAAAATAGCTAAAACTAGGTTTGTTTTGCACGAAACTTGGCACACAACACTATTTGGTATATATTATTGTGTTGAAGTAGTTAGAAATTAAAATCATAGTCATATGCTATAAATTACGTGCTAAGTTGCGATTTTAAGAGCTTTTAAATGTTTTTGGCACTTTCGCGCATAAAGGAGTTCAAACTTGGTTTGTTTTGCACGAAACTTGGCACACAACATTATTTGGTATATATTATTGTGTTGAAGTGGTTAATATTGAAAATCATATTCATATGCCATGCTAAGGTGCGATTTTAAGGGTTTTTAAGATTTTTTGGTACTTTCGCACATAAAGTAGCTAAAACTTGGTTTGTTTTGCACGAAACTTGGAACAACAATATTTGGTATATATTATTGTGTTTAAGTGGTTAAAATTGAAAATCTTGATTATATGCTAGAAATTACATGCTAAGTAGTGATTTTAAGGGTTTTCTAGAGCTTTTTCCACTTTCGCGCATAAAGTAGCTCAAACTTTGTTTGTTTTCCACGAAACATGGCACACAACACTATTTGCTTTATATTATTGTTTTGAAGTGGTTACAATTGAAAACTTGGTTTTGTGTTGCACATAACTTGGCACAGAACACTATTTGGTATATTATTGTGTGGAAGTGGTTAGAATTGAAAATCATAGTCATATGCTTGACATTGTGTGCTAAGTTGCTATTTTAAGAGATTTTAAGTGTTTTTTGGCACCTTTGCGCATAAACTAGATCAAACGTGCTTTGTATTACACGAAACTTGGCACATAACACTATTTGGTATATATTATTGCGCTAAAGTGGTTTCAATTGAAAATCATAGTTATATGCTATAAATTACGTACTAAGTTGCGATTTTAACGTTTTTTAGATTTTTTGGCATTTTCGTGCATAAGGTAGCTAAAACATGGTTTGTTTTGCATGAATCTTGGAAGACAACGCTATTTGTTGAAGTGTTTACAATTTAACATCATAGTTATATGCTAGAAATTACGTACTAAGTTGCGATTTTAAGCGATTTTATGGCACTTTCGTGCATAAGGTAGCTAAAACTTGGTTTGTTTTGCACGAAACTATACACACAAAACTATTTGGTATATATATTATTGTGTTGAAGTGGTTGAAATTTAAAATCATAGTTATATGCTAGAAATTATGTGCTAAGTTGCGATTTTAAGGGTTTTTTAGTGTTTATTGCACTTTGGCACATAAAGTAGCTAAAACTTGGTTTGTTTTGCACGAAAATTGGCACATAACATTATTTGGTACATATCATTGTGTTGAAGTAGTTAGAATTGAAAATCATATTTACATGCGAGAAATTACGTGCTAAGTTGCGATCTTAAGGGTTTTTATGCTTTTGTGGCACTTTCGCGCATAATGTAGCTAAAACTTGGTTTGTTTTGCACGAAAATTGGCACATAACACTATTTGTATATATTATTGTGTTGAAGTGGTTAAAATGGAAAATCATAGTTATATATTAGAAATTACGTACTAAGTTGCGATTTTAATAGTTTTTAAATGTTTTTGGCACTTTCGCGCATAAAGGAGTTCAAACTTGGTTTGTTTTGCACGAAACTCGACAGACAACATTATTTGGTATATATTATTGTGTTGAAGTGGTTAGTATTGAAAATCATATTCATATGCCATGCTAAGGTGCGATTTTAAGGGCTTTTAAGATTTTTTGGTACTTTCGCACATAAAGTAGCTAAAACTTGGTTTGTTTTGCATGAAACTTGGAACAACAATATTTGGTATATATTAATGTGTTTAAGTGGTTAAAATTGAAAATCCTGATTATATGCTAGAAATTACATGCTAAGTAGTGATTTTAAGGGTTTTTTAGAGCTTTTTCCACTTTTGCGCATAAAGTAGCTCAAACTTGGTTTGTTTTGCACGAAACATGGCACACAACACTATTTGCTTTATATTATTGTTTTGAAGTGGTTAAAAATTACGTACTATGTTGCGATTTTAAGGTTTTTAAGATTGTTTGGCACTTTCGTGCATAAAGATGCTAAAACTTGGTTTGTTTTGCACGAAACTTGGCACACAAGACTATTTAGTATATATTATTGTGTTGAAGTGGTTAGAAATGAAAATAATAGTCACATGCTAGAAATTACGTGATAAGATGCGATTTTAAGGGTTTTTAAGCCTTTTTCTCACTTTCGCGCATAAAGTAGATAAAACTTGGTTTGTTTTGCACGAAACTTGGCAGACAACACTATTTGGTATATATTATTGTGTTGAGGTGGTAAAAATTGAAAATCGTAGTTATATGTTAGAAATTATGTCCTAAGTTGCGATTTTAAGGGTTTTTAAACTTTTTTGGCACTTTCTCGCATAAAATAGCTAAAACTTCATTTGTTTTGTACGAAACTCTTTACACAAAACTATTTGGTATATATTATTGTGTTGAAGTGGTTAAAATTTAAAATCATTTTTATATGTTAGAACTTACGTGCTAAGTTGCGATTTTATGGCTTTTTAAGCTTTTTTGGTACTTTCGCGCATAAAGTAGATTAAACATGGTTTGTTTTGCACAAAACTTGGCATAAAACACTATGTGGTATATTATTGTGTTAAATTGGTTAAAATTGAAAATCATAATGATATGCTAGAAATTACGTGCTAAGTTGCGATTTTAAGGGCTTTTTAAAGTGTTTTTTGAGCTTTAGCGCATAAAGTAGCTGAAACTTGGTTTGTTTTGCACAAAACTCTTAACACAACAATTGAAAATCATATTTACATGCGAGAAATTACGTGCTAAGTTGCGATATTAAGGGTTTTTAAGCTTTTGTGCCACTTTCGCGCATAAAGTAGCTAAAACTTGGTTTGTTTTGCACGAAACTTGGCACATAACTCTGAACATAAAACTATTTGGTATATATTATTGTGTTGAAGTTGTTTAAATGGAAAATCATAGTTATATATTAGAAATTACGTGCTAAGTTGCGATTTTAAGAGTTTTTAAATGTTTATGGCACTTTCACGCATAAAGGAGTTCAAACTTGGTTTGTTTTGCACGGAACTTGGCACACAACATTATTTGGTAATATTATTGTGTTGAAGTAGTTAGTATTGAAAATCATATTTATATGCCATGCTAAGGTGCGATTTTAAGGGTTTTTAAGATTTTTTGGTACATTCGCACATAAAGTAGCTAAAACTTGGTTTTGTTTTGGACATAACTTTGCACAGAACACTATTTGGTATATTATTGTGTTGAAGTGGTTAGAATTGAAAATCATAGTCATATGCTTGACATGGTGTGCTAAGTTGCTATTTTAAGAGATTTTAAGTGTTTTTTGGCACCTTTGCGCATAAACTAGATGAAACGTGCTTTGTATTACACGAAACTTGGCACACAACACTATTTGGTATATATTATTGTGCTGAAGTGGTTACCATTGAAAATCATAGTTATATGCTATAAATTACGTACTAAGTTGCGATTTTAACGTTTTTTAGATTTTTTGGCATTTTCGTGCATAAGGTAGCTAAAACTTGGTTTGTTTTGCACGAATCTTGGAAGACAACGCTATTTGTTGAAGTGTTTACAATTTAACATCATAGTTATATGCTAGAAATTACGTACTAAGTTGCGATTTTAAGTGATTTTCTGGCACTTTCGTGCATAAGGTAGCTAAAACTTGGTCTGTTTTGCACGAAACTATGCACACAACACTATTTGGTATATATATTATTGTGTTGAAGTGGTTGAAATTTAAAATCATAGTTATATGCTAGAAATTATGTGCTAAGTTGCGATTTTAAGGGTTCATTAGTATTTATTTCACTTTGGCACATAAAGTAGCTAAAACTTGGTTTGTTTTGCACGAAAAATGGCACATAACACTATTTGGTACATATCATTGTGTTGAAGTAGTTAGAATTAATCATATTTACATGCGAGAAATTACGTGCTAAGTTGCGATATTAAGGGTTTTTATGCTTTTGTGGCACTTTCGCGCATAAAGTAGCTAAAACTTGGTTTGTTTTGCACGAAACTAGGCACATAACACTATTTGGTATATATTATTGTGTTGAAGTGGTTAAAATGGAAAATCATAGTTATACATTAGAAATTACGTGCTAAGTTGCGATTTTAACAGTTTTTAAATGTTTTTGGCACTTTCGCGCATAAAGGAGTTCAAACTTGGTTTGTTTTGCATGAAACTGGACACACAACATTATTTGGTATATATTATTGTGTTGAAGTGGTTAGTATTGAAAATCATATTCATATGCCATGCTAAGGTGCGATTTTAAGGGCTTTTAAGATTTTTTGGTACTTTCGCACATAAAGTAGCTAAAACTTGGTTTGTTTTGCATGAAACTTGGAACAACAATATTTGGTATATATTATTGTGTTTAAGTGGTTAAAATTGAAAATCCTGATTATACGCTAGAAATTACATGCTAAGTAGTGATTTTAAGGGTTTTTTAGAGCTTTTTCCACTTTCGCGCATAAAGTAGCTCAAACTTGGTTTGTTTTGCACGAAACATGGCACACAACACTATTTGCTTTTTATTATTGTTTTGAAGTGGTTAAAAATTACGTACTATGTTGCGATGTTAAGGTTTTTAAGATTGTTTGGCACTTTAGCGCATAAAGTTGCTAAAACTTGGTTTATTTTGCACGAAACTTGGCACACAAGATTATTTAGTATATATTATTGTGTTGAAGTGGTTAGAATTGAAAATAATAGTCACATGCTAGAAATTACGTGATAAGATGCGATTTTAAGGGTTTTTAAGTCTTTTTCTCACTTTAGCGCATAAAGTAGATAAAACTTGGTTTGTTTGCACGAAACTTGGCAGACAACACTATTTGGTATATATTATTGTGTTGAGGTGCTAAAAATTGAAAATCATAGTTATATGTTAGAAATTATGTACTAAGTTGCGATTTTAAGGGTTTTTAAAGTTTTTTGGCACTTTCTCGCATAAAATAGCTAAAACTTTATTTGTTTTGTACGGCACTCTATACACAAAACTATTTGGTATATATTATTGTGTTATAGTGATTAAAATTGAAAATCATTTTTATATGTTAGAACTTACGTGCTAAGTTGCGATTTTATGGGTTTTTAAGCTTTTTTGGTAATTTCGCGCATAAAGTAGATTAAACATGGTTTGTTTTGCACAAAACATGGCATAAAACACTATGTGGTATATTATTTTGTTAAAGTGGTTAAAATTGAAAATCATAATGATATGCTAGAAATTACGTGCTAAGTTGCGATTTTAAGGGCTTTTTAAAGTGTTTTTTGCACTTTAGCGCATAAAGTAGCTGAAACTTGGTTTGTTTTGCACAAAACTCTTAACACAACAATTGAAAATCATATTTACATGCAAGAAATTACGTGTTAAGTTGCGATTTTGTATATATTATTGTGTTGAAGTTGTTTAAATGGAAAATCATAGTTATATATTAGAAATGTTTTGTTTCCATGCTAAGGTGCGATTTTAAGGGTTTTTAAGATTTTTTGGTACATTCGCACATAAAGTAGCTGAAACTTGGTTTTGTTTTGCACATAACTTGGCACAAATCTCTGAACAAAAAACTATTTGGTATATATTATTGTGTTGAAGTGGTTAGAATTGAAAATCATAGTCATATGCTTGACATTATGTGCTAAGTTGCTATTTTAAGAGATTTTAAGTGTTTTTTGGCACTTTCGCGCATAAACAAGATCAAACATGCTTTGTATTGCACAAAACTAGGCACACAACACTATTTGGTATATATTATTGTGTTGAAGTGGTTACAATTGAAAATCATAGTTATATGCTATAAATTATGTACTAAGTTGCGATTTTAAGGATTTTAAGTTTTTAAAGATTTTTTGGCACTTTCGCGCATAAAACTTGGTTTGTTTTGCCAGAAACTTGGCACACAACATAATTTGGTATATTATTGTGTTGAAGTGTTTAGAATTTAAAATCATAGTCACATGCTATAAATTACGTACTAAGTTGCGATTTTAAGGTTTTTAAGATTTTTTGGCACTTTCGCGCATAAAGTAGCTAAAATGTGGTTTGTTTTGCAAGAAACTTGGCACATAACACTATTTGGTATATATTATTGTGTTGAAGTGTTTAAAATTGAAAATCGTAGTTATGTGTTAGAAATTACGTGCCAACATGCGATTTTAAGGGTTTTTAAGTATTTTTTGACACTTTTGCGCATAAAGTAGCTCAAACTTGGTTTATTTTTCACGAAACATGGCACACAACACGATTGTGTATATATTATTGTGTTGAAGTGGTTACAATTGAAAATCATTGTTATATGCTAGAAATAACTTACTAAGTTACGATTTTAAGGTTTTTAAGATTGTTTGGCACTTTCTTGCATAAAGCCGCTAAAACTTGGTTTGCATTGCAAGAAACTCGACACACAACACTATTTAGTATATAATTGCGTTGAAGTGGTTAGAATTGAAAATCATAGTCATATGCTAGAAATTACGTGCTATGTTGCGATTTTAAGGGTTTTTAAGTGTTTTTTGTCACTTTCGCGCATAAAGGAGCCCAAACTTGGTTTGTTTTCCACGAAACTTGGCACACAACACTATTTTGTATATATTATTGTGTTGAAGTGGTTAAAATTTTAAATCATAGTTATATGCTAGAAAGTACGTGCTATGTTGCGATTTTAAGGGTTTTTAAGTTTTTTTTGCACTTTGGCGCATAAAGTAGCTCAAACTTCGTTTGTTTTGCACGAAACTTGGTAAACAACACTTTTTGGTACATATTATTGTGTAGAAGTGTTTAAATTTGAAAATTATAGTTATATGCTAGAAATCACGTGCTAAGTTGCGATTTTAAAGATTTTTTAAAGTGTTTTTTGGCACTTTCGCGCATCAAGTAGCTCAAAGTTGGTTGGTTTTACACGAAACTTTGCACACAACACTATTTGGTATATTATTATGTTGAAGTGGTGAGAATAGAAGATCATAATCATATGCTAGAAATTACGTGCAATGTTGCGATTTTAAGGGTTTTTAAGCTTTTTAGTTATTTTTGCGCCTAAAATAGCTAAAGCATGGTTTGTTTTGCACGAAACTTGGCACACAACTCTATTTCGTATATATTATTGTGTTGAAGTGCTTATAATTGAAACTCAAAGTCATATGCTAGAAATTACGTGCTAAGTTGCGATTTTAAGGGTTTTTAAGTGTTTTTGGCACTTTCGTGCATAATTTACTTCAAACTTGGTTTGTGTTGCATGAAACTTGGCACACAACGCAATTTGGTATATATTATTATGTTGAAGTGGTTAGAATTGAAAATCATAGTCATATGCTAAAAATTGCGTGCTAAGTTTCGATTTTAAGAGTTTTTAAGATTTATTGCCACATTCGCGCATATAGTAGCTAAAACTTGGTTTGTTTTGGACGAAAGTTGGAAAACAACACTATTTGGTATATATTATTGTGTTGAAGTGGTTAAAATTGAAAATCATAATTATATGCTAGAAATGACGTGCTAAGTAGTGATTTTAAGTGTTTTTAAATGTTTTTTGGACTTTCGTACATAAAGTAACTCAAACTTTGTTTGTTTTGCACGAAACTTGGCATACAAAACTATTTGGTATATATTATTGTGTGGAAGTCGTTAGAATTGAAAATCATAGTCACATGCTGGAAATTACGTGTTAAGATGCGATTTTAATGGTCGTTAAGCTTTTTTAACACTTTCGCGCTTAAAGTAGATAAAACTTGGTTTGTTTCGCACGAAACTTGGCACACAACACTATTTGGTTTATATTATTGTGTTGAAGTGGTTAGAAATTAAAATCATAGTCATATGCTAGAAATAAAGTGCTAAATTGCGATTTGAAGGGTTTTTAATAGGGATGCAAACGGGGCGGGGCGGGGCGGGTATTGGCGTTACCATCCCCATCCCCATCTGGTAAATCAATCCCCATCCCCATCCCCATCCCCGCGGCGGGTATAATTTTTTTCCCCGTCCCCGCCCCGATGGGTTTGTACCTAATACCATCCCCATCTGGGTATCTATCCCCGTCTAATACCCATTTTACCTGCCCCACCACCCGTCAAATCCCCGCTTAATACCCATCTGTGTCACATATTTATTTTCAAATCCCCGTCTAATCATCACTTAATGTCGCCTACCTCTACACAACTCGTAATGAATATAAACAAATTTTATTGAGAAAAAAGGATAAAAAATAGAAAAAACATGATTATAAACCTTACTCTAAAAAACATGATCTTAGACCTTATGAAGTAGTATTCATGGCTGAATCACATTATATTTTTATTAACACTCATTAATTCAACTAAATGAACCGCTAATAATATCAGAATACTGAAATATTATTGACGAAACCAGAGATCCGATCAAATTACAAAACAAACATTTTACCAAAAACCTTGTGAGCAAATGAAGCATCATGAAAATATGAAATTAATAACAATATAATCACCCACAATACATAAATTTATATCCAAACTTAATTATAGGCATCAGTAACCATCAGTATACAAATACTACACAAATTAAAAACTGAAGATCACATCTAGTTGAAGACCACAATACTGAAGATCAGTATACAAGTATCCAAACTGAAGATCACACATTATAATCCTTTTAATCCATCTACCTTCACACTTAAGATCACATCAAACATTCAGAAGTTTTGACGGCCAGCATTCAACATTCATATTGATGGTTTCAAATGCCCAAAGTATTTTGGGTTTTGAAACTTTTTTTTTAAAAGAAATATAAAAACGGGGTTTTTAAAGTTTTTAAAAAAATTTGAAAATAATTCAAGGTTTTCAGAAATTTGAAAAATAATTTAGGGTATTCCAATTCTCAAAATTTGTACATTTCGTGAGGCGGGGCGGGGCGGGGATGGGGCGGGTATCACCTAAATCCCATCCCCATCCCCATCCCCGCGGTGGGTATGAATTTTATACCCGTACCCGCCCCATGACCCATCAAACCAGGACCCATCCCCGCCCCGATGGGGCGGGGATGGGGCGGGTCTCCTATTAGACCCGCCCCGCCTGCATCCCTAGTTTTTAAGTGTTTATTGGCATTTTCGCGCATAAAGTAGCTCAAACTTGCTTTCTTTTGCACGAAACTTGGCACACAAAACTATTTGGTATATTTTATTGTGTGGAAGTGGTTAGAATTGAAAATCATAGTCATATGCCAAAAATTACGTACTAAGTTGCAATTTTAAGAGTTTTGAAGATTTATACCCACTTTCGCGCATAAAGTTGCTAAAACTTGGTTTGTTTTGGACGAAACTTGGCACACAACAGTATTTGGTATATATTATTGTGTTGAAGTGGTTAAAATTGAAGATCATAATTATATGCTAGAAATGACGTGCTAAGTAGTGATTTTAAGGGTTTTTAAATGTTTTTTGGAGTTTTGCTCATAAAGTTGCACTTGGTTTTTGTTGGACGAATCTTGGCACACAACACTATTGGTACATATTATTGTGTTGAAGTGGTCAGAACTGAAAATCTTAGTCATATAAAAGAAATTACATGCTAAGTTTTGATTTTAAAGGTTTTTCAGTTTTTTGGGATTTTCGCATATAAAGTTCCTAAAACTTGGTTTGTTTTGCTCGGAACTCTGCACACAAAACTATTTAGTATATATATTATTGTGTTGAAGTGGTTAGAATTTAAAATCATAGTTATATGCTAGAAATCATATGGTAGAAATTATAGTCATATGGTAGAAATTACGTGCTAAGTTGCGATTTTAAGCGTTTTTTAGATATTTTTTCACTTTCGTGAATAAAGTAGCTAAAACTTTGTTTGTTTTACACGAAACTTGGCACACAAAACTATTCCGTATATAATATTGTGTTGAAGTGGTTAGAATTGAAAATCATAGTTATATACCAAAAATTAGCTGCTAAGTAGTGAATTTAATGGTTTTTAAATATTTTTTGCACTTTCGCACATAAAGTAGCTCAAACTTTCTTTGTTTTGCACCTAAGAAGGCACACAACACTGTTTGGTATATATTATTGTGTTGAAGTGGTTAGAATTTAAAATCATAGCCACATTCTAGAAATTACGAGCTCATATGTGATTTTAAGGGTTTTAAAGCATTTTTAGCACTTTCGCGCATAAAATAGTTAACACTTGGTTTGTTTTGCACGAAACGTTGCACACAACACTCTTTGGTTTATATTATTGTGTTGAAGTGGTTAGAATTGAAAATCATACTCGTATGCTAGAAATTACGTGCTAAGTAGCGATTTCAAGGGTTTTAAGCTTTTTAGGCACTTTCGCGCACAAAATAGCTAAAACTTTGTTTGTTTTGCACGAACTCTGCACACAGCACTATTTGGTATATTATTATATTGAAGTGGTTAGAATAGAACAATATACTCATATGCTAGAAGTTACGTGCTAAGTTGCGATTTTAACGGTTTTTAAGTGTTTTTTGGCACTTTCGCGCATAAACTAGCTCAAACTTGCTTTGTTTTGCACGAAACTTGGCACACAACACTATTTGGTATATATTATTGTGTTGAAGTGGTTAGAATTGAAGATCATAGTTATATGCTAGAAATTACGTACTAAGTTGCGATTTTAAGGTTTTTACGGTTTTTTGACACTTTCGTGCATAAAGTAGCTAACACTTGGTTTGTTTTGCACGAAACTTTGTACACAACACGATTTGGTATATTATTGTGTTGAAGTGGTTAGAATTGAAAATCATAGTCATATGCTAGAAATTACGTGGTAAGTTGCGATTTTAAGGGTTTTTAAGCTTTTTTGGCACTTTCGCGCATAAAGTACCTAAGACATGGTTTGTTTTGCACATAACTTGGCGCACAACACTATTTGGTATATTATTGTGTTTAAGTGGTTAGAATTGAATATCATCGTCATAAGCTAGAAGTTGCGTGCTAAGTTGCAATTTAAAGGGTTTTTAAGTGTTTTTTGGCACTTTCGCGCATAAAGTAGCTAAAACTTGGATTGGTTTGGACGAAACTTGGCACACAACACAATTTGGTATATATTATTGTGTTGAAGTAGTTAAAATTTAAAATCATAGTTATATGCTAGAAATTTCGTGCTAAGTTACGATTTTAAGGGTTTTTAAATGTTTTTTGCACTTGTGCGCTTAAAGTAGCGCACACTTGGTTTGTTTTGCATGAAACTTGACACACAACACAATTAGGTATATATTATTGTGTTGAAGTGGTTAAAATTTCTAATCATTGTTATATGCTAGAAATTACGTGCTAAGTTGAGATTTTAATGGTTTTTAAGATTTTTTGGCACTTTCGTGCATAAAGTAGCTCAAACTTGGTTTGTTTTACACGAAACTTGGAACACAACACTATTTGGTACATATTTTTGTGTTGAAATGGTTATAATTGAAACCCATAGATATATGTTATAAATTACGTACTAAGTTTCGATTTTAAGGTTTTTAAGATTTCTTGGCACATTCGTGCATAAAGTAGCTAAACCTTGGTTTGTTTTGCACGAAACTTGGCACGCAACACTATTTGGTATATATTATTGTGTTGAACTTGTTAAAATTCAAAATCATAGTTATATGCTAGAAATTACCTGTAAAGTTGCGATGTTATAGGTTTTTAAGTGTTTTTTGCGTATTGGCGCATAAAGTAGTTCAAACTTGGTTTGTTTTGCACGAAATTTGGCACACAACACTAGAAATTACGTGCAAAGTTGTGAATTTAAGAGTTTTTAAATGTTTTTTGCACTTGTGCGCATAAAGTAGCGCACACTTGGTTTGTTTTACACGAAACATGGCACACAATACAATTTGGTATATATTATTGTGTTGAAGGGTTTAAAATTCAAAATCATAGTTATATGTTAGAAATTACATACTAAGTTGCGATTCTAAGGGTTTTTATGCTTTTTTGGCATTTTAGCGCTTAAAGTAGCTCAAACTTGGTTTGTTTTGCACAAAACTTGGCACACAACACTATTTGGTATATATTACTGTGTTGAAGTGGTTAAAATTTAAAATCATAGTTATCTGCTAGGAATTACGTGCAAAGAAGCGATTTTATGGGTTTTTAAATGTTTTTTGCGCCTTGGCGCATAAAGTAGTTCAAACTTGGTTTGTTTTGCACGAAATTTGACACACAACACTATTTGGTATATATTATGGTTTTGAAGTGGTTACAATATAAAATCATAGTTATCTGCTAGAAATTTCGTACTAAGTTTCGATTTTAAGATTTTTTCGGACTTTCGTGCATAAAGTAGCAAAAATTTGGTTTGTTTTGCACGAAACTTGGCACACAACATTATTTGGTATATAATATTTTGTTGAAGTAATTAAAATTTAAAATCATAGTTATATGCTTGAAATTACTAGCAAAGTTGCGATTTTATGGGTTTTTAAGTGTTTTTTGCACTTTTGCACATAAAGTAGCTCAAACTTGGTTTGTTTTGCACGAAACTTAGCACACTACACTATTTGGTATATATTATTGTGTGGAATTGCTTAGAATTGAAAATCATAGTCACATGCTAAAAATTAAGTGCTAAGTTACGATTTTAAGGGTTTTTAACCTTTTTTGGCACTTTCGCGCATAAATTAGCTAAAACATGCTTTGTTTTGCACGAAACTTGGCACACAACACTATTTGGTATATTATTCTGTTGAAGTGGTTAGAATTTAAAATCATAGTCATATGCTAGAAATTACGCGCAAAGTTTCGATTTTAAAGGTTTTTAAGTGTTTTTTGGCACTTTCGCGCATAAGGTAGCTAAAACATGGTTTGTTTTGCACAAAACTTAGCACACAATACTATTTGGTATATATTATTGTGTTGAAGTGGTTATAATATAAAATCATAGTTATCTGCTAGAAATTACGTACTAAGTTTCGATTTTAAGGTTTTTAAGATTTTTTGGCACTTTCGTACTTAAAGTAGATAACACTTGGTTTGTTTTGCACGAAACTTGGCACACAACACTATTTGATATAAATTATTGTGTTGAAGTGGTTAAAATTGAAAATCATAGTAATATGCTTGAAATTACGTGCAAAGTTATGAATTTATGGGTTTTTTTAGTGTTTTTTGCGCTTTGGCACATAAAGTAGTCCAAACTTGGTTTGTTTTGTACGAAACATGGCACACAACACTAGTTGGTATATATTATTGTGTTAAAGTGATTAAAATTAGACTAGAAATTACGTGCAAAGTCGCAATTTTATGGGTTTTTAAGGTTTTTTGGCACTTTTGCGCATAAAGTAGCTAAAACCTGGTTTGTTTTGTACGAAACTAGGGACACAACACTATTTGGAATATTATTGTGTTGAAGTGGTTAGAATTGAAAATCATAGTATTATGCTAGAAATTACATACTAAGTTGCGATTTTATGGATTTTAAGCTTTTTAGGCACTTTCGTGCACAAAGTACCTAAAACCTGGATTGTTTTGCACGAAACTAGGCACACAACACCATTTGGTATATATTATTGTGTTGAGGTGGTTTGGATTGAAAATCATAGTCACATGCTAAAAATTACGTGCTAATTTGTGATTTTAACGGTTTTAAACTTGTTCGGCACTTTCGCGCATAAAGTAGCTAAAACCTGGTTTGTTTTGGAAGAAACTAGGCACACAACACTATTTACTATATTATTGTGTTGATGTGGTTAGAATTGAAAATCATAGACATATGCTAGAAATTACGTGCTAAGTTGCGATGTTAAGGGTTTTAAGCTTTTTTGGCACTTTCGCGATTAAAGTAGCTAAAACCTGGTTTGATTTTCACGAAACTAGGCACACAACATTATTTGGTATATATTATTATGTTGAGGTGGTTAGAATTGAAAATCATAGTTACATGCTAGAAATTACTAGTTTAGTTGCTATTTTAAGGATTTTTAAGCTTTTATGGCACATTCGCGCATAAAATAGCTAAAACTTTGTTTGTTTTACTCGAAACTAGGCACACAACACTATTTGGTATATTATTGTGTTGAAGTGGTTAGATTTGAAAATTATAGTCATATGCAAGAAGTTATGTGATAAGTTGCGATTTAAAGGGTTTTTAAGGTTTTTTGGCACTTTCGCGCATAACGTAGCTAAAACTTGCTTTGTTTTGCACGAAACTTGGCACACAACACTATTTGGTATATTATTGTGTTGAAGAGGTAGAATTTAAAATCATAGTTATATGCTAGAAATTACGTGCTAAGTTTCGATTTTAAAGGTTTTTAAGTGTTTATTGGCACTTTCGCGCTTAACATAGCTCAAACATGGTTTGTTTTGTACGAAACTTGGCACACAACACTATTTGATATATATTATTGTGTTAAAGTGGTTATAATATAAAATCATAGTTATCTGCCAGAAATTACGTAATAAGTTTCGATTTAAAGGTATTAAAGATTTTTTGGCACTTTCGTACATAAATTAGCTAAAACTTGGTTTGTTTTGCACGAAACTTGGTACACAACACTATTTCGTATATATTATTGTGTTGAAGTGGTTGAAATTGAAAATCATAGTTATATGCTAGAAATTACATGCAAAGTTGCGATTTTATGGGTTTTTAAGAGTTTTTTGCGCTTTGGGGCATAAAGTAGCTCAAACTTTGTTTGTTTTGCACGAAACTAGGCACACAACACTATTTGGTTTATATTATTGTCTTGAAGTGGTTAGAATTGAAAATCATAGTAATATGCTAGGAATTACATGCTAAGTTGCGATTTTAAGTGTTTTTTGCACTTTGGCGCTTAAAATAGCTCAAACTTGGTTTGTTTTGCACGAAACTTGGCATAAAACACTATTTGGTATATATTATTGTGTTGAAGTGGTTAAAATTGAAAGTCATAGTTATATGCTAGAACTTACGTGCAAGGTTACGATTTTGTGGGTTTTTAAGTGTTTTTTGCGCTTTGGCGCATAAAATAGCTCAAACTTCATTTGTTTTGCACGAAATTTGGCACACAACACTATTTTGTATATATTATTGTGTTGAAGTGGTTAGAATTGAAAATCATAGTCAGATGCTAGACATTACGTGCTAAGTTGCGATTTTAAGCGTTTTAAGCTTTTTTGGCACTTTCGCGCATAAAGTTGCTAAAACCTGGTTTTTTTTGCACGAAAGTAAGCACACAACCCTATTTGGAATATTATTGTGTTGAAGGTGGTTATAATATAAAATCATAGTTATCTGCTTGAAATTACGTACTAAGTTTCGATTTTAAGGTTTTTAAGATTTTTTGGCACTTTCGTACAAAAAGTAGCTAAAACTTGGTTTGTTTTGCACGAAACATGGCACACAACAATATTTGGTATGTATTATTGTGTTGAAGTGGTTAGAATTGAACATCATAGTCATATGCTAGAAATTACGTGATAAGTTGCGATTTTAAGGGTTTTTAAGTGTTTTTTGGCACTTTCGCGCATAGAGGAGCTCAATCTTGGTTTGTTTTGCATGAAACTTGGCACACAACACTATTTGGTATATATTACTGTGTTGAAATTGTTACAATTAAAATTATAGTTATATTCTAGAATTTACGAACTAAGTTGTGATTTTAAGGTTTTAAAGATTTTTTGGCACTTTCGTGCATAAAGTAGCCAAAAACTTGGTGTGTTTTGCACGAAACTTAGCACACAACATGATTTGGTATATATTATTGTCTTGAAGTAGATAAAATTGAAAATCATAGTTTTATGCAAGAAGTTAAGTGCTATGTTGCAATTTAAAGAGTTTTTATGTGGTTTTTGCACTTTGGCGCATCAAGTAGCTCAAACGTGGTTTGTTTTGTAAGAAACTTGGCACACAACACTATTTGATACGTACTATTGTATTGACGTGGTTACAATTGAAAATCATAGACACATGCTAGAGATTAAGTGCTACGTTCTGATTTTAAGGGTTTTTGAGCATTTTTTGGTACTTTCGCGCATAAAGTAGCGAAAACTTGGTTTGTTTCGCACGAAATTTGGTACAGAACACTATTTGGAACATATTATTGTGTTGAAGTAGTTAAAATTAAAAATCATAGTTATATGTTAGAAATTACGTGCTAAGTTGCGATTTAAAGGTTTTTATGCTTTTTGGCACTTTCGCACATAAAGTAGTTAAAACTTGGTTTGTTTTGCACGAAACTAGGCACACAACACTATTTTGTATATTATTGTGTTGAAGTGGTTAGAATTGAAAATCATAGTCATATGCTAAGTTACGTGCTAATTTTCGATTTTAAAAGTTTTTAAGTGTTTTTTTGGCAGTTTTGCGCATAAACTAGCTCAAACTTACTTTGTTTTGCACGAAAATTGGTACACAACACTATTTGGTATATATTATTGTGTTGAAGTGGTTCTAATGAAAATCATAGTTATATGCTAGAAATTACGTACTATTTACTAGGCACTTTCGTGCATAAAGTAGCTAAAACTTCGTTTGTTTTGCACGAAACTTGGCACACAACACTATTTGATATATTATTGTGTTGAAGTGGTTAGAATTGAAAGTCATATTCATGTGCTAGAAATTACGTGCTAAGTTGCGCTTTTAAGCGTTTTAAGCTTTCTAGGCACTTTCGTGCAGAAAGTACCTAAAACCTGGATTGTTTTGCACGAAACTAGACACACAATACTATTTGGTATATATTATTGTGTTGAGGTGGTTAGGATTTAAAATCATACTCACATGCTAAAAATTACGTGCTAGGTTGCGATTTTAATGGTTTTAAGCTTTTTTGGCACTTTCGCGCATAAAGTAGCTAAAACTTGGTTTGTTTTCCAAGAAACAAGGCGCACAAGTCTATTTACTATATTATTGTGTTGAAGTTGTTAGAATTGAAAATCATAGACATATGCTAGAAATTTCATGCTAAGTTGCGATTTTAAGGGCTTTTAAGTGTTTTTTGAGTGTTTTTTGGCACTTTCGCGCATCAACTAGCTCAAACTAGGTTTGTTTTACACGAAACTTTGTACAAAACACTATTCGGTATACATTATTTTGTTTAAGTGGTTACAATATAAAATCAATGTTATCTGCTAGAAATTACGTACTAAGTTTCGATATTAAGATTTTACGATTTTTTGGCACTTTCGTGCATAAAGTAGCTAAAACTTGCTTTGTTTTGCACAAAGGTTGGCATTCAACACTATTTGGTATATATTATTGTGTTGAAGTGGTTAAAATTTAAAATCACAGTTGTACGCTAGAAATTACATGCTAAGTTGCGATTTTAAGAGTTTCTAAGCTTTTTTTGGCACTTTCGCGCATAAAGTAGCTGAAACTTGGTTTGTTTTGCACGAAGCTTGGCACACAATAGTATTTGGTATATATTATTGTGTTAAAGTGGTTAGAAATGAAAATCATAGTTCTATGCTAGAATTTACGTACTATGTTGTGATTTTAAGGTTTTAAAGATTTTTTGTAACATTAGTGAATAAAGTAGCTAAAACTTGGTTTGTTTTGCACGAAACTTGGCACACAACACTATTTGATATATTATTGTGCTGAAGTGGTTAGAATTGAAAGTCATAGTCATATTGAAGAAATTACGTGCTAAGTTGAGCTTTTAAGCTTTTAAAGCTTTTTAGGCACTCTCGTTCACAAAGTACCTAAAACCTGGTTTATTTTGCATGAAACTAGGCACACAACACTATTTGGTATATATTATTGTGTTGAGGTGGTTAGAATTGAAAATCCTAGTCACATGAAAGAAATTTTACGTGCGAAGTTGCGACTTTAAGGATTTCAAGCTTTTTTGTCATTTTTGCGCATAAGGTAGCTAAAACCTTGTTTGTTTTGCGCGAAACTAGGCACACAAAACTATTTGGTATATTATTGTGTTGAAGTGGTTAGAAATGAAAATCATAGTCATATGCATGAAATTACGTTCTAAGTTGCGATTATAAGGGTTTTAAGCTTTTTTGGCACTTTCACGAATAAAGTAGCTAAAAACTGGCTTGTTTTGCACGAAACTAGGCACACAAGACTATTTGGTATATATTAATTTGTTGAGGTGGTTAGAATTGAAAATCATGGTCACATGCTAGAAATTACTTGATAAGTTGCGATTTTAAGGGTTTTTAAGCTTTTTTGGCACTTTTGCGGATCAAGAAGCTAAAACTTGGTTTGTTTTACACGAAAAAAGGCACAGAACACTATTTAGTATATTATTGTGTTAAAGTGGTTAGAATTGAAAATCATAGTCATATGCTAGAAATTACCAGCTAAGTTGAGATTTTAAGGGTTTTAAAGTGTTTTTTGGCACTTTCGCGCATAAAGTAGCTGAAACTTGGTTTGTTTTTTGCACGAAACTTTGCATACAACACTATTTGGTATATATTATTGTGTTGAAGTGGTTAGAATTGAAAATCATAGTTATATGCTAGAAATTACGTGCTAAGTTGCGATTTTAAGGGTTTTTAAGCTTTTTTGCCACATTCTCGCATAAAATAGCTAAAACTTGGTTTGTTTTGCACAAAAAGTTGGCACATAACACTATATGGTATATTATTGTGTTGAAGTGGTTAGAATTGAAAATCATAGTCATATGCTAGAAGTTACGTGCTAAGTTGAGATTTTAGAAGTTTTTAAGTGTTTTTTGGCACTTTCGCGCATAAACTAGCTCAAACTTGCTTTGTTTTGCACGAAAATTGGTACACAACACTATTTAGTATATATTATTGTGTTGAAGTGGTTCGAAATGAAAATCATAGTTATATGCTAGAAATTAAGAACTAAGTTGCGATTTTAAGGTTTTTAAGATTATTTTTAACATTAGTGCATAAAGTAGCTAAAACCTGGTTTGTTTTGCATGAAACTTAGCACACAACACTATTTGGTATATATATTATTGTGTTGAGGTGGTTAGAATTGAAAATCCTAGTCACATGCTAGAAATTTTACGTGCGAAGTTGCGATTTTAAGGGTTTTATGCTTTTTTAGCATTTTCGCGCATAAGGTAGCTAAAACCTTGTTTGTTTTGCGCGAAACTTGGCACACAAAACTATTTATTATATTATTGTGTTGAAGTGGTTAGAAATGAAAATCATAGTCATATGCTTGAAATTACGTGCTAAGTTGCAATTATAAGGGTTTTAAGCTTTTTTGGCACTTTCGCGAATAAAGTAGCTAAAACCTGGTTTGTTTTGCACGAAACTAGGCACACAAGACTATTTGCTATATATTATTGTGTTGGGGGGGTTCAAATTGAAAATCATAATCACATGCTAGAAATTACTTGATAAGTTGCGATTTTAAGGGCTTTTAAGCTATTTTGGCACTTTTGCGCATCAAGAAGCTAAAACTTGGTTTGTTTTACACGAAAAAAGGCACAGATTACTATTTAGTATATTATTGTGTTAAAGTGGTTAGAATTGAAAATCATAGTCATATGCTAGAAATTACCAGCTAAGTTGAGATTTTAAGGGTTTTAAAGTGTTTTTTGGCACTTTCGCACATAAAGTAGCTGAAACTTGGTTTGTTTTGCACGAAACTTTGCATACAACACTATTTGGTATATATTATTGTGTTGAAGTTGTTCGAATTGAAAATCACAGTTATATGCTAGAAATTACGTGCTAAGTTGCGATTTTAAGGGTTTTTAAGCTTTTTTGCCACTTTCGCGCATAAAATAGCTAAAACTTGGTTTGTTTTGGACAAAAAGTTGGCACACGACACTATTTAGTATATATTATTTTGTTAAAGTGGTTAGAATTGAAAATCATAGTCACACGCTAAAAATTACGTGCAAAGTTGCGATTTTAAGGGTTTTAAGCTTTTTTGGCACTTTCGCGCATAAGGTAGCTAAAACTTGGATTGTTTAGCACGAAACTAGGCACACAAGACTATTTGGTTTATTGTTGTGTTGAACTGGTTAGAATTTAAAATCATAGTCATATGCTAGAAATTACGTGCTAAGTTGCGATTTTAAGGGTTTTTAAGTATTTTTTGGCACTTTCGCGCATAAGTAGCTCAAACTTTGTTTGTTTTGCACGAAACATGGCACAAAAAACTATTTGGTATATATTATTGTGTTGAAGTTGTTACAATCTAAAATTATAGTCATAAGCTAGAAATTACGTACTAAGTTGCGATTTTAAGGGTTTTTAAGCTTTTTTGGCACTTTCGCGCATAAAGTAGCTAAAATATGCTTTGTTTTGCACGAAACTTGGCACACAACACTATTTGGTATATTATTGTGTTGAAGTGGTTAGAATTGAAAATCATAGTCATATGCAAGAAATTACATGCTAAGTTGCGATTTTAAGAGTTTTTAAGTGTTTTTTGGCACTTTCGCGCATAAGGTAGCGCACACTTGGTTTGTTTTGCACGAAACTTGGCGTAGAACACTATTTGATATATATTATTGTGTTGAAATTGTTAGAATATAAAATCATTGTCATGTGATAGAAATTACGTGCAAAATTGCGATTTTAAAGGTTTTGAAGCTTTTTTGGAACTTTCGCGCACAAAATAACTAAAACTTGGTTTGTTTTGCATGAAACCTTGCACACAACACTATTTTGTATAGATTATTGTGTTGAAGTGGTTAGAATTGAAAATCTTAGTCATATAGTACAATTACGTTCTAAGTTGCGATTTTATGGGTTTTTTGGTGTCTTTTGCACTTTCGCGCATAAAGTAGTTCAAACCTTGTTTGTTTTGCATGAAACTTGGCACACAACACTATTTGGTATATATTATTTTGTTGAAGTGGTTAAAAATTAATATTATAATTATATGCTAGAAATGACGTGCTAAGTAGTGATTTTAACGGTTTTTAAATGTTTTTTGCACTTTCGCACATCAAGTAGCTCAAACTTTGTTTGTTTTGCACGAAACATGGCACACAACACTATTTGGTAAATATTATTTTGTGAAAGTGGTTACAATTGAAAATCATAGTCACATGCTAGAAATTACGTGCTAAGATGCAATTTTAATGGTTTTTAAGCTTTTTTTGTAATTTCGCGCACAAAGTAGACAAAACTTGGATTGTTTCGCACGAAACTTGGCACACAACAATATTTGGTTTATATTATAGTGTTGAAGTGGTTAGAATTGAAAATCGTAGTCATATGCTAGAAATTACGTGCTGGGTTGCGATTATAAGGATTTTTTAGTTTTTTTGGCACTTTCGCTCATAAAGCAGCTAAAACATCATTTGTTTTGCACAAAACTTGCCACACAGCACTATTTGGTATATTTTGTTGAAGTGGTTAAAATTGAATATCATAGTCATATGCAAGAAATTACGTGCTAAGGTGCGGATTTAGGGGTTTTAAGTGTTTTTTGCCACTTTCGCGCATAAAGTAGCTAAAACTTGGTTTGTTTTGCACGAAACTTGGCACACAACAATATTTGGTATATATTATTGTGTTGAAGTGGTTAAAATTTAAAATCATAGTTATATGCAAGAAATTACGTGCTAAGTTGCGATTTTAAGGGATTTTAACTGTTTTTTGCACTTTCGCACATAAAGTAGCTCAAACTTTGTTTGTTTTGCACTTTTAAGCTTTTTTGCTAAGATGCTAGAAATTACTTACTAAGATGCGATTTTAATTGTTTTTAAACTTTTTTGGCACTTTTGCGCATAAAGTACATGAAACTTGGTTTGTTTCGCACGAAACATGGCACACAACACTATTTAGTTTATATTATTGTGTTGAAATGGTTAGAATTGAAAATCATATTCATATGCTACAAATTACGTGCTAAGTTGCGATTTTAAGGGTTTTAAGATTTTTAGGCACTTTCGCGCACAAATATAGCTAAAACTTTGTTTGTTTTGCACGAAACTTGGCACACAACACTATTTGCTATATTATTATGTTGAAGTGGTTAGAATTGATAATCATAGTCATATGCTAGAAGTTAGGTGCTAAGTTACGATTTTCAATGTTTTTAAGTGATTTATGGCACTTTCGCGCATAAAGTAGCTCAAACTTGCTTTGTTTTGCACAAAACTTGGCACACAAAACTATTTATTACATTTTATTGTGTGGAAGTGGTTAGAAATTAAAATCATAGTCATATGCTAGAAATTACGTGCTAAGTTGCGATTTTAAGGGTTTTAAAGTTTTTTTGGCACTTTCGTGCATAAAGTAGTTAAAACTTGGTTTGTTTTACACGAAACTTGGCACACGACACTATTCGGTTTATATTATAGTTTTGAAGTGGTTAGAATTGAAAATCATATTGATATGCTAGAAATTACGTGCTAAGATGCAGTTTCTAGTGTTCTAAGCTTTTTAGGCATATTCACGCACAAAAAAGTTTAATCTTTGTTTCTTTTGCACAAAACTTGGCCCACCACACTATTTGGTATATTATTATGTTGAAGTGGTTAGAATTGAAAATCATAATCATATGCTAGAAGTTACGTGCTAAGTTATGATTTTAAGGGTTTTTAAGAGTTTTTTGGCACTTTCGCGCATAAACTAGCTCAAAACTTGGTACACAACACTATATGGTATATATTATTGTGTTGAAGTGGTTAGAATTGAAAATCATAGCTACATGCTAGAAGTTACGTACTAAGTTACGATTTTAAGGTTTTTAATATTTTTTGTAACTTTCGTGCATAAAGTAGCTAAAACTTGGTTTATTTTGCACGAAACTTGGCACACAACACTAATTGATATATTATTGTGTTGAAATGGTTAGAATTGAAAGTCATAGTCATATGCTAGAAATTACGTGCTACGTTGCGATTTTAAGGGTTTTTAAGCTTTTTTTGCACTTTCGCACAAAAAGTAGCTAAAACATTGTTTGTTTTGTACAAAACTTGGCAAACAACACTATTTTGTATATTATTGTGTTGAAGTGGTTAGAATTAAACATCATAGTCATATGCTAGAAATTACGTGCTAAGTTGCGATTTAAGGGTTTTTAAGTGTTTTTTGGCACTTTCGCGTTTGAAATTTGCTACACAACACTATTTGGTATATATTATTGTGTTGAAGTGGAAAAAATTTAAAATCATAGTCATATGCTAGAAATTACGTGCTAAGTTGCGACTTTAATGGGTTTTAAGCTTTTTTGTCACTTTTGAGCATAAAGTAGCTTAAACTTGGCTTGTTTTGCACGACACTTGGCACACAACACTATTTTGTACATACTATTGTGTTGATGTGGTTACAATTGAAAATCATAGTAACATGCTAGAAATTACGTGCTAGGTTCCGATTTTAAGGGTTTTTAAGCCTTTTTTAACACTTTCGCGCATAAAGTAGCTAAAACTTGGTTTGTTTTGCACGAAACTTGGCATACAACACTAGTTGGTATATTATTGTGTTGATGTGGTTAGAATTGAAAATTATAGTCATATGCTAGACATTACGAGCTAAATTTCAATTTAAAGGATTTTTAAGTGTTTTTTGGCAATTTCGTGCATAATGTAGCTCAAGAGGGGGGGTGAATTGTTGTGTTTCTAGCTTTACTTCGTTTTTCTTTTAATTTGCGGAATTTTAACAAACAAAATAAAGCTTAAACTTAAAAAGCAAAAGATAACAAGGAGACAAAGATTTTACGTGGAAACCTTCTTGGCCTAATAAGAAGGAAAACCACGACCCCCCGGGATTTCAAAATTCTAACTATGTTTTAGGCAATCAAATACAATTACATAAAACAGTTTGCTTCACTTGAAGCTTCTCTACTCTAGGCCTATTTCTCTTTCTCTACTTTCCCCTTCTCTTTCTCTTCTCACGTTTCACTTCTCTATTCCCTTAGACTTCTCATGAGTCTAATTACAACAAATCACTCAATAACCCTTACAAGGCCAATTCTCAAGAGGATAAAAATTAAAATTATTACTTAAGAAAAATATAATAAATTAATTGGCATTTAAAAACAGAAAATATTTTTCTTAATGGATACTCTTGGATCCCTACGGTTTGAGCAAAGTTCCTCCTATTTATAGTGGGAACAGCCAGCAGTTACCTTAGACACACCTCCCACTATCCTCCACGTTCTCAAAACAAAAGATAGTGGTCTTGCCAAAAAGTAAACATCCGGCTGTCATTTGCTCAAAGAAAAAAGCGGTTTCCTTAGGCTAAAAATAGCATAGGAATTAAAAACACAAGATCCTAAAAAATAGGAGATCTTAATCTTTAGAAGAAAAAGTCTTAGGCTATTTTTAGATAACCTAAAAATAGTTTAGCCAATTAACTTACTAATTAATTTAAGCAACTAATTTAAGATTTAACCGTTTACATCAACTAAAAACAGAATAATAAAATAACTGCAATTTTCCAGTCGATGTTTTTCTCCAGACCTGCTAAGTAGGAACAACGTACTGTCTCCAGCTTCAACTTCTGTTAAATTGTTCATTTTGGGAACAGTAGACTGTACATCTACTTTCAACTTTATAACACTTATCTAACTTCTTGGATCTTTAAGACATGTACAACCTCCACGAATCAAGTCCTAGGCTTCATCAACGATTTCAACAAAATCGGATATTCACCTACAAAACAATCTCTAAAATATGTTTGTTTATTTAAAAGTGAAGTCATCATCAAAACCTTAAGACCCAACAAATTCCCCCTTTTTGATGATGACAAACTTTATAAACAAATTTAAGTATACTAGAGTAAAACAAATTTCTTAGAGCATACTAGAGATTAAAGCAACTCTAAATAACTTAGTAAATCAACTTGTTACAATATAATTTACCAAGCATACATAATCCAACTTACTCTATAAAAACATAATATCAAATATGTTTAAAAATTTCAAAAATAATTAAACTAAAACAAACTAATATAAAATAGACTAAAACAAAAATTATTAAGCATTTTCAAAAATTATTAGATTCTAAGCTATCATAAACACAGCATATTAACTTCCATAAAAAGCAATATAAATCAATCAAGATATATACTGTGTAATCGCAGCTCTCCTTAAGTTTGTGCATAATCTTCCCCATTTTGTCATCAATCAAAAAGAATATGGGGTTATCAAACCTCAGCGCAAACCATATAGATGTGTCAGTGATGAAAGCAAGAAACAATAATGAAAGTAAGCACCATAAAAAGCAATCAAATCTGCATAGTGTTAGTCATCACAGACCAGAAATAAAAATAAAAGAAAGAAATGTAGCAGTTGTTCAAATACAAACTTGTACCCCAGATGGTACAAAGAAAAGTGAAATTGTTTGATTAGTGTTACAGCCAACAAATCAATAAAAACATGGGAAGAGGAATCAGGGAGCAGTCTCTTCTTCATCGATGAACTCAGTCTGTACTTCCACTATGTCCAGCTTGGCACCAAGACGGCTCTCCATCTGGTTAAGCTGATCAACAATTGAAGCAAGTGAGACTCGAATTTCGTCTTGAAAAGTAGTGAATTGAGACTGTAGGTCAAGAAGCTTGGAGAAAATGAAGTTTGAAGAAGCTGCAGGAACAGAATCAGGGTTAGCACAAGCATTACCTGGTGAAGACTGAGATGGTGGTGGTGTAAAGTGGATAGGTGATTGAGGTGGTGATGGATTGTGATGTGGTGGTGATGGAGTGTGATGTGGTGATGATGTGGTTGGCTTGGGAGAGGGAGGTTTATTGGATGTAGACTCAAGCATGGTCTCAAATGTGGTATCATCAACCATTGTAGCCTTACGTTTCGAGGCTAACCTCCTACTCTTCCTCTGAACATATTTAGCCTTTCTCTTCAATGCTATCACAGTCTCTTCATCACTTGAATCATTACAGAGATTGTGATAAGCATCTTCTCCTAAGACTCCTTCCTGTTCTGCTTTCCCCTTACTAGCTTCTCCATCCTGTTCCCCTTTTTCTTCTGTTTCAATATTATCAGTGGGAACAGGTCCTTGCTCCTTTTCCTCTTTTTCTTCCTGTTCTTCCTCCCTTAATTTTTCTTCTTCTTTTTCAATCCCTTCTTCTTCAGAACCAACTTCAACTTCCTCCTCTAAATAATGTGTTAACATCCCTTCATCAGTTAATTTTAAGTGCAAATTTTGTAAACACTTTGCACCTATCTTCATGTTGGGTCCCACTGGGAATTCCAACCCTTCCAAAGGGACATCAAATTTTCAGTATTTCTCGAGTCCGAAACCAACAGACATGTCTTTTGATATTTCTTCAGCACTATTAGGATCACTATGCTTCGAACGTTTGACTACTTTGGAGGATGAACCACTTGAAATCTTGCGTTTGGTACTGGTAGGTTCAGTAGTATGTTTGGGTGATTCTTTTGTGGTTTCTGTGGTTGTGGGTGGTGCAGCATCCAGTAATGATGGAGGATGAACCACTTTTAGAGGTTGTGGCTGGGTATGTGTACGGGATTTAGGGGTTTTCTTGCCTGATTTTGAAGATCTTGGGGTTTTCATTTTGAACTTTTGAAAAGGTTGAGAGAAAAGGAGGAGAACGGTTTCTTGAGGAAGAGGAATATGTATGCGTATTATGATGTACGGTGACAACTTTTGAAGGTTTTGAAATGACGGTTTCCTTAAGTCCCATCTCATCAATGCCTTCATCATTACTTGTGATTTGGAAGGATTATATGAAGAAATGAAAACCATTTCCCATAATTTTTTATTTATTTTTTTTTTATTGATTTATGTTGACCATATATAAAAAAAATATTATGAACAAAATTATGAAATATTAAATTATAAAAAGAATGAATTATGATATTATAAAATATTATATGAAGAGAATAACGAACATACTGCTTTATTAAGAGTTTACCTGATCCATTCAACAATTGATTCTCAATCAAGATATTGAGGTTGATTCCTGACCTTTTTCATTCTCATGATGCTTTAATGGGAATTTCATGCAACCAACTTTAGTGGAGCTTGATCATACCAAGTTCCAATCTCATCTTATCATATTGTTCCCTTGGAATTTGTTTGGTCAGAATATCTGCAACTTGTTCGTTTGTATTAACATGCTTTAATACAATATTTTTGTTTTCTACATTATCCTTAAGAAAAGGATGTCTAATATGTATATGTTTAGCTCGTGAGTGATGCACTGGATCTTTAGATATACATATGGCACTGGTATTATCACAATAAATAGGAATGCATTCAATTTTGATACCAAAATCTGTTAGTTGCTGTTTTATCCAAAGCATTTGGGAACAGCAAGCTGCTGCTGCTACGTATTCAGCTTCGGCTGTGGATAATGTAACCGTGTTTTGTTTCTTGGAACTCCATGAAACTAAACATGAGCCTAGGAATTGTACCATACCTGACGTACTTTTTCTATTAACTAGATCACCTGCATAATCTACATCACTAAAACCTTTTAAATCATAAACATCACTTTTAGGATAAAATAGGGACAAGTCGTCTGTTCCCTTCAAATATCTTAAAATCTGTTTTACTGCTGTGAGATGTGATTCTTTGGGGTTGGACTGAAATCTAGCACAGAAACCAACACTAAATGAAATATCGGGTCTACATGCAGTTAGATATAATAAGGAACCTATCATGCCTCGATACATTGTTTGATCTACGTTAGTTCCTTTTAGGTCTTCATCTAATCTAACATTTGTAGCCATGGGTGTATGGTTGGTTTTAGCGTTGTTTAGCCCATACTTCTTAAGAAGTTCTTTTATGTATTTTTGTTGATGAATAAAAATACCATTTTCAGTTTGTTTAATTTGCAAACCAAGAAAGAAATTTAATTCTCCCATCATGCTCATTCAAATTCTGTGCCCATAAGGTTGGCAAATTCTTTACATAACAAATCATTGGTCGCACCGAAAATAATATCATCAACATAAATTTGAACAACTAAAATATCATAACCTTTATTCTTAAAGAATAAGGTTTTGTCAATTTTTCCTCTTACAAAGTTATTTTAAATCAAAAACTTTGATAGTCTTTCATACCATTGCCTAGGAGCTTGCTTCAAGTCATATAAAGCTTTGTCAAGCTTGTAGACATGATCAGGACAAGAGGTGTTCTCAAAACCTGGGGGTTGTTCAACAAAAACTTCTTCATCAAGAAAACCATTTAAGAACGCACATTTCACATCCATTTGATATAACTTAAAGTTCATAAATGCAGCAAAAGAAATTAAAATTCTAATAGCCTCTAACCTTGCAACCGGAGCAAATGTCTCGGTGTAATCAATACCTTCTTGTTGATTATACCCTTTGACCACGAGTCTTCCTTTGTTTCTTACAATTATTCCATGCTCATCTAGCTTATTCCGAAATACCCATTTTAAACCGATTACCTTTTTGCCTTTTGGTTTGGGTTCTAAGTGCCATACTTTGTTTCTTTCAAATTAATTTAATTCATCTTGCATGGCTACTATCCAATCGGAATCCTTTAAAGCTTCTTCGTGATTTTTGGGTTCAAGTGATGATAGGAACGCAAAATGTGCACAAAAGTTTCTCAGTTGGGATCTGGTTTGTGTTCCCTTATTCATATCACTTATAATCAGATCAAGAGGATGATAACTTTGATATTTCCAAGGTTTGGGCACAAATTCTCTTGAGGGAACAGTAGCATGTTCTAGCTCCACATGTTGATTGGCATTTTGTTCAGCTACTGGATCATTTTGCTCATCTGCGGGAATAGCTGAATTGGGAACAGTTTGCTGGTCCAGTTGTGCTGGCAGTTCCTGGACTTGGTCAGTTTTTTCTTCGTCTTCTTGTATTGGCTGTTCACCTGCTGTTCCTTGATCTTGCACCTTTATTTCTTCATCATCTTCTAGATTTGCAAGACCTATTTTGACATTGTTTTTTTCCTGTTCACTTGTTGAAAAGTTAGTTTCATCAAAAATTATGTGAACGGATTTCTCCACGCACATTGTTCTCTTATTATAAACTCTGTAAGCTTTGCTATGTGATGAATAACCGAGAAATACTGCTTCATCACTTCTTTCATCAAATTTACCTATATTTCGTTTTCCATTTACATGAACAAAACATTTGCATCCAAACACTCGAAAATAGGAAATATTTGGTTTAACACCTTTAAGCAATTCATAGGGTGTTTTAGAAGTGATTGGTCTTATTAATACACGATTCAAAGTATAACATGCAGTATTGACGGCCTCGGCCCAAAAATTTCTAGGTAGACCACTAGCAATCAAGATAGTCCTAGCCATTTCTTCTAGGGTTCTATTTTTCCTTTCTACCACTCCATTTTGTTGTGGTGTTCTAGGAGCGGAAAAATATTGATTTATACCATGTTCATTACAATAATTCATAAAGTTTGAATTTTCAAATTCTTTGCCATGATCTGATCTTATGTGAACAATTAGATTATTGGTAGATTTTTGTATTTTGTTAGCAAAAGAAACAAACTCATCAAAAGCTTCATCTTTGCTTACTAAAAATAGGGTCCAAGTAAATCTACTATAGTCATCAACTATGACAAACACATATCTTTTGCCACTACGGCTTTGTGTTCTCATAGGTCCACATAGATCCATATAAATTAATTCTAATGGTCTAGAGGTAGTCACCAGATACTTTGATTTAAAGGATGACCGCACTTGTTTTCCTTTAGCACAAGGATCACAAATTTCCTTTTTGAGGAATTTTATTGCTGGTAATCCTCTTACTAGGTCTTTTGATCTTAAAGTGTTAATCAATGAATAGCTAGCATGACCTAGACGTTTGTGCCAAAGCAGTGGGTCTTCTTCTATAACGCTTAAACACGTTAGACTGGTTTTGGGAACAGTGTTCAGGTCCACAACATAAGTGTTCCCTTTTCTGATTCCCTCAAGCACAGGGTTTCCTGTGTTGTTCCTAGAAATTATGCATCGTTCAGAAGTAAACTTAACAGAGTTACCTTTATCACAAAATTGAGAAATACTTAAAAGATTGTGTTTTAAATTCTCGACTAAAAATACATTGTCAATGGCATGGGAACTCGACCTTCCAACCTTTCCTTTGGCGATTATCTCACCCTTCATATTATCACCGAAGGTTACAGTTCCTCCATCATATGCTTCAAGTGAGAGAAATTTAGATTTGTCACCCGTCATGTGCTTGGAACATCCACTGTCGAGATACCATGAGTTGTTCCCCCTCACTTGAACCTGCACAGGAAATTAAAAGTTAGGTTTAGGAACCCAGTTATCCTTGGGTTCCTTGTCGATTATACATGAATCATATTTCTTGATCCATAACTGTTCGACATGGATTTTATTTGCTATGTGGTGCTGTTCCCTTTTTATACAATGATATTTTAGGTGTCCAATTTTACCACAAAAGTAACAGATTTTACTACTAGGGAGATCAACATAAACCTTTTTCTTTTTATCATTTTTAACATAACCTAGACCTTCTTTACTTTTTGGTTTAGCATTTAGAATCCATTTGGGAACTTCATTGATTTTCCCTTTTCCTTTTAAATTAAGTTGATCTTTTAGATAATTATTTTCTCTTTCACATGATTCTAATTTTAATTTCATTTCTTGAAATTCCGTGTTAAACACATGAGTGGATTTATCATTTTCATCCAATTTTAATTCTAACAATTTGTTTTGATTCTTTTCAATGTTAAGAATGATGAATTCCTGCTTTATTTTCTCCAATTGCTCTTTTAAAATGATATTCTTATCTAACAAATCAAAAAATCTACTTTGCACATCGAACCTAAAAGTATTTAAGTATGAGATGTGATCTTTACTTAACTTAAGGTCTTTCTCAATTTGGAGACACTTAGTTGTTTTTTTTTCCAACTTCTCTTGTATTTCCAAAAATAACTTAATTAATTTATCCTTACTTAAACTGAATAGATGTTTAGGAGAAGAACTAGAAGACATTACCTCTCTTTCCTTAGTCTCTTCATGAGATGCCATGAGACACAGATTTGCAGTTTCTTCCTCTACTGGAACTTCAGTTTCAGCTTCGCTTTCAGTGTCACCCCAAGCTGCGATCATTGCTTTACGAAAATCTGTTCTGAAGTTTCCCTTCTTTGGAATTCTTCCAGCTTCCCTTGTCTTCCCTTTGCCCTTCTCATTCTTCCATAGAGGGCAATCCTTGATGAAGTGATCAGTACTTCCACATTTGTGGCATTCAAAATTTGTCTTCATGTTAGCAGTTCCTCTTTCCTTATTATTTCTTTGGTTTCTATATTTGCTCATTAGGAGGTCAATCTTGGATCGCTTCACTTCACTAGTACCTTCATGGGTAACTTCCAGCAGGTCCAAAATCTGCTTTGCCATTTTGCAACCCATGATACGATTATGTTCATTTGGCCCGAGACCACAGTGAAGCAGCTTGATAGCAAGAGCGTTCATCTCCATCTTTTGAAAGTCTTCCTTTTCATATTCAGTTATTGGTTTAGGAATTGATTCATTGTTGGAGTTGATGGTCGTCACTTCGAAATCTCCTATTTCAATTACTCTCCATACTTGGTAATTTTCGGCCTTTATAAAAATTTCCTTCCTATTTTTCCAGTAGGTATAGAATTTCCCATCGAACATGGGTGGCCTTTGCGTAGAGTACCCTTCTTCCATGCGTTCGTTCATCTTCAACATCTTGCCAGGGAACAGGATACTGCTCTCAGGGTTTCCTGATTAAATGAGGAACAAGGCTCTGATACCAATTGTTGAAATACACGAAGATGGTCGAATGCAACAAGAGGGGGGTGAATTGTTGTGTATCTAGCTTTACTTCGTTTTTTCTTTTAATTTGCGGAATTTTAACAAACAAAATAAAGCTTAAACTTAAAAAGCAAAAGATAAAAAAGGAGACAAAGATTTTACGTGCAAACCTTCTTGGCCTAATAAGAAGGAAAACCACGACCCCCGGGATTTCAAAATTCTCACTATGTTTTAGGCAATCAAATACAATTACATAAAACAGTTTGCTTCACTTGAAGCTTCTCTACTCTAGGCCTGATTCTCTTTCTCTACTTTCTCTACTTTCTCTTCTCACGTTTCACTTCTCTATTCCCTTAGACTTCTCATGAGTCTAATTACAACAAATCACTCAATAACCCTTACAAGGCCAATTCTCAAGAGGATAAAAATTAAAAGAATTTTTTAAGAAAAATATAATAAATTAATTGGCATTTAAAAATAGAAAATATTTTTCTTAAATGATCTCCCTTTAATGGACACTCTTGGATCCCCACGGTTTGAGCAAAGTTCCTCCTATTTATAGTGGGAACAGCCAGCAGTTACCTTAGACACACCTCCCACTATCCTCCACCTTCTCAAAACAAAAGATAGTGGTCTTGCCAAAAAGTAAACATCCGGCTGTCATTTGCTCAAAGAAAAAAGCGGTTTCCTTAAGCTAAAAATAGCATAGGAATTAAAAACACAAGATCCTAAAAAATAGGAGATCTTAATCTTAAGAAGAAAAAGTCTTAGGCTATTTTTAGATAACCTAAAAATAGTTTAGCTAATTAACTTCCTAATTAATTTAAGCAACTAATTTAAGATTTAACCGTTTACATCAACTAAAAATAGAATAATAAAATAACTGCAATTTTTCAGTCGATGTTTTTCTCCAGACCTGCTACGTAGGAACAGCGTACTGTCTCCAGCTTCAACTTCTGTTAGATTGTTCATTTTGGGAACAGTAGACTGTACATCTACTTTCAACATTATAACACTTATCTAACTTCTTGGATCTTTAAGACATGTACAACCTCCACGAATCAAGTCCTAGGCTTCATCAACGATTTCAACAAAATCGGATATTCACCTACAAAACAATCTCTAAAATATGTTTGTTTATTTAAAAGTGAAGTCATCATCAAAACCTTAAGAGCCAACAGTAGTAGATACATAGGAACTACCTTGAGCCAACTTGAACTTAGATAATTTCTTATCCATGATTGCTTCGATTTTAGCTACAATAGAATCCAAGTTGCTCGTGTCAATCATTCCTCGAGCTAGCCCACTACTCCTTGCTCTTCCCAAAGAGCTATTTTTGGATACCTCTTCAATCTTTGACTTCACATAGTTGCATGGGAATTTTGAGGGTTTCCCACCAACCGCTAAGTCTAGAAGTGCCTTTTTGGAATCATTAAACCCATCGTAGAAGAAGGTGTTCAAGTGATTCTCCTCGTACTCGTGATGGGGGAAAGCTCGGATCATTCTCTTAAATCTACTCCAAGCGGCACTAAGGTTCATCATCATCCTCTTTGATTGACGCAACCATTTCATCGTCTCCTTTGTGATTCAACAAAAGTTCAAAGCCTTATATAAAGGACTACAAATAGCGTAGATTTATCTTATAACACATATTTGTAATACATCATTAATGTAAGGAAAATTCTACATGGTAGCATCTATTTTTCATTAAACGCCAGTGGTAGCACTTTTGTAAAATTTTCCACATGGTAGCATCTAGTTTATGCACTATAACTTCTGTAGCATTTTACGTTAAATTCTTGTTAATTTCTGTTAAATTCATCATTTTGTAAGATTTTTTCACATTATAGCATCCAATTTTTGCTCTTAAATTTTTAATTCACCATTTAACGTTTAATTTACCGATTAATTTATCAAAGCCGTTACATGTTGTAACAATTTTATTTTCATTCAAATTATTGGAATTATAAAGTTCAAAAGGTGCATTACAAACACTAATAAATAATTCAAAAGGCACATTTTATAAGCTCAAAAGGTACATTTCATAAGTTCAAAAAGTGCATTCCAAGCACTTATACATATCTACTTATTGTTACAACATTTAAGAACATTTAAGGGTATTGATAAATTAATTGGTAAATTAAACGATAAAATAGTGAATTAAACATTTGAGCGCAAAAACTGGATGCTACCATGTGGAAAAATCTTACAAAATGATGAATGAAATGGAAATTAACAAGAATTTAACCGAAAATGCTACTTAGATAGATAGTGCATAAACTAGATGCTACCATATGGAAAAGCATGCAAAAATGCTACCACTGGCATTTCATGAAAAATAAATGCTACCATATGAAATTTCTCTAAGTATAATATAAAGGAGCTACACTCTTGTGACCCAAAGCAATCTTGGAAATCACACTAGCAGCATCACCTTCAAAATGGATCTTGTCGTAAGTCGTAACCAAGCTGTAAAGCCAGCTCTAAACCGAACATTGCAGCCATAGCTTCACCACATTCTTGGGTGGTACTTTGTTACAAGTTATAATGGACTTTTTTTTGGATTGGTATAGATTATTGATTTTTTTTTTTTCAATTTTTCGGATGATATTGTCTAGTAAATTATGGTTAGGCAATTGATCATGTCTAGTTTGGAATTCATAGTTAGAGAAATGTGCAAATTTATTTATGATATTGTTTTAATTGGTAGTTCAAGAAAAAAAAAGTACATAAATATGTCTACTGGATTTATTTTGTTGCTAAGATCACTATAGCAAATATTATTACTTAATTGAATTAATTTTACCTAAACTTCTTTATATGTATAATGTAAAATATGGTTAATTAAAAGCTTTTTAGTATGTCTCAATACATATTTTTTAAAATCAACTTTTTAGAATCATATATAACTAAAGACATTAAAAGTTTTAAAATGTCTATTAAATAGAATGAAGAACAGAAATGTAATAACCTCAAAAAGAAGAGGTCAGGGAGCATTAGGTTAAAACAGGAGAGATTAAATTACAAACATTCTTCCGACTATTCAAGATACAAAAAGAGCGACAATTCATGCAACATAAACCACTTACTGCGACAATTCATGCAACATAAACCACTTACTGCGTTGTCTATTTTGACTAAGGGAGCACATCAGTGTCATCCTAACTGAACCAGTAATCCCCTTCGTTAAATTTGACCTATTTTCATGCAGGTGCTCTCTTGAGAGAAATCTTTTATAAAGACGGCTCTTAAAAATTCAGCCCAAATCTAATTTATATTAATTTAAAAAAAAAACTGTTGCTGAAATCAAAGCGCGCGTGTCAAGTAGAATGTGAAAAGTTACGTAATATATTTGGAGTTATAATAATATTTATTTGGCGTTATAACATTTTGGTGTTATAACATAATTTATTTGGGATTATAACATAATATATTTAAAGTTATAACCCCAAATATATGCAAAACACCAAATAATGTATTATGTTATAACTCCAAACAAATAATGTTATAACCCTAACACGTTCGCTTTGATTTCAGTAGCAGTTTTTTTTTAAATTAACATAAAATAGATTTGGACTGGGCTTTTAAAAGCCGCCTTTACAAAAGACGGTCTCAAATAAGAATTTGTGATTTTCATGGACTACGGGCTTGTAATACCCAAGATAGGTGGGATCGGCCCACATCCACGTCTACCTCTTCCAATTATATACATGTACTTCTGTTTTTGGAGCTCTCCCTAGTTCCTATATTCTACAAAATTTCTATATCTATTACTCCATCATTTTCCTCATTCATGGCATAATCATAAACAGGCGGCATATTATCTAACTCGTATAAATGTTGAACACTTAGCTTGATATCATCTAACTCTGTTTGAATAGATGATACCTTTGATCTTAGCTCCGATCTTTCGTGCTCCCAAAAAGCTCTATCGTTTTCTCGTCGAGATTGAACATATGATATTCGCTTATGCAACCGAATACACTCATTCCTTAGAAAATTGATTTCTCTTCTACTTCTTTCTACACTAGTTGATATTTCATCAGACCAATGGAAACATTGACATTGCTGCAAATAGTTTCAAAAAGAAAGGAAACAAGTATGAGTAAATAGACAAACTAATACTTTATAATGAGTAAAAACAATAAGTGAGCGAAATAGAATACACACATGATGAAAAACATTTTTGGGGCAGTTATAGAATAATCTATAGGGGTTCCTCATAGTTTTTGATATCCTTAATTTGGCAGGAAGCCCACAGAAACACTGCAACTCAATGTTTTCATTGGTACTTGCTTCCACAGATGAGCTGACCTCGTCTGAATCATGGCCCTGGTGATGATCTGTCCTGCTGTGAGATCTTGAAACAACATGTTAAAAGCGTGGTCAATCGAAATGATGTGCTACTCTGAATGATATAGTAGTTTTCTAGACATGCAAATACAATTAGAAGCTTCTACAAAGAAGAGAGAACCATCTACTTTGAAAACGCAAATTCAATCTTTTATGGAAACCCCGAGAAAGATTAGCTGATAATCACTTAGTACTGATCTGTGGCTTGGGCTTGCCATATCTAAGGAACTAATTCATGGATAGCTTCAACCGTATGATTTTACAACATAAAAAATTCCCAAACTAATGCGGAAAAGTAGAAATATTGTGCAATAGTTATGTCATTGTTGAAAGCTTGTTCATTACTATTAGTTCGGAATTAGAATAAGTCCTGTGCAATGTTGAGTTTTTGAGTGCGATTCAGAACCTTGGTTTCCTCAAGTGCGGGTTAGCATGGAATATTGACTTTCTTGATTATTAATTGACTTAAAAAACCCTTATTTCTACTTTCTAGGAGTTCAAACTAAAAAATGACTTCATTAAAATACAAATACTTCTGTTGGAATCCAATACCACATAAACGAATCCAATCTAGGCAGGGTAAGGACTAAGGAGGACAGATCAACTTCAACATTCTAATTCTGAGTGTCTTAGGTGAGTGAAGCCTCATAATCAAATTAAAACCCTCGGAATATTTTTATTAAGTCTGTTAGTATTTAGAAAATGAGTCTGCGGCAACTCGAACAAGGAGGAAAAGAGGTGACTCATATACAACTCATTTGTGAATAATAATGAGCACTTATACAAATTTTAAGTTCCAACCACGACCAATTAAATATATTTGTCTCAGCAATAAAGAATTAACACAATGCACAACAAATTATGAGCTTTGATGGAAATCACACACCTTATCCAGGCTTGTCTCCAGATAAAAGTAGCAACTGCAACACCAACTACCACAGTTACAGAGTACTTGGATAGCCAACCACTTTGATGATCCTGTACCAGTGTCAATTACAATCAACATGTAGCAAATATCTGTACTGACCCAAATGAATATTACAAAAGGGACACAATTTAACATGACTCAATAAAGGATCAGAGCGGCAAACCTCACGTTCGAGGATTCAAAGAGGATAACAAAATTGAAAAGTTTGATACAACTGAAAAGGAAACGACAATGGGAAGGAAGAGTCAGTTAAGCTTTCTTGAAATAGTTGATCGCCCAAAGTGAAAAGGAATTATACAGGAAATCAGGTGCCTTTGAAACTTCTGCTTTTAAAATTTGCATATTAATTATTAAGGGTATGTTCGGGGCCAAGTAGCTGAGCGGGCAAGTACTTGAAGCTCTGTGCATAGCTGTTAGCAATCTAAGTATCTGTAGCTTTGAGTAGCTGTAGTTGTATAATTGTAATTGTAAGATATTTACATGTTTAACTTGGCTCTAAAAGTTAGTGAACCAATCGATTCAATGGAACATGACCCAACATATTTGGCGACTGGAAAACTAGAGCGCCCTTGTTATGGTTCACCATGTCACATTGTATCCCATAATGGCGGGAAACCCAACCGAAAAGGGCCCCAAAACTAAAGAGCCTCGTATATGAAAATCATATTAGAACAATATAGTAATAAAGAATACTAGGTAGTTGAAGTTTTACTTAACATATCAATGGTCCTAGGAGTAAATCCTATTAGTTGTAATTTATTTTTTTCTTTTTCTATTTTATTTAATTCCAAAGCAACCATTTCAACTTTCAAACATTTTCTCTCATATCATTTCATTTTCACCGAATCAAATATCAATAACTAACATCATAATTTCTAAAAATAATAAACATCTTATTTTTAATTTTTCAATCTTCTATATTTTACATTTTACTATTAGCCATCAACTTGGTACTTTTTTTTTCTATACGCCTTCTTAACATTAGGAATCAAAACTTAATTTGGAAAAATTGCCCACAATAATCCAACCTATTTCTGATTTCCCTATAATAATCCCAACTTTTGATTAAATATGAATAATACCAATTAAATAGGATATATTCTACTAATATCCGACATTACCTATAACTTGTTTAATCGGTCATTTAGGAAAAAATAAAAAAATAATAAAAAAAAATTCAAAATCCCTCTGGCCTCCACCACCCCACCATCAGCCACCATCTCCTAGTTGTTCAACGTTGTTAAAGTAGGAAAATTTTGAATCTTTTGGGACATTTACGGTTTATAATTGATAATCTAGGAATTAAATACTGTTTGGTGATTTGAAAACTGAGTATGAGGGAGATAAGAGATAAAAAGATTTGATCGAAAACAGGAAAAAATTTTCCACCATAAACGAAAGCAAGGCTGCCAAGGGAAGGGAATAGGGAATTGGAAATTGGGGGACAGATAGGGTGGGGAAGGTCAATTTTTTTTAAAAAAAAAACCTATTGAATTATTTTCTGTTTTTTTTTTATTTTTCTTTTTTGAGGAGTATAAGTCATATGATATTTTGCCATCTATTACACCAGGAATTAAACTTGCCAAGAGAAATTGTATTGAGTTTTTATTAATTATAATACTTAGAATCAAAATCTTAATATAGGTAACAACTTAATTAATGAAGGAGCCCCGATTTCGAAAATTCACGAAAAATATATAGTCTCGATGATCTTTGCTCCGCCTATGACTTATGCAATACATTGGGATTTGGGAAGACATAAAAGAAACTGATTAAAACCAGAAAGTTAAATCTATCCTCTCCTGCAAAATTATATCCCCATGAATCGTGGTGTCCAAAACTTTCACTTGTTTATCGACTTTCATCGCGAAATATATCTCCAGAAAGTCGATCACATTCCAAATGAGAATACACCAAAACCAAGGCATCTTAGTAAATATCAAAAGTATATAAAGACATGATCAATAATGTGAAATAAACACACATTTAAATCTCTGATTAAGTTTATCAAAAGAAATTAAAAAAAATCTTTCGGTATTCACATATCACAGAAGAAAATACTTCAACTTGTTCAATTTAAGCACATGCACTCATAAATCGAGCTCACTACAATCAGCGATGCGAAGAAAACGCATTCGAGCGCTTCTAATCATATTTAACGTCAAATATGTCAAATCTGTGAACTCAGCAACGATTTCAGATTTTTTTCTAAAATGCCCAATCACGAATGATGGTAAAGAACAATCGTGAGCTAAAGAAGGGGGGTAGATTTTTATAATATGTATCGATTGAGTTGGTAAATAAACGTGAGAAAGCATCAAATAATCAATCAAAAAGAATCACAATAATTAAACCTAGCTAGCTGGCAACCAAATAATCAAATGCAGCATCTAATTAATCAGTTTTACAAGTATTTTTTTAAGGAGAAACAACTTTGAAGAGAATGAATTAGAAAAAACTAACAAACCTGAGGATTCAAATTGACAAGAGAAGATGACAATCTGGTTCGAAATGCTGAAATGAAGAGCAACATGGCAGATGAACATTCACAGAAAGCATTGAAATTTCAGAAGTTGCACGAAATTTCAAAATTCTTGGGGAGAAAATTGGGGAAATGGAAAAGGATAAGATAACATATCAAAGCCAAATTTTCAACGTCACTTGAGAAATTACTTTATACTTCGATGGAGCGCAAAATTCAAATCGGAAACCCTAGATTGAACTAATTGTGGATAAAATTGTAACTTTTCATAATAAAATCGATGAGCTCCGTTGAACATCAGAAGAAAAAATTAGGGGAGATATTCTGTGGGCTAATGGGTAAGATAATGGTGAGAAAATTAGGAATTTTGATTGAAAAATAATAATAAAAAAATTAGCAGTTCATATAAGATTCATTTAGTAATTACTGATTAGTAAGCACCGTTTGTTGAAATTTTGGAATTTTTTTGGTGGAAATATCATATCCATATGCATTAGAAAATTTTCAACGAGTGCGCACCGTTTGTCGGTCTTTTTCATAGATTTTTCTTCCTTGTTTTTTGATGACCGTTAGCAATTGATAGATGATAATAAATTATTACGCCTAAATGGAGAAACTCTACCCATGATCATTCCTAATTCCCATTGCTATTATTAAAAATTTATCAAAAACTACTTGATAATTGTTTTTCCAAATAAGGAAGAAAAATGTTAAAGAGTACTACTAAATAATTGTCACAAACTACTTTTAATATTTTCTTTCCAAAATACTCTCTCCAATACTTTTAGTTGTCTACTTTTATTATTTTGACAATTCACTTTTATTTGTCCAATTTTTTACTTTAATACATATATTTTCAAGTGGTGTCTTCATTTTTTTAATATTAAAAACACTCAATATTATACATGAGTCTTCTATTTTAGGTGGTCTCCTCATTTTCTTACTATTTGTGTTCAAACCAAAAGGACAACTAAATTGAATTGGAGGGAGTACCATCTGATTGTTTGTCAAAACTACATTTATTGGTCAATGAATAAAAACTGTTATTTGGTATTTGGTTTGTTTAAACAAAATAAATTTATTATATAATATTTGACAAAATAGCTTACTAGCAATTTTTTGAAAATGACGATTTTTTTATAGTAAATTTTGACTAATTTTCCTAATTTTTATTTGCCTATTGATTTTGGTACATTTGTTTTCGTGGTGTATATATCATACTATATCATATATAATATACTAATTTAAAAACCATTTTAACACATGGCGGCTTTAGAATGAGAGTTGTGGAATTTATGATTCATCACATGTCACTTTACTCAATTATTCCTTGATTAAGTACTGCTTTTTTATTCCTTAATTAAATAATGTTTTCTTATTTGCTCAATTATTCTTTAATTAAATATTATTTTCTATTTTTTCAATTATTATCAATAACTCTAGAGTGTAAATGTTGTTTCTCTTTTACTTCTTCATTTGCGTAATTAAAGTGGACCTCTTATAAAATGTAATGTCTTTATATATATTAAATTTTAATTTTTTTATTGTTGCATTAAGATGTAAATTGTCAATAACTTACATTATATATATAATATCTATTTTGATTGAGTATGTAAATTTTTTTCTATGATTATGAAATTTTTTTGTTTCTGAATAATTAATAATTACGCTAACAAAAAATTATCAAAACAGTTAAACTACTATATATATAAAAGTTTTAAAATTTCGTGCATTGCAATGGGATTATACTAGTATATATACATTTCTTTTCCCTCAAAATACCATATAAATAATAATAGAGAAATTTCATGTGTTGAACCCAAGTTTTTGGCTTTTCCACATAGTGACAAACATTTTTTTTAATCCGCATGGTGATGCTAAACTTTTTACTTTTTCACTTGATAGACAAAAGACTAAGATTTTGTTAAATTTACGTTATTATTATTCATTGTAATGAATTTTTTCATAAAACAAATGCTCCAATCATCCTTAAGGGACACTTTTTTGAAAATTTATTCGAAATGAGTACTTAATGTTAAAACAAGTGTCAATATTCATATAAATGACGCTAACTTTAATCAAACTATCAAACATGCTTTATCATGTATATTGGAGGATGATGGTGAAGATGTGTTGAGTGTGAGTGTATTAAGGTTTGGAACGTTACATGAGGTGCTCAATATGGGGCGTTTAAGGCTTCACTAAATGTGTAGAAATCATGCCTTGAACGAGGCAAGGCATGAGAATGTGCTTGCTCTATCGAGGCTACAAAAACCGAAAGTCAGAATGTGGGAAATAGCTCCTACTCGTTCGAGCAAGGCCTACAGCATGCTTTTGGATGGTGTTACACAGCTGCTCGTTCGAGCTCTATGTTGGATCGTTCGAGCTCTATGTTGGATCGTTCGAGCAGCATTGCCTAGCATGCTTCCTGACAGTTTATTGCTACAGTTCATATTCATTGAGGGCATTACTTTGTTGGTTAATGCTATGTTTATTGTCATTCATTATTATAATGTTAATTGACATGTTAATTGTTGGTGTTACATGTGAGTTTATAGTGATTAATGTGTTGACTCTATGAATGATTTTTTCCTTCCTCTTAAAAAGGAAGTATCATTCATAGAGCAAACCACCAAAAACACACTTCAGGAGAAAGCTATTACTTTGATTGAAACTTGAGAGTGTTCAAACTTGGTTCTAGAATTTTATTTATACGTGTAATTGTTAAATATAATAAACCATATTTGAAGGGGAGGTATCCAAGATACCTCATAAACACTTATATTCATCTTTTGTTATAATTTTCATTTTGTTTTTCATTGTTGAATCTCTTTGAGGCTTTCATTTCACTTAAATTACCAAAGAATTTAACATTTTATCTACTATATAGAAAATATTGAATGTTTGGGTTCACCACACGAAATAAAAATGTTCGTTTACCACATGAAAAATTCAAAAACTTAGGGTTATCATGTGGAATTTTCTATAATAATAAAAACAAATCTTATTTTCAACAACTAAACACAAATAATATTCATAGCAAACTTAGTAGATAAAGCGACTATATCGATTGCACCATTGTACGCTAAAAGAGATATAGGATTCTCTTTAAATTATTTTGCTATTATGTTGCGTGTGGAACTCATTAACATGTTCCACACTTCTTTTCATGTTTTTTAAGTCTCTCATAAACATGATGTCAATTACTAAAACTCTCATTTACTAAATGTCTTCTACAAATACCTCTCTTTAAAATTTTACAACAAAAACAACATACTTTATCAAGCTCTATTGAATAAACTAACCAATCTCGATCGCACTTTTCTCCATTTGATAAAACACTAGTAAACAAATTAACAGTAAATCGCCTAGAAAAATTATCTTCAGGACCTTTTACAATTGAACAATCTCTTTTAACTCCTTTTTTGACTACTAAATCAATCCTTTTGGAATCAAGAGCATCTCAATTCCTTTGATCAAATATATCAAATGAATTATCAAATGGGCTTGTTTTCTCTGACAAAAGTCTACGATAATCCTTCTACTCAAAACCTAGAAAAGTCATATTTGTATGATAGCTCTCGAAGTCGAACAAAAACGAAGCGGAGAAGCCGCAGCAGGGCCAATCTCAGCTGAAGTCCAGTCCACCTTTGGTCCAAGTTTCCTAATCTCGATCAAGATTCTTCGAAGTTCGCTCGAGATTGCAACTAGAAAGCATCAGACCTTTTATTGAATAAGGCTTTGACTAAAGCAAGTGGAATCTCACCCGATGTTGCTTGGCTTTGCCTGCATGCATACAAATTTCGCCCGAAATCGATCAATAAACACTGCAGAGCTTATTTGCTTCGTGAATTCAACCGATGCTATTGTAATCTTGCCAGAGATCATGCATAGAACATCCAAATACCTTGAAAACTCAATCAAATGACCCTCGAACTTTCCTCATTTTCAATCAAAGTCTTTATGAGCTAGGGTATGGTGTCAGACTATGTACTGATGTAAAATGAAGCTCAGTAAGCATGTTTCAGTACCGGGATGGCTAGAAAACTCACTTGTATACACTCAAACATCATCATTAAGCTATGAAAAGGCATATAAAGGCAATTAAACTCAATCTAGAAAATATCGACCACTTTCAACCTAAAAATGATGAATAAAGATCTTCATAAACCACAAAGAAGGTGCAATAAGTGTAACTACTATACTTATTAACCACTACCTTTCTTAAACCAGGTAAAACATTATTTGTTTGACAAGAAACTTGTCAGAAAACACTAATTAGTACAACACTAATTAGTACATATAATTGTTTAAAATGATTATAATTGAAAAAATAGGCATATGTTCAACATTACATTCCAAGATGCTTTTATAAGGCTTAAAAAATTTTTAATGCCACAAATTTGCTTAAAATAGGTCAAAATTGATTTTTTTTGACATGAAACTATGTAGACAACATTAATTAGTATATATTATTGATCATAAATGATTAGGCTTGAAAAATAGGCATATGTGCAAAATTACGTTCTATGGTTTCTTTTTAAGATTTTTTTTGTGCCACTTAATTGCTTAAAGTAGGTTAAACTTGATTTGTTTGACATGGAACTTAGCACAAACATAATTAGGATATATTATTGTTTTGGAATGGTTAGACTTGAAAAAATAGGCATATGTGTAAAATTATGTTCCATCGTTGAAGGTTTCATGCCACTAACTTGCTTAAACTAGGTCAAACTTGATTTGTTGGACATTAAACTTGGCACAAAACTAATTTAATTACTGTATTTTATTGTTTTAAAATGGTTAGAAATGAAGACAAATAGGTATATGTATAAAATTATGTCTCAAGTTGGCTTTTAAGGTTTTCTAAAGCTTTTTATGCTACCTAATTAGTATGGGGGCTTTTAAGGTTTTTTACAGCTTTTAAGCTTTCATGTCAAAAGTCATAAGACCATGTATGGGGGCTGACGCCTGCCTAGTGCCGGAAGGTCAAGGAAGTTGGTGACCTCATGACTGGGGAGCCGACGACCGAAGACCCTATGAACGGCGGCCGTAACTATAACGGTCCTAACGCAGCAAAATTCCTTGTCAGGTAAGTCCCGACCCGCATGAAAAGCGTAACGATCTAGGCACTGTCTCAGAGAGAGGCTCGGTGAAATAAACATGTCCGTGAAGATGCAGAGTACCTGAACCTGGACAGAAAGACCCTATAAAGCTTTACTTTTCCCTGGGATTGGCTTTGGGCTTTAACTGCACGGCTTAGGTGGAAGGCGAAGGGACAATGTCAAGAAGAGCTAGAATTCTAACCTTGTGTCAGGACCTACGAGCTAAGGGACAGTCTCAGGTAGACAGTTTCTATAGGGTGTAGGCTTCCCAAAAGGTAACATAGGTGTGCAAAGGTTTCCGTTGGCCGGACGGAGATTGGCCTTCGAGTGCAAAGGCAGAAGGGAGCTTGACTTTAAGACCCACCCATCGAGCAGGGACGAAAGATGGCCTTAGTGATCCAATGGTGCTGAGTGGAAGGGTCGTCGCTTAACGGATAAAAGTTACTCTAGGGATAACAGACTGATCTTTCCCAAGAGTTCAGATCGACGGGAAGGTTTGGCACCTCGATGTCGGCTCTTCGCCACTTGAGGCTGTAGTATGTTCCAAGGGTTAGGTTGTTCGCCCATTCAAGCGGTACGTGAGCTGGGTTCAAAACGTCGTAAGACAGTTCGGTCCTTATCCGATGTGGGCATTACTGCATTGAGAGGACCTTCCCCTAGTACGAGAGGACTGGGAAGGACGCACCTCTGGTGTACCAGTTATTGTGCCCACGGTAAACGCTGGGTAGCCAAGTGCAGAGCGAATAACTGCTAAAAGCATCTAAGTAGTAAGCCCACCTCAAGATGAGTGCTCTCCTATCCCGACTTCCCCAGAGCCGCCAATAGCACAGCCGGGGCAACGATGGGTTCTTTGCCCCTGCTGGGATGGAGTGACAGAAGTTTTGAAAATTCAAGAGAAGCTCACGGCGAGACGATTCGTTTATCATTATGATAGGTGTCAAGTGGAAATGCAGTGATGTATGCAGCTGAGGAATCCTAACAGACCGATATATGTGAACCTTGTTCTTACATGGTCCGATCAATTGGATCGGACACTCGCCATCCATTTTTATTGTTCAATTCTTTGACAACACGAAAAAATCATTGTTCAACTCTTTTGACAACATGAAAAAACAAAAGTTCTGCCCTCTCTTCCTATCTATATCTATACCAAGAGATGGAAGGGCGGAGGCCTTTGGTGTCCCCTCCAGTTAAGAATTGGGGCCTCACCATCACAAGCTAATATGTCTTTCTCTCATGCCTTTCTTAGTTCGTGGTTCAATATTCTGGTGTCCTAGGCGTAGAGGAACCATACCAATCCATCCCGGACTTGGTGGTTAAACTTTACTGCGATAAAGATACTGTATGGGAGGTCCTGCGGAAAAACAGCTCGACGCCAAGATGATACAAAGCTTAACACCTCTCATTCTTATTACTTTTTTCAATATGAAAAGTAATAAGAATGAAAAGGTCGCCTTATTCAAAAACCCAATTATGACATTCCATCTCTCCCACTTCACACCTCGGAATGCACCATTCTTATTCTTATAGAGTAGAGAAAAACACGCTTTCACACCTTCGTAAACCGAAATGGCTGGGGAGAGGAAAGGTTCCTTTTTTGAGGATACCTTCGGAAACAGATCCAATGGAGGTGGGGTGGGGCTTGTAGCTCAGAGGATTAGAGCACGTGGCTACGAAACATGGTGTTGGGGGTTCGAATCCCTCCTCGCCCACAACCGACACCAAAGGAAAGGGAAGGACCTTACCCCTTTGGGATTAGGAAAATCATGATCGGGATAGAGAACCCATTTTTATGGAACTTGGGTGTTGGTGTTTTGTCGAAGTGGAATGGGCCTTACTTTTTTATTACGTGTTATCGTGAATGGACTTATACTTACATATAGTATGCCCAGATCACCAACATAGTTTATTTTTTGTTTGTTTGTAGCAAAAATGCGTTCCTCATCATGTCATTAATATGTTTTATGTATACTCGCGGTAATTAGAGCCTCTCGGG
>NC_080048.1:26373992-26463992 GCF_026212465.1 Amaranthus tricolor
TCGCTCTGTATTAAAGAATGAAGAATGACTCCAATCTCCCCAAGTAGGATTCAAACCTACGACCAATCGGTTAACAGCCGACGGCTCTACCATTGAGCTACTGAGGAACAACGAGAAACTCGATCTGATACAGTTTAATTCCCATTTTTAACCCATGAGCAGTACGAGCTCGAAACTTCTTTTGTAACTCTCGTAACTTCTTCATAGTGGCTCCCTTCCATGACCCATTTCATAGGGAACCACAAAGTGGCTGTATTTCATTATATTCCATTCATATCCCAATTCCATTCATTTAATATCTCTTTGATGTCATCGATATAAGAGATGTCGTTTCTAGTCTATCTCTTTCTATTTCTATATTTATATATGGAAAGTTAAAGTTAAAAAATCATCATATAATAATCCATAAATACAAATGAAAAGGGAGGTTTGTGATGATCTGTCAATCTTTTTTACTAGGTAATCTAGTATCCTTAGGCATGAAGATAATCAATTCGGTCGTTGTGGTCAGACTCTATTATGGATTTTTGACCACATTCACCATAGGGCCCTCTTACCTTTTCCTTCTCCGATCTCAGGTTATGGAAGAAGGAGAGGAAGGAATTGAGAAGAAAGTATTAGTAGCAACTGGTTTTATTATGGGATAGCTCATGAGGTTCATATCGATCTATTATACGCCTCTGCATCTAGCATTCGGTAGACCTTATACAGCAATTGTCCTAGCTCTACCCTCTCTTTTGTTTCATTTCTTCTTGAACAATCACAAACACTTTTATGATTATGGATCTACTAGTAGAAATTCAAGGCGTAATCTCAACATTCGATGTGTATTCCTGAATAATCTAATTTTTCAATTATTCAACTATTTCATTTTACCAAGTTCAACGTTAGCTAGATTAGTCAACATTTATATGTTTCGATGCAACAACAAAATGTTATTTGTAACAAGTAATTTTGTTGGTTTGTTAATTGGTCACATTTTATTCATGAAATGGGTTGTATTGGTATTAGTCTGGATACAGCAAAAGCATTCTATTCGATCTAATAACTACCTTGTGTTAGAATTAAGAAATTCTATCTCTCGAATCTTTAGTATTCTCTTCTTTATTGCCTTATCTACTATTTAGGCAGAATGTCGTCACCTATTTTTACTAAAAACTGAAAGAAACCCCAAAAACGAAAGAAAATAAGGAAGAAACAAAACAGGAAGAAGAGGGATTCATCGAAGAAGATCCTTCTCCTTCCCTTTTTTCGGAAGAAAAGGAGGATTCAGACAAAATTAAAATCGATGAAATGGAAAGATCCGAGTGAATGGAAAGGACAAAACAAAGGATGAATTCCACTTGCACTTAAAAGAACCATGTTATAAAAATAGCCCAACTTTGTTACAAATACTTAAAGAAGAAAAGAAAAACTTCTTCTGGTTTGGAAATCCCTTCTTTTTCTTCTCTTCGACTATAAATGTTGGAATCGTCCAACGCCATATATAAAAAAGAATCGATTTGAAAATGCGGTAAGAAATGAAATCTCACAATATTTTTTTTATACATGTCAAAATGATTGAAAACAAAGAATTTCTCTTACATATCCACCCAGTTTATTAATTTTCTGGGAAAGGATACAAAGAAAGATTTCTTTGGATACAACAGAAAAATTCTTATATGATGATGAACTATCCAATAATTGGATTTCTACAAATGAACAAAAAAGAAAAAATTAAGCAATGCATTAAATAATAGAATTACGGTTCTAGACAAAGACATTTTATATAGATATACTCGATAAAAAAACAAGATTATGCTTAGTAAACAAAAATGATAAAACTAAAAGAGAATTTATGAAAAGAAATACATGATCCTTTATTAATGGGATCTTATCGTGTTTTAATAAAAAACGGTTTCGCCTTTTATAAATATAAATGAAATTACAGTCAATAAATTAATTGATAAATTTTTTATAAATAAAATTCATAATGTTTTGCTTAATGATTCTAATTATCAAGAATTTGAACTTAAAAAACCAAAAATGAGTCAATTTGATGGAGACTCAACAATCAATCAAAACAAAAATTTGTTATTTTCCGAACAAGAACAAATTAGTTCAGAAAATAAAGAAAGATTTTTCAATTTTTTAATTGATACAACCACAGCATATGCATTTACTCAACCAATTTCAAAAAGAATAAACGAAATTAAAAAAAAGTCCTCGTTGGTCACACAAATTAATTACTGATTCTGAACAATATGAAAGAGCACAGCAAAAAGACGTGGTGACGAATTATCAAATCCGCACAAGGAAATCGAAACGTGTAGTCATTTATGCGACTAAGCAAGATAATAATGATCCTAACATGGATATAACTCACCACGCTGACGAAGTGGCTTTGACACGGCATGCCCAACAATCTGATTTTCGTCGATATATAATCAAAGGTTCCATGCGTGCTCAAAGACATAAAAATCTTATTTTGGAATTGTTTTAAGCAAAAGTACATTCACCACTTTTTTTCAACCGAACAAAGGCAGCCTCTTTTTATTCTGTGTATGTTGTAACACTTATTAGACGATTTAAAAGGCATATGAGAAAAAGCCAGAAATTCCACTTTCTCAACAGGAAAAATTCAAGGGATAAGAAGTAAAGAAAGAAGAATTAGTGGAAAAAAATTAGAAGAATTTTTATTAAAGCAAAGGGAAGAAAAAGAAAAACTAGAAGAAGATAAAGGAATAAAAGTAGCCGAAACCTAGGATACAATCCCGTTTGCTCAAATACTAAGGGGTTTGATGTTAATGACTCATCAGTCCCTTTTTAGAAAATATATTCCAATTCCTTTATTGATAATAGCAAAAAATATTGTTTGTCTACTATTATTCCAACATGCTGAGTGGTCTGAAGATTTCGATGATTGGAGTAAAGAACAACATATTAAATGTACCTATAATGGTGTTCAATTATCAGAAAACGAATTTCCTAAAAACTGGTTAGCAGATGGTATTCAGATAAAGATAGTATTCCTTTCTATCTAAAACCTTGGCACACATCCCGAGATCTAATAAAAAACAAAAACAAAATCAAACAGATGGTTATTGTTTTTCAACAGTTTTGGGAACAGAATCTGACATACTTTTTGGTCCTCCCCGTAAAAACCTTTCTTTTTTAACCGTATTTATAAACAATTAGGAAAAAATATTCGAAAGTTTTCAAATACAAGAAAAATTTGGATTATGAAAATCCTTCTATTTTTTACAAAAATAAAAGTAATGTTAAAGGTAAATCGAATTCTAAGATTTGGATTGAGCAAAGAATCTAGGAAAATTAAAAAAAAAAAGATTCGATAATTACTAATCATATGATTCATGAATTGTCCATTCAATCTTGATTCTTGAATCGGACAAATTCTTCAGTGTTAGAAAAAAAAAGATTGGCTAATCGAACAAGGACAATAAAAAATAGAAAAAAATATCAATAGACAATAGAAATTTCAATATCAATTCTAACAAAACACATTATGGTACGAAACTATTCGAATCGTTTAAAAATATTGGTCAAATATTAAAAAGAGGAAATGTTCGATTAATCCCTAAAATAAATTATATTTTTAAATTTTTTAGCGAAAAGATATACGTCGATACATTTCTATCCATTATTAATATTCCCAAAATTAATGCGCAACTTTTTCTTGAATCAACAAAAAACTGGATTGATAAATCCATTTACACTAATGAAAATGAAAAAAATTATGAAAGGCTTGAGAAAACAAATAAAAAAATATTCGTTTATTTCGAATATAAAAAAAGTATTTTTGTTGTTTTTTTAGTAATGACGAGATTAATAAGAATTCGAATATTTTTTCTAATTTGACTTTTTTGTCACAAGCCTACACATTTATAAATTATCTCAAACCCCGATTTTTGACTTATAGAAGGTAAGATATGTTCTTCAGTATCGCAGAATGTCGTTATTTCTTAAAAATTAAATAAAAGATTATTTTGTAACCCAAGGAATAACTCATTCTGAGCTAAAGACTAAAAACATCCCAATTCTAGAATGAATTTATGAAAAAACTAGTTAAAATTGCAAAGTAATTATGAATATGATTTATCCGAGATAAAATGGTCTCAATTAATACCACAAAAAGTGCGGAATAGAATAATTGAACATTTTGGCATTGAAAATACAAATAATATTGAAAACGTTTTATTCTTATTGCCAAATAAAAAATCTAATTTTAGAAAAACTATAGACATGATGTTTTATCATATAAATTTCTTTATTATGAAGACAAAAACAATTCATATACATATAGTTATGGGAGCCCATGCCAAGTAAATATGACCAATGATTTTTCTTCGATTTATAATTACAACCTAAATAAAGAAAAATTCATTGACATGTGTTGGAATATCCCTATCACTAATTATTTAGGAATAAAAATTATTATAAATATGAATATAGAGAAAAAGACCGATAGAAAATTTTTGGATTTGAAAATTCTTCATTTTTATGTTCGAAGAAAGTCGACATTGAGGCTTTGGTCGATATCTGTATTGGCAGGAATTAAAATACTAAAATTGAACTTAGGAGTTATCAAATAGTTGATAAAATTGATAAGAAAGGTATTTTTACACACCAATTTATCAAGAAATCAACCAGCCCCATAAAAAAACGTTTTGGATTGGAGGGGAATGAATGAAGAAATACTAAGTCGTCCCATATCAAATCTAAAATTTTGGTTTTTCTCCGAATTTCTCTTCTTTTATAATGCATATAAAATGAAAGTTTGGTTTATACCAATAAATTTTCTTTTTCTCAAATTTGAATGTAAGTGAAAATTTTAGTGAAAAAGAAAACATCAATAGAAATAAAAGAATCCCTTTATACCTTCAAATGAAAGAAAAATATTCAAAATTAAAATATAAGAATCAAGGCAAAAATGAATTTATAAGTAAAGAAACTCTTGGATCAGATGGTCAAGACAACTCTTAATCTATTTTCTCAAATGGACAAAAAGATATTGAAGAATATTATAGAGGATCAGATCTGAAAAAGCCTAGAAAGAAAAAACAATCCAAGAGTGGTATGGAATCGGAAATGGATCTGGTACCGAAAAAAGATATTGGCTTGTTCAACTGAGATGAGACAAAACCTTTGAAAAAAAAATTGCTGAATATTATCAAAGTATATAGTTTTCTTCTTAAATTGATAAATCCAATAGAAATTTCTATCTCCACTGTAGAAAAAAGAAAAATGAATTTAGATATACTACCACGTAACGAGGATTTCATTTGTAGAAAACTGGCGGAGAGGGGACTACTCATTATTGAACCGTTTCGTCTGTCCGTAAAAGACAACGGCCAATATCAAACGATAGGTATTTCATTGGTGCATAAGAATACACACAAAAACCTTTTTGACTTGTTTTCTCTCAAAAATATTTTATCTCCTAGGCATCGAAGAGAATTGAGAATTCTAATTTGTTTAAATTCAAAGAACAATAATAAAGGTATGAATACAAACCCAATATTTTATAATGGAACTCAGGTACAAAATTGTAGTCCATTTTTTTATGAAAACAAAGAAACTGATCGAGATAAAAATACACTTAGAAAATTAAAATTATTTTTTTGGCCAAATTATAGATTGGAAGATTTAGCTTCTATGAATCGTTATTGGTTTGATACCAATAATGGAAGTTGTTTTAGTATCTTACGAATCCATATGTATCCACAACTAAAAATAAATTTATGATATATTTGTCTTATAGATTCCCTATTATACATACAAGTCTGATACATGAATACTAATTCAATGAATTATCAATTGGATCTTGAAATGAATCAAGAAATTAGTGGAAAAAACAACATTTGCCGCGCAATATGTTGTGGTTTTACAAAGAAGCAGTATAAAATTATTTTTGAAAAAAAAAATAAATATATGTTGAAGTTTTCCTGTTGCCCGCAACAATTAATTGAACATTCACAAGTATATGCTGTGGTTTTCCCGTTGCCTGTAACAATTAATTGAATTTTCACAGTATATGCTGCGGTTGTTCTTAGCCCGGAGCAAATAAGCATTAAAAAATCTCGTCTTTTAACGTTATACCCTTAAACCCACAAGAAGAATTTTTATAAAATACTCGAAAAATACACTGTTTCATCTTCTTCACGCTGCTACTTCTTGTTTCATAAACCCAGGGCTGTAACTGTTACTTCTTGTTCACTTGAAAAACCCATTGAAACTCATTGAAACCCACGACATTTTCTTGTTCACTGCTACTTCTTATTCATAAACCCACAGCTGTAACTATTCGTGAACTCGAAATTTAAGACTTTGGACTTGTTCATCTTCAAAACCCACGAAATTAAGGTATTTTTTCTCTTTTTAATTTGATAAACATTTAAGTTTTGCAAGATATTCATGAAAACACTCGAAAATTAGGGCAACTCTTTTTATACTAATTTTGTTTCTCTGTTTTTCGTTGTAGATAACATTACCCACGAAATCAAGGTAATTATATTTATTTTACTAATTTGCAAGTTCATATCTTTATTGTTTATCATGTAATTTAGTAATTTAGTGCTAAACATATCATTTTTTTTGTTTGTAAATTTTACATTATTCAAGTTTATGTTATTAGTTTGTTAAATATTTGTGTAATTTGTTAAAATTGTGGTTTGTTGTTAATTATGTCTTTAACTATTAGAATTAGAATGATTTTATTTACAATGCAGTGCTTAACATTAAAGTATGAAGTATAGAATTAGAATATGAAGTATGTATATTTAGGGTTAAATAGATTTGGTATAAATAAGTATATTATTTTAGGGTTAAATATGTTTGGTATAAATAAGTGCATATGTTAAAAGTTGTTATTAATTTTGTTTTGAATTAATTAATCACACTAATTAAAATGACAAAAGATCGTTCTTGGATGTATGGAAGCATTGAATCGTCAGAATTTATTGATAGCGTATTAGAATTTTGTACTATTGCGGTTGAACATCAAGTTAGGACGGGGGGAGTTTGTTTTTATTGCCCATTTGTTACTTGTGGCAATGTATCAAAGGTAGATAGTGTTCATATCCTTGGGGAGCACATACTTCGACATGGGTTTAGGCCTCAATATCACGTTTGGGTTTGGCATGGTGAGGAGGGAGTTTACAAAGAGAAAAGTGTTGTTGAGGACGTCAATAATGTGGCTGATGTCAATGAGGATGTAGTAGATCATGTTGATGGGTATGAGACAGATGAAGAGAATGTCGATGAGGATGTGGATCGTGTTGATGACATGATGGAGGGAGTCGAGGATGAGTTATGAAAACGTCCTCGTGTTTTTGACTTGTTGAAAGAGGCTTCTCAAAAGCCTTTGTACCCTGGATCTACAAAGTTCACCAAACTAACAGCAGTGTTGACAATTTTCAACATTAAGTCAAAGTTCAATTGGAGTGATGCTAGTTTCACAATGTTATTAGAAGCGTTAGGTGAGATGTTTCCTGAGGGAAATGAACTTCCAAAGTCGACATATTATGCCAAAAAACTCATGTGTCCTTTCGGCTTAGAGTACTAGAAGATTCATGCATGTCCGAATGATTGTGTATTGTATCGAAACGAAAACGAGAACTTAGAAGAGTGTCCTAGGAGTGGCTTATCGCGCTACAAGCGTAAAGGGGCTCGGAATGCTAAAGGGCTCCCGGCTAAGGTATTGTGGTATCTTCCAATAATACCTAGATTCAAGCGCTTGTTTTCTATAAAGAAAGATGCGTTAAATTTGAGGTGGCATGCAGATAGGGTGAAGAAAGGTCACTTGCTCACACATCCATCTGATTCTCCGGAGTGGAAGAGTATTGATAGGTTGCATAAGACCTTTGGGGATGAGTTCCGTAATTTAAGGCTCGGACTGTGTACGGATGGAATGAACCCATTCGGCAATCTTAGTTCTCAATATAATACTTGGCCGGTACTGTTAGTGATCTATAATTTGCCACCTTGGTTGTCTATGAAGCGTAAGGACATTATGCTTTCGCTTCTTATATCGGGTCCTAACCAACCTAGCAATGACATAGATGTATATCTTGCACCTCTCGTTGAGGATTTGAGAAAGATGTGGGATGAAGGTGTTTCCGTGTTTGATGCATATGATAGAAATTACGTGTTAAGTTGCGATTTGATTGGTTTTTAAGCTTTTTTGGCACTTTCGCGCATAAAGTAGCACAAACTTGGTTTGTTTTGCACGAAACTTGGCACACAAAACTATTTGGTATATTTATTGTGTTGAAGTGGTTAGAATTGAAAATCATAGTCATATGCTAGAAATTACGTGTTAAGGCAATTTTAAGAGTTTTTAAGTGTTTTTGGCACTTTCACGCATAAAGTAGCTCAAACTTGGTTTGTTTTGCACGAAACTTGGCGCACGAAACTTCGCACACAACACTATTTGGTATATAATATTTTATTGAAGTGGTTAGAATTGAAAATCATAGTCATATGCTAGAAATTACGTGTTAAGTTGCGATTTTATGGGTTTTTAAGCTTTTTTGGCACTTTCGCGCATAAAGTAGCTCAAACTTGGTTTGTTTTGCAAGAAACTTGGCAGAAAACACTATTTGGTATATATTATTGTGTTGAAGTGGTTAGAATTGAAAATCATAGTCATATGCTAGAAATTATGTGTTAGGTTGCGATTTTATGGGTTTTTAAGCTTGTTTGGCACTTTTGCGCATAAAGTAGCTCAAACTTGGTTTGTTTTGCACGAAACTTGGCACACAACACTATTTGGTATATATTATTGTTTTGAAGTGGTTAGAATTGAAAATCATAGTCATATACTAGAAATTACGTGCTAAGTTGTGATTTTATGGGTTTTTAAGCTTTCTTGGCACTAACATCTGTTTTCTCTTAGTGCTTTCGACAAGATTATAATACCCTTGATTGCGGCTAATACACTCTCAAATACATGGACGATATTTTACAATGCGTGAAGGAGGTTGTGTCGAAAACATAGATGCCGTAAGTATTTGTTACATTCTTAAATTAAAATATATATTATATATTTACTATTATTGGTAAAATCTAATGTTTATTTATCTTTAAATATTATATTATATTATAGATTTTATACAACATTTCAAGGGAAATAAGCCCTTTGAGAGATGAAGAAATGCGCGAATTGAAAGACAAGATTGTCGCGTATCTTGCTAATTTTTGTTCTTGGTAAATAATTTAATTAGTTTAGATTTAGGATTTTAATTTGTATATGTACAAATTATTATATATGCGATCGAGAGTTTACAAAGAGATTATTGGTGATTATTGGTGATTATCATTGGATTATTGGATTAATCACTATTTATTACATTGTATATTATTGGATTATTTATTGGTAATAAACGAAAAAAGCAAAAAAAAAAATAATATATATGCTGCGGTATTGAGGAGGCCCGCAGCATATAGTCTTACACTATATGCTGCGGTTTGGGGAGGCCTGCAGCATATAGTGCACTTTTCTACTGCGATTTTAAACCGCAACATTTCAAATAAGCCATCTGCTGCAATCACTAATGCTTGGGGCCAAAACCGCAGCGTATTATGGCCAAAAAAACCGCAGCAAATGAGTTTTTTTCACTAGTGAGAGAATTTATTTATTAAGTTTCTTTGATAAAATGCATCAATAAAATAAGGTTAAGATATTGTATATAACAGAGTAAAACAAATGTCATTATTATTACTGATCCGTTAATTTCCATATTTTGTAAAAATAAAAAGGGGTAAGGAAGAGTAAGAATCTATGAAACAAAATTCATTCATATTTCTTATTTCAAATAAAAAAAAAGAAGAAAATAGGGTGTCCATTGAATTTCAAGCATTGTGTTTTACCAATAAGATACGAAGACTTACTTCACATTTAGAATTGCGCAAAAAAGATTATTCATCGCAAAGAGGTAGATGAAAATTTCTGGGAAAACGTCAACGACTACTGGCTTATTTGTCACATAAAAACTGAATACGTTATAAAGAATTTATCAGCCAATTGAACATTGGAGAACTAAAAACACATTAATTTGAGAGTTGTTTTGAATTATTTGATTTATTAGATCTTGAATTGAATTTTGATGAACTTTTTTTTGTTTTCATTAATTCATGGAAAAATGAATTCATGAAAAAATAAATCGGGAAAAAGTCTATGACTATACCAACTTCAAGAAAAGACCTCATGATAGTCAATATGGGCCCTCACCATCCATCAATGCATGGCGTTCTCCGACTCATCATTACTTTAGACGGTGAAGATGTTATTGACTGTGAACCAATAGTGGGTTATTTACACAGAGGTATGGAAAAAGTTGCGGAAAAACAAACAATTATACAATATTTTCTTTATGTAACACGTTGGGATTATTTAGCTACTATGTTCACAGAAGCAATAACTGTAAATGGACCCGAACAATTGAGAAATATTCAAGTCCCTAAAAGGGCTAGCTATATTAAAGTAATCATGTTTGAATTAAGTCGTATAGCTTCACATTTGTTATGGCTCGGCCCCTTTATGGCAGATATTAGTGTGCAGACCCCCTTCTTCTATATTTTCAGAGAAAGAGTGTTCATATTTAATTTATTCGAAGTTGCAACCGGTATGAGCATGATGCATAATTATTTTCATATTGGAAGAGTAGGTGTCGATCTACCTTATGGGTGGATAGATAAATATTTAGATTTTTTTGATTATTTTGTAATAAGACTTACTGAATACCAACAACTTATTACGCGAAATCCTATGTTTTTTAGATCGAGTTGAAAACATAAACATAATTAGTGGAGAAGAAGCAATAATTTGGGGTTTATCACGACCGATTTTACGAACTTTCGGAATACAATGGGATCTTCGTAAAGTTGATCATTATGAGTGTTAGGAAGATTTTGATTGGGAAGTTCAATGGCAATAAGAAAGAGACTCATTATCTCGTTATTTAATCCAAACGAGTGAAATGGCAGAATCTATAAAAATTATTCAACAAGCGTTAGAAGGAATTCCGGGGGGTCCTTATGAAAATTTAGAAATTCGACGCTTTAATAATATAACATATCCTGAATGGAATGATTTTGAATATCGATTCATTAGTAAAAAACCATCGCCTACTTTTGAATTGTCGAAAAAAGAACCGTATGTAAGAGTAGAAGCCCCAAAAGGCGAATTAGGAATCTTTTTGATAGGAGATCAGAGTGTTTTTCCTTGGCGATGGAAAATTCGCTCGCCTTGTTTTATCAATTTGCAAATTCTTCCTCAATTAGTTAAAAAAATGAAATTGGGTGATATTATGACGATACTAGGTAGCATAGATATCATTATGGGAGAAGTTGATTGTTGGAATGATAATTGATATAACAAAAGTACAAGCCATCAATTCTTTTTCCAGATTGAAATCCTTAAAAGAGGTTTATGGGACTATATGGCTGATTTTCCCTATTTTGATTCTCGTATTGGGAATCATAATAGGTGTAATATTAATTGTGTGGTTAGAAAGACAAATATCCGCCGGTATACATCAACGTATTGGACCTGAATTTGCTAATCCTTTGGTAATTCTTCAAGCTCTGGCGGATGGAACAAAACTATTTTTTAAAGAAAAACTTCTTTGGGATAAGTATTTGTTTAGTATTGGATCCTCTATAGCAATTATATCAATTCTACTAAGTTATTCAGTAATTCCTTTTGGTTCTCGACTTGTTCTTGCCGATTGAAGTATTGGTGTTTTTTCTATGGATTGCCATTTCAAGTATTGCTCCAATTGGACTTCTTATGTCAGGATATAGATCAAATAATAAATATTCCTTTTTAGGTAGTCTACAGGCAGCTGCTCAATCAATTAGTTATGAAATACCATTAACTCTATGTGTGTTTGCAATATTCCTACGTGTGATTCGTTGAAACAAAGGTCTACCCTGGCCTCATTTCTTTTTATTTTGGGTTTCTAAGAATAAAAATGAAATTGTTTGAATAGTATCTTCCTTTTTGTTAGTTACTGATCGGGTTGATAAAGTAAACCAAATAATTAGATGAGTGAAAGAAAACAGCTTTCAAATTTGCAATAAAAAGTTGAATCTCATTGCCTATGTACAGGGTTAAACAAAAATAAACATGAGCAGTCAAGGCTGTTTCCCCAAAGATTGGTTATCTTGACTTGAAGCGGGTTGAAACTAATTATGGAGTTTTTACTTTCTTTTTTTTTTCTATGTATAAAAATAGATTTGAATTACCATAGAGGTTGAATAAACATGAGCGGATGGTTACGAACACCAAAGTACACAACGGATTTGTGATAGAGATTGTGTAACTTATCCGACGAGATATACTTACATAAAAGAAAAAATAATTGGGGCTTTAAATTTGTAGAAATGATCAAGTAGTACTCCACAAATTCCGATCCAAAGTATGCTCCCATCCACTGATTAAGTGAATAAACTATCAAGAACGAAGTACTCTTTTACTTTTTTATTTTAAGACTAAAAAAATCCAGGAAATAAGTGGTCGAAAAAAAAAGATAATATGAATATAAAAATATATAACTGGAATTATAGAAAAAATAATTTCCAATATCCATATTCAAGCATTAAGTTATTACTAAAAAAAGGATTAAAGTAAAGGATGAGATCAATTCCGAAGCATTTGTGAGAACATAGCGGACAAAATTTCATTGGTCTAATTCAGGATTTTTCGATTGATTTTAATTTAATTCTTCTACAAGCATATGAAGATTTAAAGAATATTAATCAATCCTAGATTTATTTATGGCTCTTGAGGAGCTGTATGAGGTGAAAATCTCATGTACGGTTCTATAATAACGATGACAAGAGTGATTTTCTCATCGACTATGATTATCTAACAATTTAAGTCAGTTGCTATAGTTGAGGCACAACCAAAATATGAGTTTTTGGGATGGATAGGGTTTATTGTTTTTATAATTTCTTCTCTAGTTAAATGCGAGAGATTGCCTTTTGATTTACCAAAAGCAGAAGAAGAATTAGTAGCAGGTTATCAAATCGAATATTCCGGTATTAAATTCGGTTTATTTTATGTTGCGTTTTATCTAAATTTACTAATGTCCTCTTTATTTGTAACCGTTCTTTATTTGGGTGGTTGGAATCTTTCTATTCCACTCATAGTCATTTCTGGCTTTTTGAAAAAAAAAATAGATGGAGTTTTTAGAACGACAGTTAGTATTTTCATTACATTAGCTAAAACTTTTTTATTCTTGTTCATTCCAATCATAACAAGATGGACTTTACCTAGACTGACAATGGACCAATTATTAAATCTTGGATGGAAATTTCTTTTTCTTATTTTTTTACCTAATCTATTATTAACAACTCCTTCCCAACTCCTTTCATTATAAAATTTTTTTAAAAAAACGAATATTTTATATTCACTCTAACTTAATTCGCAACTTGTCCCAAACAAGAGAAAGAAACAAAATCTTATTTTTTGTATTGATATTTACTATATGTTTCCTATGGTAACCGGGTTCATCAATTATGGTCAACAAAAAATACGTGCAGCAAGGTGCATTGGTCAAGGTTTTATGATTACTTTATCCAAAATTAATCGTTTACCTGTAACTATTAAATATCTGTATGAAAAATTGATCACATTAGAGCGTTTTCGTGGTCGAATTTATTTTGAATTTGATAAATGCATTGCTTGTGAAGTATGTGTTCGTGCATGTCCTATAGATTTACCCGTGTTGATTGGAAATTGGAAACAGATCTTCTAAAGAACCGTTTATTTAATTATAGAATTGATTTTGGAATTTGTATTTTTTGTGGTAATTGTGTTGAGTATTGTCCAACAAATTATTTAACAATGACTGAAGAATATGAGCTTTCGACTTATGATCATCATGAATTAAATTATAATCAAATTGCTCTGGGTCGTTTACCAATATCAATAACTAATGATTACACAATTCGACCAATTTTAAATTCACCTCAACCAAAAGAGAAATTCCGTGATTGAAGAGCAATTGTCAATTGTCAATTATTAAATTTCTTTTTTTCTTGTTCAATAACAATAAATTTTGATAATTCAATATTCCAATTTATTGGTGAAAATCAAAACTTTATTTGGATTTTAAATATGTTTACTGTAATTCTAATGGTTTTAAATAGTTTTGGTTGCCCCAAACCAATGTGATAGGTTCATTAACTTTACTTTACTCACATTAAGTGATACGCATTAGGATTTAAAATAAAAATGCATAAAATTTTTTTTCTGTTTAAGTCAATAAAATCATGAAACGTTTGGATTTTTTTATTTCTTATTTTACATATAATGGATTTACCTGGGCAAATACATGATTTTTTTTTTTTGTTTTTCTGGGGTCAGGCCTTATATTAGGTGGTCCAGGAGTAGTATTATTTACCAATATAATTTTTTCTGCTTTTTTGTTAGGATTGGTTCTTGTTTGTATATCTTTATTCTATATTCTAGCAAATTACCATTTTGTAGCTTCTGAACAACTGCTTATTTATGTGGGAGCTATAAATATATTAATATTATTTTTTGTAATGTTCATGAATGGTCCGGAATATGACACAGATTTCCGTCTGTGGACTGTCGGGGATGGGATTACCTTATTGGTTTGTGCAAGTCTTTTTGTTTCATTAACAATTACTATTATAAATACAACCTGGTATGGGATTATTTGGACTAAAAAATCAAATCAGATTCTAGAACAAGATTTGATAAGCGCTAGTCAACAAATAGGAATTTATTTATCAACTGATTGTTTTCTTCCATTTAAACTCATTTCAATAATCCTTTTAGTTGCTTTAATAGGTGCAATTCATCAATAATAATTCATTTGATTTTTTAAAATAGCAATAAAAAAAACCATATTTTATCATATTCATTTTTATTCTAGTCAATCAAATTGGTTTAATTCAATTTATTATTCTATTATCATATCATTTTTTTATTCTTCATTTTTTTTGTATTATAACTTATTATAATCTAGTTAATCAAATGGGTTTAGTTGTTGTTCATATTCGAATGAATAGAGATTGATAAAGAATTGGTCACTGATACTCGAACATGTACTTGTTTTGAGTGCTTTTATATTTTTAATCGACATTTATGGATTAGTCACGAAACGAAATTTGGTTCAGGCTCTAATGTGTCTTGAACTTATATTGAATGCAGTTAATCTAAATTTTGTAACATTTTTTGATTGTTTTGATAGTCACACTTTTGGCATACTAGGCAGGTGTCAACCCCCATACTAGGTCAAACTTGATTTTTTTGACATAAAACTTCGCCAGCTATACTAATTAGTATGTTATTGTTTTTTAATTATAAAAATTGAAAAAGTAGGCATATTATTGTTCTAAAGCTTTTGAAGGCTTTACACAATCGATTCCTCTAAAGTGATGCAACTGTTGTGTGTAAAGGTCATGTAACTTAGATCACCTATTATCTTAAGATTGGCAACCCCCTTATCAACTCCCCCGAAAATTGCAATTTAAGCAATACTTCTATAGCCCAACTTGTTAGCACCAAATTCATCAACACCAAACTTTTTAAGTGAAGCTTAATGCCTAACTAGACATCCCAAATCATTCACATGGCTTTTAAAGTTGCCATTCTCCCTTTCACTCCATTTCAAAGCATTTTACCTTATTTTGGGTGTCATCTTAAAGTAACCTTCAATCGATCAACCCTTAACTCACGAAAATGTGTGCGCTCTTGTCCTTAAAGTAACAACCATATACCGTCTCTTTAGGTGGTCCTAGTTCTACTGTCATTCCTATAGAAGGCCTTAAGGGTCTGATTTATCTTCTAAGGAGCATGTGTCGGCTAGGTTAGGGAAATTAGACACTAGTCAAGCCACTATCCTAGCTAACGAGGGCAATATGCAGACATATATGCACTGTATAAGTGATAGGGTGGATGAATTCAGTGATGATGTGGAACGATTGGGACAACCTTATGACTTTGCCTATCGCGGCCACATGGTTCCACAAACTATGGTAACCCCTTCTAAGTATGAGAGGCCATAATATTCTAACTTTTTTTATGTAGACATTAGTAGGGACTTGTGGTATTACAAATAGGTAAGCATAGAGTTGTAAAATATCCTAAGCATTGGTTTGAGATGGTGTTTATGCCACAAGAGGGTGGTGGTGGTAGTGGAGAAGAAGGCAGGATGCTGATTATGATAATAATTGGAATGGTGAGGTCAACCCTCATAATGTCTATATCATCCTTTGACATCAATGTTAATTTGCTTAAGGTTTTTTGTTGTCTTTTTAGTTTTGATTTTCAGCTTATTTTGGTTTGTTTTATGTGTTAGGTGTGTTGTTAACTTTTTATTTTCCCTAAGTGCTTGTATCACCCATGGTTCATTGTTTCATCTCTTTTGAGAGGTATATTTCTCTTCTCCTTCTCTTCTTCTTATAGCTCCACGAAACGTTCCTTCCTTACCCCACCTTGGCTATCATCACATAATTTCTTGTACATCCCTTTTGTGAACAACAAAAACACCAAGTTAAATATTTCATTACTTAAACACAATCCTAACCTTATTTTCACTTCCACTATTGCTTTCAACCGCGAGATTTGAAAGTGCTAAGCCTCTTTGCTTATAGGGTTCGAATGTTTAGGTGTTTAATTTTGCTTTCTTGATGTATATACTAATTTTTTTGGCTTAAATATTTATTATTATGCTTTTTTTATCACTTTAAGTGTGTACAAGGAGCTGTGCGATTTGGATATGACAGGTAGATTAATTTTTGTGCCCTTGCTCATCTAGGGCATATGGGTGTTTGAGGGAGACTCGGTTAATCAAAGTGAGTAATAACCTTTTTAATCGTAGCCATCTGTACCCTATTGCTACCAATGAGTTGTTAGGGAATTTTTAGTGCGCTTTTTGACCTCCTGATTTAAAATCCATCATGACCAGTTTTTTTATTTTACTTGGAAAAACTTTTCAAGAACTTGTGTTTGAGAGGAATGACTAAAAATGGTCTAACTAAACTCATTTACTAGAATTATTTGAAGTCAATGTCAAGATGGTCGAAAATGTGGTCAAAGTCTTGGTCTACTCAAAGCTATATTATTCAAGTCACTTTTGAAGGTACTTGCATGGTCCATTCGAATTGCATGGATATGTTGCTTGAATATTGGCAAAGAATGGAAGCATGTTAATTTATCCTTGGTGATGTATAAAAATCCACGGTTTGCTTAAGGATGCCATAATTTTTGAGGTGTTACTTTAGCACAAAAGTTACCTAAATTAGCACGCATAATATAAGGTAATTAGATGATTAAATTGCTAATTAAGTTGGTGACTTATAGGTGAATAGTTCTGAGTTGAATGTTGTAATTATCTTGCCTCAAATATGGATAGTTTTTAAAAGAGAATAATTCCATTTAAGGTCGTCTATCAAAGGATTGAATAGAGAAATTATTGTTGATTTGACTATTCTGTCAAAGGTTTGAAAGGCTAAATAAGGCAACTATGAATTTTATCTTAAATCACACAGTTATTGCTCTCATCATTCATTTCAATGGCTGTAGTAATATTGTCCATTCATTTCATCGTATAATCATTGAGAAGAGCATCCAAAAGGCCACGTTTTATTCGTTTATGGGATTAATTGCTCGCGTTTTTATGAGGGTTTATTATTGATTTTCTCTTCAATTTCCATCATTCATTTGGTCATTCAATATGGTTGATTCAAGAGTGATTATATTTCATCGAAGTTATTCTAAAGTTAAGAGCATCCAAGGTAAAAATTCAAAGTCGTTCTATTGCTTGTTCATATAGCTGCTGGAAAGGGCATTCAAGGCTTTTAAACTGGTTCAGAGAAGAATACAAAGGTCATAATTTTTGAGCTACATTTTCTATCATCAACAAGAGATAAAAGAAGCCATTCAATTGTAGGTGTTAAAGGTCTTTTATTTCTGATTTTATTGGCAATGATAAAGAGTCATTTATGGCTATGTAAGAGTCATTTAATCAATTAGGACCCTAAGGGCTTAGTATACTAGCAAGTTTACATAGGATTCTAGTGTATCTTTATGTAATTACTTGGATGGTTTGTACTCAAGTAAATGGTAGTATAATTTCTGATTTTTCATATGCTTTGTAAGCCTAAATAAAGGCATATTTGATGAATGGAAAGAGATGCACAACATGAACAAAACCGAAATCCAATGGAAGTTGTGAAACATTTTCTTATTCATATACTTGTGTTTAAGTATTGAATGTTTATCCAAATTGTGAATTTTTCTTAGATTTTGATGAAGTTAAAGTGTTTGTGAAAGTTCCATACATTTTAATTCATAATATTCTAATTTGAGTTAAGTGTTTCTTAAATTGATATTACAACCTAGGAAGTTTAAGTGAGTGTTCCTTGCTTACATATCCTTTAGTTTGATTCAAGTGAGTGTTCCTTATCAAACACAATTGTTCTTTTATTTGTTTTTTCATTTCTTTAAATATCTGAATTCATATTTAGAAAATCCGTGGAATCGTTTTCAAAGTCATGAGAACTAATCCAAACAAAAATCTGTTATTTTCGTAACTTCATAATATAGCCACACATATACAACTTTTTTTACCATCTTTCTTTCTAAGCAAAACACATTTCTTTTCTATCTAAGTATTCCAGTTGGGTTCCCCTCGTTTTTGTTAAACTAGTCCCACTAGTTTACACATCACTTTACTATTAATTTGTTATAATTTTTTCACAATAAAGGCCATATGCCACCTAGGAAGGAAAATATCACCATTCTTGATTTTTCTTATCTTTTGTAGAGTGATGTATTTTTTTCTTTTATTTTTTTTATGTTTTTTAGTTTTTCGATTTTCATAATTGAAAAATAATAATAATAGTAAAGAATTTGAAAAATCAAAAAAAAAAGGAATTGGAAAAAACTCTTCACTTATTTGTGGGGCGTCATACGAAAGAAGTTTGGAGGCTTATTTGAGTAGGTCAGTCATTCTAGTGTTTGGTTTTTAGAATAGGGATCTCGAATAGAAATTGTCTACTTCTTTCGCTGTTATACGGGGATGCAGGTGCTCAAAGGTAAGTAACTAACCTGATGGCATTATATTAGGTTAGTACCTTGATTAAAGAAGTCTAATTGGGACATTCCTCATAGCGTTAATTAGGTAGAGTGGTTTGGCTTTCAGGTAAGCCTTGAGTTAGGCACTAGGGAGAGATTTTAATCGAGGAACCCTTATTATAATTTTTTTTTATCCTACCTCATTTTATCTGACTAGTTTTAGATCGTTTATGTTTGGGGGAAAGGTATAAGGGGACGATGTGTGTGTATTCTCACTCTCGCTCACTTTTTTCATTGATTCATTTGCTGAAGGACGAGTAAAGGCTAGCATAAGAGAGTGAAAAATGTGGATTTTTTTTATTTATGAGGATTTTTTGTATGAGTTGAGGTTAGGAGTGATGGAATCAGCTACGAATAGGTACTTGGTCTCATTTGCACTAATTTAAGTTTTTGTAAATTATATTTAGTATTCTTGGCAAATTTTGAATCTTTTTGCGCCTCTTCAAGTCCGCCGAAATTCCATTGGACAATAGGGTTTAAAATTCCTATTTAAAGTCTTTCAAGATTTCATGAGAAGTTAATAATTTATAGAATATATTTTCAACTATAGCCTTCAAATTTAGTCGTTTTAAAAACTACAACCTCAATGTTTTTTACCGAACTACAACCTTCATGTTACAAAAGTCGATGTCGATATAGCCAAGTCACCTTAATCAAGAGACTTGTGCCCAAAATACCCTTTGATCTTTTCTTTTACCTTTGACCTTAACAAAACTTACTCACAACTAATCCACATCCCAAACCACAACCTTTCACAACCTTCTCACCTTTCTTTCTACCACTACCACCATTATGTCTCACCATAACTTCTGCTCTCCTCCATCATATTCTCTCTTCTTCTTCTTCTTATTCTTCATCATCATCTTCTTCTTCTTCTTCTTTTTCTTCTTCTTCTTCTTCTTCTTCTTCTTCTTCTTCTTCTTCTTCTTCTTCTTCTTCGACCTTTCCTTTCATGGCAACTCATACCCATTTCATGCACTACCCCCACCCTCCCCTGTCAACAACCCATATTCATAACACCATTCACGAGTGTATTGAAAAGGTTGAAGGTTCATTTGGAATTCAAAAATTATACAATTTTATCAAGAATTATTACCCACAGTAAAACCATAATCATAGGAAATTAGGAAAAATTTTGAGCATAAGAATGCCCTAAAATAGAAAACCTATTCAATGAGGTACCCACAAATTTTCCGAATTGAATAAGAATACACAAGTCCCAAAACTAGAAACTCGTATTCAATTAGTTATCTATAAATTTCTCATATTTGTATTTATGGTGGGTTGAAAAGGAAAGATGAACTGAAGAAAATTTATGAGATGTGTATATATGGTGGATTAAAAACCTAATTCAATTACCGTACACAATTTTCACAAAGTAAGAAATCTGATAAATGAAGAAATAAAAATGGGAAGAAAAATTACAAGAAAAGATGGAAGGCATGTTAAAAATGGAAGATGTGTATTTATTGTGGATGAAAGCATTCATGTAAAGAAAAGTTAAAGAAGAAGAAGAGAGAAAATGATGTGGGGGAAGGAAAGTTATGGTGAGGCGTGGTGGTAGTGGTAGAGAGGGAGGTGAAAAGGTTGTGAAGGGGTGTAGTTTTGGATGTGGGTTAGTTGTAAGTGAGTTGGGTTAAGTTCAAAGGTAAAAGAAAAGGTCATAGGGTACTTTGGGAACAAGTCATCGAATTTTGGTGACTTAGATGTATCGATGTCGACTTTTGTAACTTGAGGCTATAAACTTTGAGGTTGTAGTTTTTTGAACGACTAAACTTGACGGTCCAAGAATTAATTTTTTTATAATACGATTCAATTTTTTATGAATATAACTAATGAATTAAAATTTCTTGTTAACCCTATAATTTTCAGTATTAATAATGGAATAAATAAGATAAAATTTTCTTTCTTTATGTTAAAATCATATTAATCATGCTTTAAGTTTCAATTGATTAAAAAATTGAAGATCATATATCCTTATACAAGATTCAATAAGAATCATGAATCCTAATTTCAATATAATTCTTCACTAATCTAACATATAATTTTGCAAGAAGTGGACAATTGAGGAGATGGTCGTCGAAAAGAGGGCTACCAGAGAGGTAGTCGCCAAAAAAAGGGCTATCGGAGAAGTAGTGGAGGGGGATTGGGGTTTCAAGGAAAGTGGTGGTGGGGTGAGGGTGTAAAGGGTGATGGGAAGTTTTTTCTTTTATAATAAATAATATTATAAAATATAAATGACAAATGCAATCAGGGATGGTCAATGGTCATTAGCAAGTTAATTCGTTGGAAACCGGTGTTACGCATGGTGTAGAGTTTGAAACTTTAGTGGCTGTAATTTATGAAGAAACATTAAGACTGTAATTTGCATAATCTACTTATTTGAAAGATGTAAAATACAAATTATTCTTCTAATTAAATCATAATAAAACTTTATTGGAAAAGTATATTTGATGATACCTTAACTTACTTGATGAATTAATGACATTTAAAGGAGAAATATATAAAGCTTGCTTAATGAAAATATTACACGGCCAAATAAAGAAAAGATATTACGTGATCAATAAAATCTTGAATAGAAACAAAGTGATTGAATTGCTTTCTTTTGATAAACTAGTTGTAGGGCCGCGTAACCCAAGAAACCCTTTTAAAGTCAAAATTTTAGTTTAAAGCGGTGTAATTAAATTAATCATATTGTATTGTATCAATTTTATAGTTTAGCTACATAAAATTAAAATTGTTCACAACAACATAATCTTATTATGAATATAAAGTTGTTGGTCCAACTAAAGGCGCATTTGCATTGACAAATTTCACAATTATTGTTGTCCGGTTGTTGTTGGTGATTTTTGAATGACAAATATACACAACCTTAAGCAAAGTTAGGAAGAAAGGAGAGAATCAAAATCAAAGTGGGAAGAATGAAAAAAAAAAAGAATCCTAATTCAAAGACTATCAAACGCAATGGAGTCCTCTTCTTCTCTGACTGCTCCTACATACAACAAACAGAAGAATGTAATCAAAATTGGTGCAAGACTCTGAAATTTTGTTAACGTATACTGCAAGAGAAGCAGACTTACTTTGGGCATTTTTAATTACTTTTGCAACTTCCCCAAGCTCATAGCAGAATCAGTAACAGAAATTTTGATTTTTCCAAGTTTACTTTTGTTAGCACTTTGTTTCCCTTGCAAGATTTTAGTAAAACTGTAAAAGCAAAATCTGGAACTATATAAGATTTTTCATAATCTTGCAGATCTCAAAGGATTCAGCTTGATTCAGAGTTGCGATGTTTGGGAGCTCAATGCAATATCAGGAAGTAGCATTGGAAGGCGTCATCAATCTATGCAGGCAACCCAATTTTTCGATCGAGACTACATAAATTATGATTGTGCTTTGACGAGCAACAACGTGTTTGAGGATATAGGCAAGTTGCTATGCAAATTGGCGTTTTCCATGACTGGCCCTTTAACAAGTTGCAACTCCAGGCCTTCGAGGGATTAATCATACTCATTCACACCATTGCTGATAAAGTTTAAAGAGGAGATGAAATGTCCTTTGAACAAAGCAGAGTGTTCACCAATTTGGGAAGAGCGGTTAGAAATCAGGGTGAATGAGAAACATGGATACATAATATACAGTTAAAGAAAGCTCAAAAGAGGAAAGAATTGATCGCTGGTAGCCATTTCAACGAAGATGAAGAAAAAGGTCTCGAGTACCTTAAAATTTCTAAAATGTTACCCTCAACAGCTTTTTCATCAAGAACCATTTGAGGAACTAGATCTTCATTCCCTATCAATCAAAGATTTTCGTTCACAGAGATACAACGATTTTCAAAATATGCCAAAGAAAGCAAAAAAATATACACATGTATGTAATTTTTAGGGATGCAATTCTCGGTTCAGTGCATTGGATTGATAAAAATTTCTTAACGCAAGTGGAACACATAGAGAAAACTTTGGCATTTAAAGAAGTGCCTTTACATACCAGACAACTCAAGCTCTTGGCCATTGCACATTCAGTCTCCTCCAAGGTCAAAGTGTCCAGTCTCTTTTCCAATTTTCCGACCTAAAAATTGACAACGAACTTTAACATCGAGTACTCAATTAACATTTTTTATAAATTTGAAAAGTAAAACTCACCTGAGGTTTCTGCTCCTTAAGTTTCTCCTTGAGCATCTTCTTCAATTTTCGCATACTTTTCTGAGGCAAGGTGTCTTACCAAAAATTACTGAACATAAGTTGGTCCAAGCAGTGAGTTCTGTGTCTAACTTGTTGAAATTAGATAAGGTGTCTCACCATAAATTAGTGAGCTGTGAGCATCTTCTTCGTCAATACAACAGGAAAATTGTTTGCCCCGGACATCAAGAGGTATGTTCCTCCAATGGATAATAGAGCATACAAGCTTTATGTATAACTTCATATCAAAAATAAAGTGAGAAAAGATAAGATGAATTAATATGTAGAACAGTTGAAGCATAACTTCTTAATCAACATCAGCTAAAGTAATAAATGCAACGTAAGCTGATCCAAATAAGAACAGCCCACAAGCCAAGACAAGCCACGAGGAGCATAATTTGATCAATACCATTGAGGCTACTAACCTAGACATGGATGAACCCACTGACTTGAGGGTTGAACCTACTGATTTCAGGATGACAACCAAAGAAGACCATCCCTAATTTAGACCAAACATGAGCATCAAAGAAAGGCAAAGTAGGAGGAATCAATAAAGAACCTCACAGCAACATTCAAGCAAGACAGAATCTTGCATTCTGACCAACAGACAACAGAGCGACAAACCGCCTGTCAGCCCACCTTGCTCAGCATTGAGAACCCAACCTACTGTATGGATGAACGTGGAAACTTGAGAAATAGCATCTCTATACATGGACCAAGAAGTCAGGGTCCAAGAACCTTACTGATTGTACTCACGGAAGCCACAAACTTAGTTGCAAGGTCTCCTATTCGTCAGTTTTGTAATGCAGCTGATACTTAGAATAAATAGGCTATTTTATCTTCTGTTTTGTTTTTGTTTGTATTGTGCACGCTTAAACAATAAAGCACGGAGGTAGTTATATTTGTTAGGGGCAAATATGGCCGTTAGAGTCCTATAAAAAGGGCTGACCTCATTTGTATCAACACATTCAGATTATTCAATATAGATTTTCTTCAAGTAATTGTTGTTCAATTGCTGCCCTGGGTGAGTCCTTTGTGAGTGAAGCAAAGTGTGTTTTCCGGGTTTGATCCACGAGAATTGAAAAAGTGAATTTCAATTGGAGTGTGAGGAAGAGGCCAATCGATCTAGTGAAGATCATTTGTCTCTATCCAAGGAATATCCACGGCATAAGGACCATTCCTTGGAGTTGTTCTGGCCAACCTTCTATTTTTCATTCAAAACAGAAGGCGTATGTGTGTTGTGTCATAGTGTCAAAATCAGTCTTGACATTGGTTCTTGGAAGGAATTATCGTGTTCTTGGAGTCTTCTACCCATACTCGCATCAGCTTGGTATCAGAGCAATGTTCTGAGAAGGGACCAGAACAACGGAGTATAAAGAAAACCAGGTAACAAGTCATTTCACATATTCTGGTAAAGGGTGATCAGAAAGACAGGTATAGTGCGATTTTGTTTCAATTTCGTCAATGCAGGTACGTATTCAATTCTCCTTTGATGAGTAATTTGTTTATGATTAAGGAATACAGTATATGTTTGGTTATTAAACGAATTTGATCATAGGATAAGAATTTCTGGAAATTTGATTATCGTAATGATGAATAGGCATCAAAAATTTTTCTGATAATTTATTTCTGGGTTGTTATACGTATCAAATTTATCAATTAAAATCATTAAACTCAATTCTTGGAAGTCCTGAAGGTAATACTTAACATAAATTTGATGATATTTGTATGTGAAGTATCGAACAATACGTTTTCGCTGAAAAAAAAATAATTCGTTAATGCAATCTGATTCGTATATTTCATTTCTTGTTTGTTATAAGTGTGATAATTGATAGATATTGTTTGTAAACAATTGTACACCACGTTTGCTTTGGGAAAATTGATTTGAAAAATTAGGGTTTGGTGTCTGTGCATTTCTCTATGCTTCTGAAAACTTGTTGTCTTCTAGATTCTGGCATTGTAGTGTTGAGACCAACATGAATACTGATGAGAGGTTTGCTGAGATGGCTTTGGCTATTCAACAACTTACACACACAGTAGCTAGGCTTGAAGTTAACCAACAAGAGAGGGGTATGCCTGTGCACCACCATGAGAGAAACACTGAAGACAGGACCTTGAGAATAGATGTGTCTAAGTTTGGGGGAACATCCAATAATCCTGAGGAATACTTAGCTTGGGAGGCTGGATTGGAGAGATATTTTGAGTTCAAGGAAACACCTGAAGATCAGCAATATAAATTAGCTAAAATCAAATTGACTAAGCTTGCAGCCATTTGGCTTGAAGGAGTGCAGAAACAGAGGAGGAGGGAAAACAGAGAAAGAATCAACACTTGGGACAAATTGAAGAAACATCTTAGGAAGAAATATGTGCCCTCATCCTATAGACAACACCTCTTTGTGCAATGGAGCACACTTAGACAAGGTAGCAGGTCAGTAGCAGAATATATACAAGAGTGGGAAAGGCTATATGTTCTGTGTGACATCAATGAACCAAAAGAGATGAGAATAGGGAAGTTCATAGGAGGCTTGAGAGAAGATTTAAGGGAAAAGCTTGAGGTTATGCAGCACCTGACCTTTGACACAGCATGTAATAGTGCTCTTACATATGAAAAATATTCGAAGAAGAGAAGCATTTATACACAGCCACTCAGACCTACTCCTTCTAAGTCCAACATAATCAATAACAATGTAGGGAATATAGGTATAGGCACTAGCACAGCTAGCAAAAACATCAGCACAGCAGCACCTAGCAAACACAAGGACAAACCTAATGTGCCCATGAAGGATGTTGTGTTTTAAATGCCATGGCCATGGGCATTACAGGAATGAGTATCCTAATGCAAGGGCTTTCACCAACATGGAGTGGACTGAAATACACAGTAGGGACGGAGGACCTAGGGCTATGTTAGTGGCTAAGGATGGAGAGGAAAAGGTCATCCTACCTCCTACACCTGCTGATGAACCAGAAGGTTCATACATCTTGACCAGCTTAGGCACACTCCAAAGAACAGAACCATGGGATGCTGAGAGTAGTGAATCAGAGGAAGAAATCAGAGAGCAGTTGTACCTTGAGGAGGAAAGATACCATTTGTTAATAAGAAGGAACTTTCATGCTACACCAAAAGAGAAAAAATCAAACCAAAGAGAGAGTATATTTCAGACCAAATGCAGAGTGAAGGATAGGGTATGTGATCTAATAATTGATAGGGGAAGTGAAACTAACTGTGTTAGTATGCAGCTGGTAACACACAAGACCACCCTAACCCCTATAAACTAAGATGGTTGGATAGCAAAGCTGAGGGTTTTGTGAAGAAACAATGTTTGATCAATTTTTCCATAGGTTCATATCATGATGAGATATTGTGTGATGTTTTGGATATGAATGCATGCCACATATTGTTGGGTAGGCCTTGGCAACATGACAGACATTCGACGCACGATGGTTTCACCAACATTTACACTATTAAATATGAAGGAAAATTGAAAGACCTCATACCATTGCCTCCATATAAGATCATTCCTACACCAACAAAACAAAAGAAGGTGAGCTTTATTATGAGTAAAGGTGAGTGTCATAGGGAAGTTAAGAAAGGGGAAGACTTACTGTTTTTGTTTACCAAGGAAGTGAGTGGGAGTTAAGATCAATACCATCCTAAGGTCTTGGAACTATTAGAGGAATTTAGTGATGTGTTTCCACAAGACTTACCTGAGGGATTATCACCTTTGAGGGGAATAGAACATCAAATCGATTTAATACCTGGGTCACAAATTCCAAATAAACCGGTATATAGGACAAATCCCCAAGAAGCACTAGAACTACAAAAACAAGTGGATGAGCTATTAGCTAAGGGGTATGTGAGAAAGAGTATTAGTCCACATGCTGTACCAACCCTATTAGTACCCAAGAAGGATAGAACATGGCGAATGTGTATTGATAGTCAAAGTGTGAATAACATCACCATCAAATATAGATTTCCTATTTCTCGTATAGATGACATGTTGATAGTCGAAGTGTGAATAACATCACCATCAAATATAAATTTCCTATTCCTCGTATAGATGACATGCTAGATGAGCTCACAGGGGCACAATGGTTTAGTAAGATTGACTTAAGAAGTGGGTATCATCAGATTAGGATGAAAGATGGAGACGAATGGAATTCAGCCTTCAAAACCAAATATGGGTTGTATGAATGGCTTGTCATGCAATTTGGACTTACTGGTGCTCCAAGTATTTTCATGAGATTGATGAATGAGATACTCAGACAATTTTTAGGAAAATTTGTAGTTGTGTACCTAGATGACATTTTGATCTACAGCAAAGAATTAGAAGAACATTTTAGGCATTTTAGACTAGTTTTCAAAGTTCTTAGGGAACAAAAACTATATGGCAAACTAGAGAAGTGTCACTTTCTAAGTCAAGAAATTAGTTTCTTGGGATTCATTATCAATAGAGAAGGGGTAAAAGCGGATCCTAAGAAAATAGAGGCTATTAAGGATTGGCCAGTACCTAGTAGTATCACCCAAATAAGGTGTTTTCATGGTTTGGCTTCTTTTTACAGGAGATTTATACATAACTTCAGTTCGATTATGGCCCCAATTACGGAATGCACAAAGAAGGGGGAATTTAACTGGACACAAGGAGCACAAAAAGCCTTTGAACAAATTAAGAAGGCTATGTGTAGAGCACCTGTCTTGAAGCTACCAGATTTCACTCAACCTTTTGAGGTTGAATGTGATGCCTGTGGCAAAGGCATAGGAGCAGTTCTTAGACAAGGGGTGAGACCTGTTGCGTTCTTTTGTGAAAAATTTAATCAAAGCAGGTTAAACTATTCCACTTACGATAAAGAATTTTATGCCATGATTAGAGCCCTAGAACACTGGACACATTACCTTAAAATTCAACCTTTTGTGCTACATTTTAATCATGAATCTCTTTAATATATAAATGGACAAAAGAAACTGAACCCAAGACATGCTAAGTGGGTAGAATTCATGCAAACGTTCAATTTTGTGGCTAATTACAAAACGGGAAAAACCAACATTGTAGCAGATGCCCTAAGTAGAAACACTAGTGGAAAAAAACATATTTGCTGCTTATCATTTGCTGCGGTTTTAGTATATTCGCAGCAATTAATAGGAAAAAGATTTAGAAAAAAAAAACTATTAATTGCTGCGGTTTTTTGGTTCAACCGCAGCAAATACTCCATTGCCATAATAATTGCTGCGGTTTCCCTTCTGACCGCAGCAAATAACTGTTAACTCCTTCATTATTTGAGTGTTATTTGCTGCGGTTGTTGATGCCCGGAGCAATTAAGTGCCATTATTAAGAAATTGCTGCGGTTTTCCCTCGAAGCCCGTAGCAAATATTGCTTCTAAAAAATTAAAATGACGTTCCAGTAGCTTCTTTGCAGCCATTATTCACACTTACTGTAAAATCAAAAGCCCTCCTAAAACCCACCATTTTCGCACATTGCTACTGTTGCTTCTTCATCTTTGTACTGTGTGTCATCTTCAATTTCGTTTGTCTTCTTCATCATTGTACTGTTGTTTCCTTCAGTTTCGCATACCCAACGAACATTTCAACCTAAACCCACCATTTTCGTTCTTTTTCTTCTTCTTTAACATTTGAAACCCACCATTGTTGCTTCCTTCAAAAACCCACGAAATTAGGACTTAGTCTTGTTCTTCTTCAAGGTATTATTTTTTCAAGCTTAATTTAAGTTCTTCAACCTTCATTATGTTTTAGGAATTTAGTTTTTTTATAATAATTGTTTTTTCATTGTATAGGTTACACAACCCACCAAAACCCACGAAATTCAAGGTATCTTTTTCATTTTGATTTTGTAAATTAGGTTTAAATTTGTCATACTTTATGAATGTGTATGTTGTTGTTGTTTTTAAGTTTTAAATTTATCATATATATCATGTTCGTTTATGCAAACATTTAGTTACTTGGAGTTCATTGATGTATGAGTATATCAGTATATGTTATTTTGATGTGGTTTTCTCTTCTAAAGTGCTGTTTTGTTGTTGTTGAGTATATCAGTATATCAGTATATCAATATTCAGTATATGAGTTCAATGGCCTGTTTTGTTGTTGGTATTTTATGTTGGTAATGGGGATGATATGTGTTTTCAATTTAACAAGCATAAACTATTAAAAATTATTTTGTTTACAATTTTCCATCACTATCTAATACCACATCTCAAAATGAGTTGGTTTTGTTTAGTTTACTATTCTTGGATGTGGCAGTAGTCTTTTTGTTTACAAGTTGCAACTTCTTATGGAATTTTTGCGTTAAATGTTTTGCAGTTGCTATGCAAATGCTGTGCTCCAATGCCTTGCTTACACTCGGCCCTTGACAATGTATCTCCTTCAAGGACTTCATTCTAAAGAATGCAAGTATCTAATCCTCTTGTGCACCTGGACTTAAATACTTTTGTAGTTGTTTGACTTTTGTGCTTAAGAACTCTCTTTTGCTTTCTTTCTGTCAGGCTGGAAGGAAAAATGGTGTTTTGTTTGTGAGTTTGAACATCTTATGCTAAAGGGAAAGGAAGGTTACACTCCACTATCCCCCATTCGAATCCTCTCTAACATTACTCATCTTGGTCATGGAAGAGAAGAAGATGCCCATGAGTTTTTGAGGTGAGAAACATTCTGACATCTATAACATTCTTTTTTACATGTATTCCTGCACATGGAGTTTTAACATAATCATGGATGTATTTATTGCCCCTACTGCTAAGATGGCAGGTATGCTGTTGATTCTATGCAGTCGGTTTGTGTTGAGCTGGCTGGACTTGCAGGTTCAGTGGCTGAAGAAAGCACTCTCGTTGGCATGACATTTGTAGGCTATCTTCATTCTAAGGTCTGACTCTTTGCTGAGAGCGAGCATTGATATTCTGTAACTTCTGTATTGACTTTGCTTGTGCAATATTAAGTTTTTGTTTTTTATTTCAGATAAGATGCATGAAGTGCCACTTTAAATCAGAGATATGTGAAAGGATGATGGACCTCACTGTAGAGATAGAGGGGGATATCAGGACTCTGGAACAAGCACTTAAAAGATTTACGGCTTCTGAAATGTTAGAAGGAGATAACAAATACTATTGCAGCAGGTTCTCCAAATTTTTTTCACATTTCCTCAACTAACTATTTTCTTAATTTTTAATTTAATAAAAATATTTGTATGGTTTTTGTTATATATACTCAATGCCAAAGCCTTTACTCCTGCAATATGCTTTTAATTATATGTTTAGATTTCATTATTTTGCTTGTCATTATGCTGCAGATGTAAATCTTATGAGAAAGCTAAGAAGAAGTTGACTGTATTACAAGCACCAAACATTCTTACAATCATGCTTAAGCGATTTCAGGTTATTCTCTAGATGCCAATCTGGAGTGTTCTTTTTTCATATCTGCAAATATGCTTTAGATATGCATGCTTATCTTTTCACTTTTCTTTTCAGGCGGAAAATTTTACGAAGTTAAGAAAACCTGTTAAGTTTCCCGAAATTCTGAACATGACTCCTAAAATGAGTCACTCAAGTGATAAAGGCCCTCAATACTGGAACCTATGTTTCACAACCAGAAACATGTGCTAAGTGCTCTTTGATGGGTGGACTATGCACGCTGGATCGGTATTCAGAAAGCTCATGATGAAGAGCATGCTTAAGAGTAGTAGATTCACGTGGTTTTGCCATCACACAAAACATAGGCTAACTTATTAGTCTTTATTATACAGGAGGTTTGTGCTCTCATATTACCATCTATATTTTTAATGTATTAAAAAGAGAATGGAAAGCCCAGTGTCTACTACTTTTCTTCCTCTCTTTGTGCCTGTATTTTTTTCACTAATGGAAGTGAAGTTCTCAGGAAGACTAGAAATTTTCATATAGGAAGAATGGAAGTTGGCAAACTGAAGCATATTTGTTCCTTTTTTGTAATTAGTATAGATTTTAATTACTATATAACTTTAATGTATATTATATATATATGTACGTACATATTATTAATATTGGATTATTATTACAAAGAGATTTTTGGTGATTATTTGTGATTATCATTTGATTTATTATTTGATTAATCATTGTTATTACAATGTACATTATTATTGGATTATTATGAGTATAAAACGAAAAAAGAAAAAAAAATAGAGTATTTGCTGCGGTTAGAGGCAAAACCGCAGCAAATAATGCACACTTATTTGCTGCGGTTTTGCCCCTGACCGCAGCAAATAACCCTCCTTATTTGCTGTGCTTTTTGCCCATGACCGCAGCAAATAAAGCCCTTATTTGCTGCGGTTTTGAACCGCAGCATTTAAAGTAGGACATTTGCTGCTATCACTATTGCTGGGGGCCAAAACCGCAGCAAATAATGGCAAAAAAACTGCAGCAATTGAGGTTTTTTCTACTAGTGAAAGCACCATTTGTTGTCTATATTAGAAGCAAAAATATTAGGTTTTGAAATGATTAAACCTCTTTACTTAAATGATGATGATTTCAAAGATCTATACTTAGAATGTCAGTCTACACCTAAAGGACTTTCTCATGTTGAAAATGGTTTTATGTTTAAAGGAAACAGGCTTTGTATTCCCAAATCACCTATAAGATTGCTATCGGTAAAAGAAGTACACGAGGGTGCTTTAGGAGGTCATTTTGATATTCAGAAAACTCTTGATATGGTTGCACAACATTTTTATTCACCTAAGATGTTAGGGACCATAGGTAAATATATTTTAAAATGTGAAACGTGTATCAAGGCTAAGTTGACTTTCCATAGGGGGGAATATAAACCTCTACCTGTGGCTGAAAGACCATGGGAACATGTCAGTATGGATTTTATTATGGCTCTACCTCGAACCCAATGAGGAAAGGATGTCATTATGGTCGTTGTAGACAGGTTCTCAAAAATGGCTCACTTCATTGCCTATCATAAGGTAGATGATGCTAATAATGTGGCTAAACTATACTTTACAGAAGTTAACGGTTGCATGGGGTCCCTAGAATATTGTATCTGATAGTGATAGTAAATTCTTAAGTTCCTTTTGGAACACCCTATGGAGACTGCTTGGTACTAAGTTACTATTTAGCACCTCACACCATCCTGAGACAGATGGTCAAACAGAGGTTACAAATAGAATCTTAGGTACCCTCCTTAGGACTCTTGTCAAAACAAATACTAAGGACTGGGACCTAAACTCTTGCCATGCAGAGTTTGCCTATAATAAAAGTCCAAGTTTTACCACTAAGCATTCTCCCTTTGAGAGTGTGTATGGAGTGAACCCCTTAATGCCTATTTCTCTAATTGATCTCCCTATTCATTGTAGGTACCACTCAGATGCTAAGCAACAAGCTGCAAGGATGTTACAACTTCATGAACAGATTAGAACAAACATAATCAAAGCAAACGACAAGTACAGCAGAATAGCAAACAAAAGCATTAAGCATAAGGAGCTTCAAGAAGGAGACTTGGTGTGGATACATTTGAGAAAGAATAGATTTCCTAAGTATAGACAAAATAAACTACTTCCAAGAGCTGATGGTCCTTTCAAAATACTAAAGAAGATTGGAGACAACGCCTACAATATAGACCTCCCTAACACTTATGGAGTTTCTGATATTTTCAATATTGGTGATTTACGAAAGCAGGAAGACAACATAGAATTGGGGACAATTCTGCTTGAAGAAGGAGGGAATGATCCAAATAAGAACAGCCCACAAGCCAAGACAAGCCACGAGGAGCATAATTGGATCAATACCATTGAGGCTACTAACCTAGACATGGATGAACCCATTGACTTGAAGGTTGAACCTACTGATTTCAGGATGACAACCAAAGAAGACCATCCCCAATTTAGACCAAACATGAGCATCAAAGAAAGGCAAAGTCAGGAGGAATCAATAAAGAACCTCACAGCAACATTCAAGCTAGACAGAAGCTTGCATTCTGACCAACAGACAACAAAGCGACAAACCGCCTGTCAGCCCACCTTGCACAGCATTGAGAACCCAAACTACTGTATGGATGAACGTGGAAACTTGAGAAATAGCATCTCTATACATGGACCAAGAAGTCAGGGTCCAAGAACCTTGCTGATTGTACTCACGGAAGCCACAAACCTAGTTGCAAGGTCTCTTGTTCGTCAGTTTTGTAATGCAGCTGATACTTAGAATAAGTAGGCTATTTTATCTTCTGTTTTGTTTTTGTTTATATTGTACGCGCTTAAACAATAAAGCATGGAGGTAGTTTTATTTGTTAGGCGCCAAATATGGCCGTTAGAGTCCTATAAAAAGGGCTGACCTCATTTGTATCAACACATTCAGATTATTCAATACAGATTTTCTTCAAGTAATTGTTGTTCAATTGCTGCCCTGGGTGAGTCCTTTATGAGTGAAGCAAAGTGAGTTTTCCGGGTTTGATCCACGAGAATTGAAAGAGTGAATTTCAATTGGAGTGTGAGGAAGAGGCCAATCGATCTAGTGAAGATCATTTGTCTCTATCCACGGCATAAGGACCATTCCTTTGAGTTGTTCTGGCCAACCTTCTGTTTTTCATTCAAAATAGAAGGCGTATGTGTGTTGTGCCATAGTGTCAAAATCAGTCTTGACATTGGTTATTAGAAGGAATTATCGTGTTCTTGGAGTCTTCTACCCATACTCGCATCATAAGCTTACAGCTGACAGGCAGTGAAATTTACATTGATGAGTAAATATGGAGGCTGAATTAAAGCAAAACAAGATGGACGCTCGCAATGCAGCATCTGGATTCTTTAAAATAACAACTGAAAGCCTGGCAGGAAACCACATGACACAAAACACATTTGCATCAATGAGAACAACAATGCCAAGGCCTTAATTCCAACAGGTTAGGTATAAGCTTTATTATCAAAATAAAAAAATAAATACCTTTTGCATCAGGGCATATTTTAACTCGGGGATACCTTCATCAGCATCGTACCGACTGATTTTATGGTCAAACACAAGATTCTTTACTTTGGTCAATGCTTGCTTTGGTGGCTGCCATCGCACCACCCTACGAAAAATGTTAGATGGAGGGCGGTCAGCACAGGAGCCTTATACAAAAGCAAAACTACAAAACAAATAAAAAGAGCAAGTGTAACTCTCTCCAGAACCAACATAAGAGCATCTAGAAATGAAATTTATTGTACTACTCAGCTAAATATCATGATTTATGTTGTAAACTAACAAAAAATTTGGGAATTACTTTGGAAAAGTAATGATTGAGATAGGAAATCCCTAAACAATCACCCATGCCCCCATACAGATGACACACAGATAAGGTTTCTCATAATTCCAAAATTAGCGGTATAAAAATCAAACATCCATTGCACACAACCAATATTTTTACCGATGACACAAACAATATAATAAACAAAAACATAATCAATTAACATCGTGATTCAGAAATTGTAAAAATAATCAACAAAGCAAAAAATTATAAACTTAATTTGATACTTAATTGAACCCGAAATGTATCATACATCAATTAATAAAGAACAAAATTTTGAAGTGAATTTGACACACACAAAAAAAAATAAAAAATAAAAAATAAAAAAAAACCTATATTTCATCATTCCAGAATTCGTAAAATGAATCAACAAAGTCAAAAACTGAACATAATTTGATACTGAATTGAATCTGAAATTTATCAATTTGGATGTGAGCATGAATTTTGATACTTAACTTCAACATTTATAGTTAAAAATAAAGCTAAAACACTTGTTGAATATTATCCCCAACTCCATTTACCCTATTTTCTAAATGAATGGATTAAAAATCTATATGCTTTAAGAATAAGCCACATTATATATACTGGTCGAAGAATAATATATCATATTTCTGGGATGGTCAAAAACATTCAAGCAAGCAACACAAGTTTAATTTAAAGACCATATATTGAATAGAGTTTTTCCTTCTTTATGAAATCCCAATAATATTTGTCCATCCCGAAATTGAATGCGGAATAAAATAAGATGAGACTGATTGAAAAGTTGCAAAATTAAGATTAATTTGACTAATTTTTACGTCTCAATTAAAACAATAGATATGCAAATTATAGTCTAAAGACCATATATTGAATAGATTTCTACGTTCTTAATGAAATCCGCATAATATTTGTCCATCCATGAAAAACTTTCGATATGCCCCGATACGCTTTTGTCGGAAAGAATTGCAAATATCATTATTCAACACCCCAAAACAGATCCAAAGACCTATTCAATTATCAAGGAAACATTAAACAAGATTAAATGACTATAACTCAAAATTAAACAAATCATTTTCGTGAAATTTCTCCTAACCCCACATTTGTAGATTAGAAACTTCTTCAAAAAAGCAATAAAACCCAACATAATTAAGTCATTAATCAATTCAAAGAATCAAACAAAAAGCTTAAATTAAATGATAATAATGATGAAAATTACATTTAACAAGATTAAATGACTATAACCCAAAATTAATCAAATCTTTTCCGTGATATTTCTCCTAACACCGCATCTGTAGATAAGCAACATCTTCAAAAGAGCAATAACCCAATATAATTAAGCCATTAATCAATTCAAAGAATCAAACAAAAAGCTTAATTTAATGATAAAAATGATGAAAATTCTACTAAAAGCAAACAAAAATACAAGATTAAACCCAAAATACCTAAAATAAAGATGAGCAATCTAAAATACCTTGAGACTTGAGACGAGATTAAACCCAAAATAAAGAGATTAAACACCCCATAAACATGAGCAATTTAAAATACCTTGATACTTGAGACGAGATTAAACCCAAAATAAAGTGATTAAATCCAAATTAAAGATTAGCAGTCTAAAATACCTTGAGACGACGACTCGTATAACCTTAATGTTCGGTGACCGAAAACTCCAAGAAGCAATAAATGAAGAATTAATAATTTCTGGAATTTGGTTTTTGAAAGATACTGTTTTTTCTGCTTTCTTTATTACTTGGAATCATATTCTATATATACATGAGCATTTTTCAATTATAATAACTGACAAAGGATAACCGCCTAATATTAAACCGCCTAATATAGTGTAATTGCAAAGTATATAATGTAACTGCAATGTTGAACTGCTTTTCAATACTCCCCCTCAAGTTAGGTCGTGGGATCCCCGATGCCTAACTTGCATAAAGTGCTATTGAAGACCTGTGATGAAACTGCTTTTGTGAGAATGTCTACTAGGTTGTCTTTAGATCTAATAAAGGGAAGATGAATGACCTTGCTTTCTAGTTTCTCCTTGATAAAGTGTCGATCGATCTCTACATGTTTTGTTCGATCATGTTAGACTTGATTTTCGGAGATGCTTATTGCTACATTGTTATCACAATATAGAAGGCTTGCCTGTGTCTGGTGAAAGCCTAGCTCTCCTACGAGTTTCCTAATCCATAGAATCTCTGTAACTCCTTTTGCTATCCCTCTGAATTCTGCTTCAGCACTGGACAAAGCAACCACCTTCTGTTTCTTACTCTGCTAAGTGACTAGATTACCCCCTACAAGAGTGAAGTATCTTGAAGTAGACTTCCTATCATCCCGATCACCAGCCCAATCTACATCTGTGTAACCAATAAGATCAAGATTATCATTTTTTGAGTAGAAGACTCCTTTATTACTGGTTCCCTTTAAGTATCTCAGGATCCTCAGGGCTGCTGCCATGTGTTCCACTTGAGGTCGATGCATAAACTTGCTTACAATCCCTACTGCGTAGGCAATATCTGGTCTCGTGTGGGATAAGTAGATCAGCTTTCCCACTATCCGTCTATAGCGATCTTGATCTGCCGCTTCTGCCCCTTCAACAATTTGTAGACCATGATTAGCTACCATAGGAGTATCTACTGGCTTGCAGTCTAACATGCATGTTTCTGCTAAGAGATCTAAGATGTACTTTCTTTGATTGATGAATATTCCCTTCCTTGATCTTAAAACTTCTATTCCTAGGAAGTATTTCAGTTGTCCCAAATCCTTCATCTCAAATTCTTGGAATAATTTGCTCCTGAGACGGTCAATTTCCTTGGAGTCGTTTCCGGTAATCACCATATCATCTACATAAATCACGAGGTATGTAATTTGTTTTCCACTCCGCCTGAGAAATAGAGTATGGTCTGAGTTGCTCTGTTTGTAGCCAAATCTCTTCATTGCTGTAGTAAATCTCCCAAACCATGCTCTAGGGGACTGTTTCAAGCCGTATAGTGCTCTTTTAAGTCGGCACCCCTCTCCTTGGCTATACTCATCTGAATACACGAGTGGTGGCTTCATGTATACCTCTTCTTCAATCTCTCCATGTAGGAAGGCATTTTTTACGTCAAATTGAAACAGAGGCCACTCTTTATTTGCTGCTACGGAGAAGAGGACTCGAATGGTATCAATTTTAGCCACAGGTGAGAATGTTTCCGAGTAGTCTACCCCGTAAGTTTGTGTGTACCCTTTAGCAACAAGCCTTGCTTTATACCTCTCAATGGTTCCATCAGCATGATATTTGACTGAGAAAACCCATTTACAGCCAACCGTCTTCTTATCACCTGGTAATCTGCACTTCTCCCACGTTCCGTTTTTCTGGAGAGCCATGATCTCTTCGTCCATAGCTTGCTTACACTTTGGTTCTTGGAGGGCTTCTTCAGTGGTTTTCGGAATGGTACTGGAATAAAGGGATGCATTGAAGGCAACAGCTGTCTGTGATAGTTGTTCATCATCCAGTCTACCAATAGGATATCGGGATCTCTGTGATTCATACTCGGGATCATACCTCTTCGGGGGCATTCCTCTTGTACTTCGAGGGGGCAAATTATATTTCCTAGGGACAACAACACTCCTTGGCACAATATAGTCAGTGGATATATCAATGAGAAGAGCAATAGGACTCAGTGTTACCTGACTCGGTGTTACCTCTCTTTCGGCCGGATGCTTAGGGATTGGATGCTCGGGGACTACAGTAGTAATCTGAGGAAATGATTCAGTGACAATGTCTGTGGCAATATCGGTGGTAGTGCCTACTTGCTCTTTGGGAGCTCGAATGTCAGCCAAGGGATGAGTCAACCAGCTGAGATCCTCACTCATACCTCCCACTGAGATCGAGGGTAGGTGTAACACCCCGATATCCCGAGGTGTTACAGTAGGTGTAGTAGGGGGATTGTTCAAGGAAGTCACAGTCCATGGTAGTATAAAGCTTGTGATGGATAGGATCATAACATCGATAGCCCTTTTGCGTAGTCCCATACCCAAGAAACACACATTTGGCTACCCGTGGTTCAAACTTAGTGCGGGCTCGTGATGGAAGATGGACATACACAACACATCCAAAGATGCGAGGAGGAAGAGAGTGAGAAGAGGGAACAGGAGTAAACTTATTGAGTGTAGCAAGAGGGGTCTGGAATAGGAGGATTTTTGTGGGAAGTCGATTAGTGAGATAGGTGGCAGTAACAATGGCCTCAGCCCAAAAGTGCACAGGTACATGAGTGTCAAACATGAGGGCCCGTGCTATCTCAAGAAGGGTACGATTTTTGCGTTCAGCAACCCCATTTTGTTGTGGAGTGTCGGGGCAAGATGTTTGATGAATAAGACCATGTTCAAGGAAAAACTGTTTCATTGCAACTGAGATATATTCACCACCATTATCTGAGCGAAGTATTTTAGGTTTTGCATGGAATTGAGTGAGAATCATGTTATAGAATTTTACAAATACATCAAAAACCTCAGATTTGTGTTTCAAAAAATAAACCCAGCACATTCGAGAATAATCATCAATAAATAACACAAAATATGAAAACCATGAGAGTTAGTATGCGGGGCTGGGCCCCATACATCAGAATGCACTACATCAAAGGGTTTGGGAGCACGGGTATTACTAGGAACATAGGACTGTTTGTGACTCTTAGCCAAGGTACAAGTTTCACAATCTAGAGATGCATTACAACTATTAAGTGAAGGAAAAATTTTGTTTAGATAACCTAAGGATGGATGACCTAAACGGCGATGCGAAGTCCTCAATTGGTGAGCAGGAGATCCAACAGCAAGCATTGCACCGCTATTTTGAATCACCTCATCGACATAGTATAGTCCACCTCGTTCAGTACCACGACCAATGATCGTCCCCGTCTGAGCATCCTGCACAATATAATTAGTAGAGGTTAACAGCACTGTACAGTTTAAGTCCTTTGTTAGCTGACTGATCGACAATAATTTATGAGACAAACTAGGAATTAACAAGCAATTTTTAAGATGGAGAGAGGAAGAGATATTGACTGCTCCAGCTTTAGTAACCGGTACACATGCCCCATTAGTTGTCTGGATGTGGGTTCTGTTAGTAGGATGGGTGGATAAAAGATCATTGGGGTCAAATGTCATCGTATGGATCGCCCCAAAGTTAAATATCCATTGAGAATGTGTGTTATGACTAAGAAGGCATTTGGTATAGCTGGGTTGTGGGCTAGAAGAGCAAATGGGCCTAGGGTTGGAATTTGGGCCGGAAACTAAAGGTTTGGATGGGTGTGAGGTGAGTGTTAGGGTTTGCGGATTATAAAAGGAAGGCTAGGGGTCTTTGGGACATTTGAGCTTCCCTTTCCCTTCCCTTTGGTTGACGGCTGTTGTTCCTCTCTCTCTTCTTTCTTCCCACTTCTGATTCTCACCATTGTTGACTCTATGCTCTAAGGATATTGTTGCCTCTCCTTCCCCTGTGCTCCACCCTTCTAGTTCATTTGATTTTTGACATGATGTTGGTTGATCGGCAGTACTAAGGTTAGCCTAGCCACCGGTCCGGCTTGCCGGTGCCTTGGTGGCGGCTCTTCTTTTCTGTAGATCGTCCCACCACTCAGAGTATCCCACAAGTTTGAAGCACCCCTCCTTTGTATGCCTGGAACCACCACAGTGAGTGCATCGGAGTTTTCTCCGGTCATCCTCTTCTCAACTTCTTTGGAAAGGTTTGTTTCTCGTGGCTAAATCCGAGCCTATCTCTGAGGGACCAGTTCCCTGTGATGAGACGCCGGTCATAATTTTCCGGCGTGTGATCTCTTTTCTGATTGATGCGTAGGCGGTTTCCACCATCGGTAAAGGTTCACTATTGAAAATGTCCCTTTTTTCTTTGTCAAGATTGTCTTTAATCCTAGTGAGGAATTGATAGAGTCTCTGTCTTTGAATGAATTTATTGAATTCTGTTATATCCTGTGGGCAAATCATTGGATTTGGCATTCTCCTATCGATTTCTTTCCATAGTGTGTTGAGTTTACCGTAGTAAACCTCAATAATGTCGTTGTTTTGCTTCAATGTTGCTGCCTTTGAACTCAAATCGAAGATTTACAATTCGTCCCTACCACATCCTAAGAGACTTTCGATCCCTTGCCATAGTGTAACACCCCGTAATTTATCGGGTTTAGAAATAAGTAAAATATAATAAAATAAATTATAACAAAATAAAATAAATAAGTAATATTAAATTATACTATTTTATATAGTTAATTATAAGTAATAAAGTAGGTTTAATTCTAACGGTAACAAGTTTTATTCCGTACGTTGTTATCGCGTAGGGTTCTTTTTCCGATTTAACATTCTTATAATAAATAGAATAATTGTTAATAAAAAAAATTTATGTGGGGTATTTGAAGAGGGCAGCCGGTTGTGGGGAGGTATGGGAGGAGTTTTGTAACTCCTCTCATAATTGTGTAATAGGCATAATTTGGGTCATTTTGTTTCTAAAGAGGGTATTTCGGTGGATCCAGCGAAAGTGGAGGCAGTTCGAAGTTGGCCGTCACCAAAGAATGTCACCGAAGTACGAAGTTTCTTAGGCTTGGCTGGGTATTACCGTCGTTTTGTCAAAGATTTCTCACGAATTGCTCGGCCTATGACTTTGTTGATGAAGAAAGAGAAGAAGTTTGAATGGACTGATGAGTGTGAACAGGCCTTCATAACTTTGAAGGAAAGATTAACTACAGCCCCTGTTCTTACTTTACCTGACCCAAAGTTGGATTATGCTGTTTGCAGTGACGCATCGAAGAAAGGATTGGGTTGTGTACTGATGCAGGATCGTAAGGTGATTGCGTATGCATCACGACAATTGAAAGTACATGAAGTTAATTATCCTACCCATGATTTGGAGCTAGCTGCTATAGTGTTTGCTCTCAAAATATGGCGCCATTACGTGTATGGTGTCAAATGTAAGATCTACACTGATCATCAGAGTTTGAAGTATCTCTACACTCAGCCTGATTTGAACATGCGACAACGTCGGTGGCAAGAGTTGATGACAGATTATGATTTAGAGTTCATATATCACGAGGGACGAGAGAACTTGGTAGCCGATGCGTTGAGTAGGAAGTCTAATCCCTCATTGTCCGCCTTATATGGAGTTGAAGAGTTATATCGGGATTTTGCTAGATTAAATTTGGAAGTGGTACGTAAAGGTGAGTTACAGGAGTGTCTGAATGCCTTGGCTATTCGACCTTCGTTCTTTGAAGAAATTTTAAACTCACAGGATAAAGACCCGAAACTTTTGAAGTTAAAGGAACATGCACGGGAAGGAAAAGCAGAGGGATTCTTTGTTCAGGAAGATGGAAGTTTGAGGTTCAAGGGTCGCTGGTGTTTACCAACAGGGGAGGAATCTTTAAAGGAACGTATCATGGATGAGGCCCATTGTACGAAATTTTCAGTCCATCCGGGTGGTGATAAAATGTATCAAGATCTTAAGTTAATGTTTTGGTGGTCTGGGATGAAGAAGGATATTGCGGATTATGTCTCGCACTGTTTGACTTGTCAAAAGGTTAAAAGTGAGCATAAAAGACCTGGAGGTTTACTACAACCTTTGGACATACCAGTATGGAAATGGGATGATATCTTTATGGATTTTATTGTGGGTTTACCCCGGACGAAGGCGGAAAATGATGCGTTATGGGTTATAGTGGATCGTTTGACTAAATCAGCACGTTTCATCCCTATGAACTGTCGTTGGGAGATGGAACAATTAGCTCGAGCTTACATTAAGTATGTCTTACTATTTCATGGTGTGCCCCGTACTATTGTGTCCGATAAAGATACACGGTATTTGTCACATTTCTGGCAAACCTTACAACAGGCAATGGGTACCACGTTGCTTTATAGTACGTCTTTTCATCCGCAGACGGATGGGCAAACAGAGCGGACAAATCAGATATTAGAGGATATGTTGCGTGCTATTGCCATGGAATGGCAAGGGTCATGGGACGAGCACTTGGATTTGGTTGAATTTTCTTACAACAACAGTTATCAAGCATCTATTCAGATGGCTCCATTCGAGGCTTTGTATGGACGTCGTTGTCGTAGTCCGGTTTATTGGGACGATTTCACCAAAGCGGTGACCTTGGGACCTGAATTGTTGTTCCAGATGACTGAGAAGGTGAGGTTGATAAGGGATCGCTTGAAAGCGGCACAGGATCGTCAAAAGTCTTACGCTGATTTGAAGCGACGACCAGAAGAATTCACTGTGGGAGAACACGTATTACTTCGCGTATCACCCATGCGCGAAGTAGTACGTTTTGGTGCTCGTGGAAAGTTGAGCCCTCGATTTATAGGGCCATATGGAATTTTGGAACGTGTGGGTAAAGTGGCTTATCGGTTAGCCCTTGCAAACTCCTTGGAGAAGGTACATGACGTGTTTCATGTGTCGCAGCTTAGGCGATATCATGCTGCAGGCTCTCATGTCTTAGATCCCGAATCTTTGAATTTGGATACATCCCTGTCTTACTCTGAGAAACCGGTTAGAATCTTGGACACGAAGGTCTGTAGTACACAACACTTGGGACACAGAAGACGCTATGCGAGAAAAATACCCTCACCATTTTCAGGTTAGTAGCGTTACGGAAACGTAACTTCTTAAGGGGGGTAGAGGGCGATAGGAATTTCACGCGAGGAATGTTAAATCTTTGGTTGGTAGTTTTGTTTTGCAAGTGTTGTGTTATGATAACATATGTGTTCTACGTTTTCCGTTGCCATGCAAGTTACGAGGACGTAACTTCTTTTAAGGGGGGTAGTCTGTAACACCCCGTAATTTATCAGGTTTAGAAATAAGTAAAATATAATAAAATAAAGTATAACAAAATAAAATAAATAAGTAATATTAAATTATACTATTTTATATAGTTAATTATAAGTAATAAAGTAGGTTTAATTCTAACGGTAACAAGTTTTATTCCGTACGTTGTTATCGCGTAGGTTTCTTTTTCCGATTTAACATTCTTATAATAAATAGAATAATTATTAATAAAAAAATTTATGTGGGGTATTTGAAGAGGGCAGTCGGTTGTGGGGAGGTATGGGAGGAGTTTTGTAACTCCTCCCATAATTGTGTATTAAGCATAATTAAGATGGGTCCTTAATTCCTTATTAATTATCAAGCATCTTTTGAATTCTTCATCATTTTAATCATCTTTTGAACACAAAAAAAAAATTTCAGAAGAAATTTCTTCTCCTTTGCTCCCTATTATTTTTTTTCGGCATCCTCAAAGAAAACAAAAAAAAAATTCTTATTGATTCAATCCAATCTTTTGATCAAAGGGTTAGTTTAATTGAATTGTTAATTATAGATTTTTATATACAAGATTTCTAAAATGAATTATATTTTTATGTATGATGATATCTTATGACTTATAGGAGGATTGAATATTTTTCTTTTATATATAAAAAAATTTCTCTAATAATCCTTTAATAAACTATAATTTGTTAAAAGGATTAAGAAAAGAACTTCATGATCGATATTCTTTAACAAAATTTAAGTTTCTTATAAGAATTAAGAATTTAAAGTTATATTGAAATTTAAATAAATTTCTTTTGTTCTATTTTCTCTAACAAAATTTCAATTTGTTAGATGAAATTTAAATGGTATGGATCAAGTAATGTAGTCATCCAAGAGTTTATAAATCCTTTAGCTAAATTTGATTTGTTTGAAGGATTGTGTTATATTTATATATATATGTCTTGATTTAAAAGGGTGAATTGGTTTTGTAATTCTCTACAAAATTTAATTTGTTAAGAGAATTAAGTATTTAATTTAGTTATCATAATTTATGAAATTGTAAGTCTCTTGAAGGATTTTTTGAATGTGACCTTACTAGAGTTATTTTGGTCTTGAGTTTTAAAAAGGGTTGATAATATATATATATATATATATATATATATATATATATATATATATATATATATATATATATATATATATATATATATATATATATATATATATATATATATATATATATATGTATATATGTATTCGGGCAGCATCTGTTCTGTCTCGGTAAAGGTACCGATCCGGAAACGTTAGTCGTGTTCCGTTGTTTTATGTACCGATGCGTTAAAAACTCGTTAAACGGTTAAAATAATTAAAAATAGTAATTGGATGTTAGAAATTATGAAACTTGGTACCCAAGTTAATTGACGCGTTCTGAACGCAGTGGTGAAGTCGGATTTTTCATTTGAATTTTCTAAACTGTCCGAAATGGCCAATAAAGTTTCTGGTCAGAAATTAAATTTGGAATCATTGGAAATTGGATGAAAACATTTAAAATTATCAAGTCTTAGTAATATCTTAGTAGTATGGAGTGGATTAAATGTGTAAACACGTTCTAATACGTGGTCGTTTTCGTGTTATTTAGGACCTCGGTTTATAAGAGGGCGAAATTTCGATGTGCTTGAGCAGTGTTATTTGCAGCGCGTAAAGGTACACGCTTAGACCATACTGTTTATGTGGTTGTGCAAGTAGTGTTGTTTCATTTCTAATCGAGGCATTGTAAATCACATAAGAATTAGACACCTCAAATAATATGAAATAATTAATTGAAAATTGAGAATTTATGTGCTTGTCACCCAAAGGGGGTTGACGTTTGGTTATGTTACCCAAAAGGGTTAACGTATTGGTTTGGATTATTATAATTATTGTTCCCATGGCAGTTGTGGATCATTACGGTCACCATGGGGGTATGCATACTTTAGCCTTTGGCGACCCGAATAGGACGGGCAACGTCTTAGGTCGGTGGTTGCCTTGGGATTAGCTCTCCCAAGTGTATTCCACCAAATGAATTGGTTTTATACTTGGACGACCCGAACAGGACGGGCAACGTTATAAGTTTGAAATTATCTAATAATGAATGGTTTATACTTGAACGACCCGAACAGGACGGGCAACGTTACAAGTTGGGATTAATTAATAATAAATGTATAGAGCCTATGCATGCTAGGATGAACTTTTGCTTGTGTTCAACCTGATTGATATTTGTATGAAGTCTCTGACGTGTATTGGTTTTTTCTTTGAAACCTACTGGTGTTGTCTTACGACGACTGGTAGGTTGATTGCAGGTGGGGTCTGGTGTGAGATCTCGACGTAGAAACCGTAATAATCAAGACTATGTTTTACCTTTTGTATTAGATTATAAGTAGAAAGAAACTCTGAATTAATGTAACAAAAGAGATAGTTTTCTTTTCGCTTCCGCTATTTCGATTAATTTGTTTAGAGGCCTCTAGGCTCTCAAGTTGTACGTTAGAGCTTCCGCTGACTTATTACCTTTCACATTGGTTTTGTTTTCTGTTTATCTATATATCTTTATCGATGGAACGTTGACGGTCCTAGAGAAAAGTCTTCTCTGGAGTCCAAAAAGGTGAACCGGAATTTGTATTTTCATATGGATTTTCAGGTCACTTAAACCGGACCGTTACACATAGGCAGTGTGCTGTTGTATAGTCCAGGAACTGATTTACAATATCTCCATCTATGTTCTCAATTATCCATGCTATGACCATGGCATCCCTTAGTTCCCATTGGGTATAATTGGGTTCTGACGGTTGGGGGTGTCCGGCAGTGACGTGACTGAGCCGCCCCTGACCTCCAATTGCTACGTGCATTAACTTGCACCATTTTGTATAATTGTGGTATGTGAGTTTTTCTGAAATTTTGAGTGATGTTGGATTTTCGGTTTGATTGGTTATTTTGTTTAGTTTCTGAAACATCTGAAACATCTGTTCCATCTGTTCCAAAGACATTAAGGTTTGGTGTGTTTGCTCTTCTGATGAATCGACCATTTGCAGGTAAGAAACGGTAGATGATGAGTCCTTCCCGGATCTAAACCCTAAGGCTCTGATACCATGAAGAATTAATAATTTCTGGAATTTGGTTTTTGAAAGATACTATTTTTTCTGTGTTCTTTATTACTTGGAATCATATTTTATATATACATGAGCATTTTTCAATTATAGTAACTGACAAAGGATAACCGCCTAATATAGTGTAACTGCAAAGTATATAATGTAACTGCAATGTTGAACTGCTTTTCAATAATAAAAATGGCAGAGTAGTGAAGGAGGATCAAGAATGGAAAAGGAGAAGTAAAAAGGAGTTGGTAGAGGAAAAGGGGAAGAGAAGGTTGCAGAGGAATGGGGAAGGGAAAAAGGGAAAGATTTAGTGGAAATAAAGAAAGGAGGTATGGTGTAAAGAGGCATGTGAGGGGGAGGTAAATCAACGGTGACGATTGCTTCTGAAAAACACGTCGAGGGAGCTTAACAAAAGGAAAAAACATTATTCATTAGATCAAAAATGAATAGTGTCTTCCTATCCTTGTTTTTTATATGTAAAAAAGATATCAACCCAACAAAGGGAGAAAATAAATTTTCCTTGAAGAACTAAGTCACATGACACAATGAAGAGAAATGATAAAATTTTTGTTATGTGACCTTTCTTAATTTTGATGACCAAAGTCCTACTCAATATAATCTTTATTATATTTCATAAAGATAAAATGAGAATATTGATTGTTTGTACATAAAATAGGCCTTCTATTTTATATGTTTTATTATTAAGGCTCAGGTCCAAATATATTAGCCCACTAAGATTAGGGGATGCCTCCCTCATACTCTATATATATATATATACCCCCTTGGGTGATTTGTAGGTAAGTGATTTTGATCATATTGGCCAAAATAATAAACATACATTCTCTTCTGCTCTACTCTTATACTGACTTTAGCATTGGAGGCACCCCTCTCAGGACCAACCCCGGGGGTGACGGTGTTTCCTATAGGATCTCGAAGACCACCAGCCTACCACCACGGATGGGCCCACCGGAGACCCCTCTCCGGCCTGTTTTGGAGAGCTTTATGGGAACTTTGAAGGCATGGACTAGATAGCAATTTTAAGTCTCACCAGCATCCCTACTACTCATAGTACCTTCTACCAAAGTACCCCTCATCATACTATTTCATTGATTGTATTCGGTCAAGAATTAGGGACCCCCCATTTTTGATAGAAATAATTCGGCGCTAGAAAGAGGGCCGAAATTCTTTCTAGTTTGTCACCCTTTGAAGGATCTCCATAACAAACTCCTCATTTCAGTTTTCAAACATTTTCTCTCTCCTAATGAATAGAATACCCAAAAAAATTATTCATTATGTTTTGGTGAAAATTATAACCATTTTCTAAAAGGATAGCAAAAATGCACCTATTGTAAAAAATTTCAGATCTGCATTCATGCTTATTATGTCAAATATCTAGAAATAAAAAAATATTCACTTTCCTCTCCTTACGAGGACAACAAATATATCGCACTAGACCAGTCTCATTATCCTCGAGAAGGAGATTGATAAAAGCACCCAAAAAATCGCAGACCAACTACCATGGAGTTAAAGAACTACTCATTATTTCCTTGCCATCTTTAATAATGGTAAGAAAGATCATATATTTTCTCTTTTCTTAAAAGGAAAAATAACCCACAAACTTATACTCCTTCCGATTCATTTGAGTTGTCCCATTTTCTTATTTGGCCAATTCACCTCAATTGTTCCATTTCCATTTTAGAACAAAAATTTAGACCAAATTGTCCTTATACTATTTTTATAACTACCAAAACACCCTTATTTTAAAATCCTAACTACACTAATTAAACCCACAATCTTAATTAATACTCTACCTAATTACTCCCTCCTTTATTAACCCTCCCCCCTTTCTGATTCTCCTTTCCCCATACTCAAACCCTTTTAGTAACCCTTCCCCATTCTTAAACCCTAGTTCTTCTTCTTCATTTGTTCTTCTTTGACGGCGCTACTCTGAAACCTTGTCATTACCCATAAATCCAGTAATGGAGTCACCCTTCTGAAACCCTAAATCTTCATCTTCTTCTCTTCTGAAACCCTAAATCCCATAATGGAGTAACCTAATTCTTCTCTCTCTCATCCTGCGTTGAAGTTATTATTTGGTGATTGTGATGATTCAGATTCGTAAATTTCATCACCACATTCTTCTATTGAAACCTCTCCGAATCGGGGAAGAATAATGGACAGTGAGGATGAAGAATTTTCGACTATGTTTGATTTGGGACTTGATCTACCTGATGATGACTATTTTCCTTCATCTGACTCAGAAGATTATGATGGGGAAGATGATGATACTGTTTATTATGTTAAGGGGCCCTTCTCTCGTATGTGAAACAGTTACTCTTTCTCTCTGACTAATGAAATTAAATTTTGATTATTTTATTTTTGATTATGCATCTGTATGTTGGTCTGTGATGATTTTTTTTTACTGAGGCCAAAGAAAAGCTCAATGATTTTTGAAAAGAGAGCTTGTTAGTTGCTACAAAAATCCATATACATACTCACAATGCCACCAATCTTCATGATTTTATGAGGCAAAGAGTAAGTTTATGGATCTCAATGATGAAAACATTATGTTTTCTGAGAGATGCGCCAAAAATGATTTTTTTTGCTATTAAAAATCCCAAAAACTTTCCATTAAATGTTTAGTCATAAACAGTTTGAATGAATCTACATGATGTTTAACCCTAAACATTTTCCCATTAAAAATCCCAAAAGTGTTGCTGGACGCTTTCCTTCTGGTCAGTTGCTGCTGATGGTTGTTTCGTTGCTGAGTGTTGCTGTAATTCTGTTTTTATATTGTTGGTTCTGTTGTTGTTGGTGCTGTTGTTGTTGGTTATGTTGATTGTTGATGTTGTTGGTATTCTTGTTGTCTTAAATTAAATGTTGTTGGTTCTGTTGACTGTTGATGTTGCTAGTATTCCTATTGCCTCATATTTGTTGTTGTTGATTCTGTTGTTGTTGATGTTGTTGTTGTTGGTTATGTTGATTGTAATTGCTGTTGGTTTTCCTGCTGCCTCACATTAAGTGTTGTTGGTTCTGTTGTTCTAATTTCTGTTGCTGAGTGGAAATTCTCTTGGTCTTCAATTCCCAAATACAGTTGGCAACCTCTAAATGATTTGCATCCAAATGACGGAGTGACTCATAAATGATTTCTTTCCTAACTGTTTAATAATCTGGTAGTCTCCCCTCCCTAACTAGTTTGCTTTTGTTAATGTGTGGAATATGGTAGTCAATATCACCAAGTTTTTTAAGTACTTCAACCTTACATGCTTGTAAGGTTATCCAAACATACCTTAATGTGTGGTGTTCTAAATCTTCAAAAGCACCTGTCACAGCCCTAACCAATTCAGTGTAGTTGTATGTTGCGTTCTGGTGTTGTAACGATTGAATAGAACTAAAAAAAACCTAAGTCTAACACGTTCATATTAGGGGAATTTGGAGGCTGTTGATTATGTCGATATTGAATCCACCTTGATTTGCAGCATCCCTGAATATTGGATCATTGTCTAGAATATGTGGTTTTGCATTATCCTGTTGAATGTAAATTGTTTTGCTTGCACCTTCTGGCCATTTTTGTCTAATAGCCGGTAAGATATTGTCAATTAGCTTTGTCCTTATGTGTGTCTTTGGTATCGATTGAATGGGTTTAGTTTCTGGTTCCCCTCTATTCCTATTTTTGGATCTTCTTTTTGCTAGCACTTGAGCTGTAAAAAGAAAGATACCTATCTTTCCATCAAAAATTCGTTCACCTTCACTAGAATACATCGGTATAGCAACCGCACACATGAACATGATTTTGGGAATGAATCTTTTTGACTGTATTTTCCTATGTGGCTTAGATTCTCCTGGGGTAAGATAGTAAGTTTGTTATGTTCTAGTGAGGTAGAACAGTTTTTCATCTATGTGAATTAAGTTAGACATGTCACTAAATTTTTCATCATAAATGCAACTACTAATACAAAAGAATAACTTGTCATTCTTGTTAGTGTTGGTTAATAGTGGCTTGATTGCATTTGTATGCTTGTGTATGTGTTTCTTTTTCTTCCACCTCTACACAGTTAATTGGCTAAGACCCATGGCAGTAAGAAAGATTAACAAAACCCACTTCTCTCTCATCATAAGACCCACGTGTATTATTTTATTTTGACGATCCAGCAAAAATTACTGAAAAGTAAAGTTGCTTTTATCTTGTCTCTTAGGAAAAGCAAAGTTACTTACAGGTGTGTACCAACAACGGAGGAAAATAGAAAAGGCCCACAAAAAAACCATTCACAAGAATATAACCTGTGATACTACGAGATTAATGAATAAGAAATTGAACAGACGCAAGATGTGGGTTGAACTCACTAAATATGGGTATTATTAAATATCGCCACCTTTTTTATTTTATCGTCACCCTATATATAATGAATTTTCAAGATTGTCCCTGCATAATTTTCAAACTCAAAAACTGTAATATCTCTCTAAAACTCTCTAAAAATACTATGTTAAGTTAAACAAGCTAAAAGTGTATATTGAACAACAATGGCGAACCAAAACGAGCATGATAACGATTCGGTAAGTAATTAATCGATTCGGAATTTTTTTTTAAAAATTCCAGAACCCCCCAGTCGCACAAAATGTGCGACCAGACCTAGGGGGAGTCACACAAAAAGTGCGACTGAGGGTTCTGGAAATTTTTTTTTTTGAAAAATTAACTCTTTTTATTTATTATAATTATTTTTAAAGTTATTATTATTTATTAAAAATTATAGTAAATTATTTTATTTTATTATATATTTATATATATTTTTGTGTTTACTTAAATTATTTATTTATGTTATTTTAATTTATTTTATTTTATATATGTATTTTATTTAGTAAAATTTTTTATTTCATATTTTTGTATTGATATTGTTAATACATTGAAATTTGAATTATTAAACTAATTGATATTGTTAATATATTAAATAGTTTAATCTTTTAATTATTATGAATAAATTTATATTTGCAGGACTTTGAAAACTTAGGGGATAATATAGATTGCTCTGATAGATTTGTTATCGATAGGGAATTTGATTCTGTATATGATTCACATGCTTGGGCTGATGAGATAGCACTAAGAATTGGGTTTTAATTTACACGTGCTTCATATAATATAACACCCCGTATTTTTATCGGGTTAAAAAAATGTAATAAAATAAACCAAATTAAATAAATAAGTATTATTAAATTATATTATTTACATGGACAATTGTAATTATCGGTAACGTGTTTTATCGCGTAGTGTTTCTTTTTCAAAAAAATATATAAATAAATAATTAAATAAATAATTAAAATAATAATAATAATAATAATAATAATAATAATAATAATAATAATAATAAAAAATTAAAAAAAATATTAGGGGAAGGGAAGGGGTGGTCGGTTGGAATGGAGTAGGGGAGGAGTCTTGTAACTCCTCTCATAAGTGTGAATTATGGCACATTATGTTCATTTTTTTTAATTGCCTATTAATCCTATAGGCATCATTTGAATTCTTCACCTTTCTAAACTTTCAAGTGAACAAAAAAAATTCAGAAAAAAATCTCCCACTTTGCTCTATTGTTTTCGGCACCTCAAAGAAAAAAAAAGTTGTTGTTCCATCCAATCTTTTGATCAAAGGGGTAAGTTTAGTTGAATTGTTAATTATAGATTTTATGTACAAGATTTCTAAGATGAATTATATTTTATGTATGATGATATCCTATGACTTTTAGGAGGATTGAGTATTATTTTTTATATATGTAATTTTCTCTAATAATCCTTTAATAAACTTTAATTTGTTAAAAGGATTAAGTTATGTTTTTTTTATAAGAAAAAAAAAAAAAACCCTTTCTTGATTTATATTCTTTAACAAAGTTTAAATTTGTTATAAGTATTAAGTTTATATTGATATTTAAATAAATTTCTTTTATGATTTACATTTCTTTAACTAAATTTCAATTTGTTAGAAGAAATTTAAATGATATGGATCAAGTAATGTAGTCATCCAAGAATTTATAAATCCTTTAGCAAAATTTGATTTGCTTGAAGGATTGTGTTTATATATATATATGTCTTGATTTAAAAGAGTGATTTGGTTTTATGATTCTCTACAAAATTTTGATTTGTTAAGAGAATTAAGTATTTAATTTAATTATCCTAATTTATGAAATTTTAAATGTCTTGTGGATGGGCATGTTTCTTTTTATTTGATGGCTTTTATGCTTTGTTGATGGGGTTTTATGTATTAATATATGTGTGGAAATATCAAGTGGTTGTGTGATAGAAAAGTTTGTCTTGTTTGTTTTATCTTAGTAGTTGTTAATTTGGTCTTATTAGATTTATTTTGGTCATGAGATTAAAAGGGTTAATAATTTGAATAATGTATATATAAATAATAATAATAATAATAATAATAATAATAATAATAATAATAATAATAATAATAATAATAATAAAATAATAGTCGTGTTCCGTTGTTGTTTTATGTACCCGATGCGTTAAAAACTCGTTAAACGCTTAAAATGATTAAAAATAGTAATTGGATGTTAGAAATTATGAAATTTTGTACCCAAGGTAATTGTCGCGTTCCGGACGCAGTGGCAAAATCGGATTTGCCATTTGAATTTTCTAAACTGTCCAAATTGACCATTTAAGTTTCTACTTAAAATTTAAAGTTTGGAACTATTGGGAGTTGGATGAAAACATTTAAAATTATCAATTCATAAGAGGGTAAAATTTCTATCGTGATTGAACTCCGTTTGTTGGCGGCGCTTCAAGGTACACGCTTAGACCATACTATTTTATGTGATTGTGCAAGTGATGTTGTTTCATTCTTAATTATGGCATTTGAATCGCTTAAGATTTAGACACTTCAAATAAATTGATAGAAGGTAATTGAAAATTGAGGATTTATGTGTTTATTACCCAAAGGGGTTAACGTTATGGTTTGGATTATTACAATTATTGTTCCCATGACAGTTTTGGATCATTACGGTCACCATAGGGGTATGCATACTTTACCTCTGACGAACCGCATAGGACAGGCAACATCTTAGGTCGGTGGTTGCCTTGGGATTATCTCTCCCAAGTGTATTCCTCCAAAAAGGATTTTCATTTATACTTGAACGACCCGAACAGGACGGGCTACGTGATGTGCTCGTTTTTAGAGCACATTTATCTCCTCATTGTAGTGTGGAGTCTCGCGTTTCAGAATAGTTTTTACACACTTTACGTATAATTTTACCTTGTTCTTGTCTCCATGGTGTTATGAGGTAATTTCAGGTATTTTCGGAGGCTTTAAGGTATTTTACGTTGCGTACGAGACTTAGACACTTTGATCGAAGATTAGAGGTGCGTATCGGAGCCATGACATGCTTTCCAAGCCCTACTCAAACATTTACTTCTTTTCTTACTTTTAAACCCTAGATTAGATTTAATGTTCTTCATTTATGCTTTCTCTACATTCATGTCACTTCATTTATGTAAGTTTATTTCTTTAATGCTTTGATGTCTTTATTTCTTTCCTCTATTGCTTTCTTTTATTGCTTCCCTTTAATGCTTTCATTTAATGCTTTCTTAGTTTAGATTTAATGCTTTCATGTTCTTCAATTTCTTTAATGCTTTCCTTGTTCATTGCTTTTGTCTCTAATATGTTAGAGTAGTTTCCTTAGGGGTTTTAGGTTAGAGAAACCCTAGGTTTGGTCTTGTCTTTAATGTTTAGGATTAGGGTTGAGGTTGATGATGGTTGTTGATAGATATTCGGTTCGAGTCTTGTCCTGCCACTCCTAAAGAGACATAGGGCGATTATAGGTCGTTCGTGTGGCTTATAGGGTCACCAACTTCCTCTCGATATCTAGAGTGTCTTGATTGATTATCGTTCGAACTCCCGTGACCTAGCTTATCTTTATTTTCAATAGACCATCCTAGGGTGGACATAGCCTAATCCCCGCTTGTCTTTCATTGTTGAGTTTCGTTTTTTATTCTTGTTATTAGTTAAGTTCACCCACCAACCAACCTTCCATATAACTTTCCCACACCAAGTCTTTAGTCTAGCATCCCTTGTCCTTGTGGTTCGACCCCCGACTTAACATTACATTCGTTGTAGTAGTATCAGGGTGATTATAAATATTATTTGTATAACAAGGATTTTAGTATTAACGACGTGCTAGAAACTGGTTATCACTACATTACATGTTGGAATTATCTAATAGTGAATGTATTAGAGCCTATGCATGCTAGGGTAAACACATTGCTTGTATTAAACCTATTTGACATTTATATGAAGTCTCTATGAAGTCTCTAACTTGGATTGTTATTTGGAACCTGCTACGAGTTGTCACACGACGACTAGTAGGTTGATTGCAGGGGGGGACTAGAGTGAGGGCTTGACTTAGAACCCGTAATCATCAAGACTATGTTTCCTTTTTGTAATAAGATTATGAGTAGTCCGAATTATGTAGCAAGAGATTGTGTTGGTTTCTTTTCGCTTTCGTCCAATTTCTTTAGTTTATCTAGAGGCCATTAGGCTTTCGAGTTGTACGTAAGAGCTTCCGCTGACTTGTTTCTTTCGCTTTGGCACTGTTGTCTGCTTTAATTAAATTTCTTTATCGACGGAACGTTGACGATCCTAGAGGAGACTTTTCTCTAGAGTCCGAACAGTGAACCATAATTCGTATTATCATATGAATTTCCGAGTCACTTAAACCGGGTTGTTACATATAAACAAAAGGAAGGACGTTCTAAAGTGAGTTTGTACTTAAGATGTCACCGCTATGGTAATATAAGGGGCGATTTGCATAACTTAGACAATGCTCCCCGACCTGGTTCCAAAAGTATGGCTTGTGGGTGTAAATTTATGATTTTAGGAAGTAGTCGTAAACCAGGGGAAAGACCTTGGACGGTAAGAGTGTTTCCTGGTAAAAAAGGAAGATATAACCATCCGTTCTTGGTGTACAGAGATGGTCAAATAAGAGTAAATAGGATGACTGCCGATATTAGGCAGCACATACGAGTTCTTAGTGCAACTGGCATGCAACCAACGTTTATAATGACTTCAATTAGAAGGAATTTTCCTGGTTTTTTGCTAGTATGAATCAAATTTATAATGTAAGACAGTCAATAAGGAGAGAAGAGATGGATGGTAGGACTCCTCTTCAACACTGTCTATATATGGCCACAGAGCATAATTATGTAGTTTAGACAGACTTGGATAGTGAGGGGCAGTTGAGTAGATTATTGATTTTGCAAATCCTACATCTATGCAGATGATACGTTCGTGGCCCCATGTTGTGTTGATACACACAACGTACAAAACTAATAAGCAAAAGTGGCCCCTTTGCGAAATAGTTGGAATGATGCCAACCATTCACAATTTCTTGGTTGCGTTCTGTTTGATGCGAGATGACGCGGCTATGTCTTATTTTTGGGTGTTTAAGAGGTTGAGGGATATTTACGGCAAAGTTCAGACGTCTAATGTAATCTTAACGGATAGAGAAGAGGGTTTGTCTGCAGCTATTCGTGTTGTCTTTCCAGGTAAACAGGTTTTAATGATTAATTATTGTCTATATATATATATATATATATATATATATATATATATATATATATATATATATATATATATATATATATATATATATATATATATATATATATATATATATATATATATATATATATATATATATATATATATATATATATATATATATATATATATATATATATCTCAATTAATTTTAAATTTCTATTTTATGCAGATGTACGACATGTGTAATGCGTATGGCATATTGGCAATGACGTGGAGAACATGGTCGACAAATTGTGCGGCGGCAAGAGAAATCAAGAGAAAACAGGTGGGAAGGAATTGTGTCTACTTGGTCGACTAGGAATGGGAGGGTCGTGCGATATTTGGCTGGAACATGGTTTCCTCACAAAGAGAAATTTGTGCGTGCGTGCGTGGACGCATGATTGTTTGCACTTGGGTAACTAGACAACTAGCAGAGTTGAAAGCCAACACTCTTCCTTAAAGTACTATCTGGGAAGCGGTAATAGCTCATTTGATACCCTCTTTAAAAGGGCACACTCATAGATAATGAATCAGCAATCGATGATAAGACAAGTTCCGTAGGAATCTATGAATTCGATTTCAAGGACGTCGAGACTTAATTTTTTGAGACCGTTGTATCGTCATGTTTCCATATTTGCCTTGGAACAATTGATGATGGAGCACAACGGGATGTTAAACTTGGGGATTTATGTTTTTGATAAATCCGATTGTGTACTTCAAAGAACCCTCAGATTACCCTGCGCGTGTTACTGTTACTTGTCAATCAAGACTCATGGTTCGTTGTACTTGGACGATATACATCCATTTTGGAAAACATTAAAGTACTTAGAGGCAGAAGAAGACGCCAACGAAGAAGTACGGCACGCAAAAGCCGATGATAAAGAGTACATTCAATCGTTGGTGGATGAAGTTTTAAAAGCCAACCCATTAGTTGTACGACGCATGTCTCAGGTACTTGAACATGAACTACACCCTGATGATACCGATATACCTGAGCCACAAGCAAGTCCACCGAGGAAGGGAAGACCACAGTAGATCATCCTCAAGGGGTCGCGAATCTAGATCTTCATCACGCGGGAGATCTAGTGGTAGATCTAGCAACTGATCAAACCAATCGTCAGTTGGAATTAACTTCAGTTTCAACTTATCTGGTACCCGTATTTCCTTTTCTATAATCATATATGTATTAGATCAATTGAATGATATTAATATACTTTAATTTTTTAAGATGGTTCAGCAGGTCGTGATTTTAAACTTTTTCCGTGGCCAAATCACATTCCGTATATTCTTCCACCGTACCTGTTTGATTGAATTGATGCTATAGGTGACAGATTCTATGGTTTTAGATCTATTTCCGTCACAAAGTTAGAGCGCGAGGAGGCATGGCCTCTTTTACGACGTGCAATGAGTTTGGAAATGGAAACGCATAGAGATCAATATGCACGCGTGTATCCATCAGCAGAGTTGGTGGAGAATGCTATATACAGAATTGGTGCCCATAGCAAATTACCTCCCCCGTACAGTCACTGGATGGAAATGACAGCATTGTATTTTGCAGCAACGTTTCTCAACATTGCAATTGCGTATTATGGCTCTGCCGATGGTAATCCAATGTGTAATTGTTTAGTGCTTCCGGTAAGGAGAACAGGGGGAATGCATGGCGTTAATAAACTTGTACATATTCTTTGGGTGAACGGAAATCATTATGTTCAGCTTTTAATGTACGATGATTCATCTCCACTGCCGCCAGTCCAGCAAAATTAGAGAGCAGTAGCTAACAATTCATGTACAAATTTAGACAGACAATATTGCAACAACATATCGCTTTGGAATAGACTGTGCGGCGTACAACGACCACAACATAATAACACTGCCGAAGATGCAGTCAATTTACATACTCTATAGTACAATGTTGTGTAGTTATTGTGTTGATTGTATTTATTGTATTGATTGTAGTTAGTGTTTTCATTTTATTAATTGTATTCATTGTAGTAATTGCATTTATAGTATTCATTCCATAATTATATTAGTGAATAAATATGTTAGTTTATCAAACACAATGCATAATAATACAAATTCTTCATCAATACAAACATAAATGTCTATGAAGGGCTGTGCCCTTTAAACTCTTGCCATTCGGCAAACAAATCTCTAAGTTCATCCAAATACAAATCAGCAGCCTGTCTCTCCCGGGGCGTCATATTAACAACAGCTGGCATCCTGAGCAATGGCGCGAGTCGGGTTGGAAATTCAGCTGCAAATTGTACAAACAAAACAATTATATTACGAAAAAGTTAGACAACAATTTCGGTAATGACACATAAACATGAAATACATAAATAGAAACACTAATACATAAATAGAAACACTAACGTATTCAACTTTGTTATCCGATGCACCAAACGCAGCAGTAGGTCCTTCACCGGGGATGAGAAATGTGTAGGAAGACACTTTAAACCAGTCGATATACTCAGGGATAGCCTCTGATGGAACAGATGCTCGACGCAGTACCTGATAAGCATCGCGGGCACAATAGGGGAACCTACTCCACATCTCCGTGTACATAGATGGAGAAGCGAATGTCACTGAATAGGAACCCTGTGCTGGTCGCAGAGCTTGGGTAGGTCTCAATAGAGGGGGGGGGGAATAGCCTATACAAAACCAAGCTGTCTGACTGTCCTCTCAAGCAAATAAACCTCCACGATATCAAAATAGGTGATACCCCCGATATAGGCGGTGCGTGGGTGCTCATTCAATAAAGTCCTAGGAGAAGTCATGTACGGAGTCCATTCCACTTGCTTACAAAGAAAATTAACATTAAAAACATAATATAAAATTAAAATAATTAGTATAACGATGTTTGAGGTCATGTACAAAACCTGTGTCTCTGTCATGGAGTCCAGTATACTCCTACAGTCTCTTAGTTTGCTCAGCTCACGAATTGGCTTCTGCGAGGACCACATCTCCGCCCTAGTCTTTTTATGCATATCAGCTTGACAAGGATGGGGGCGGAAGGATGGGAAGTACTCGTAAATCCATGTCTGCAACAGTGTCAGACAACCAGCAATAGTCTTGAACCTAGTCCTTGTCGCCATACCCAGTTGGCGATACATGTTAGCCAGCTTCACTGCACCCCAAGCAATCTCATCCTGATCAGCAGTCACAGCAAGTATAGGGTGAGGCCGCATCCCGAATCTAGTCTTATACACCAGCAGCGTGGAACCCACTATAGCCATGTAATACACAGTAGTCTGAGTCTCCAGAGACTGAGAATAATGGCATAGCTACAACATTTCACCAACGTTAATGCTCTTGCTGGTGAAGTACCCCTTCTTACGCAGCTCTGAAATTGGCTCCCCAAACAGACCGATCAGGCCAAGCTTCCAGTCACTATCAGCAGGTTCAGCGGGAAGTGAACCGTCAATGCCAACTCCTAAAATGCGTTGCACGTCGTGCAGCATGATGGTCATCTCCCCCCATGGAATGTGGATGGTGTTGGTATCAGGCTGCCACCTCTCCACAAAGGCCGTAATAAGAGTACTATCAATGTGATGGTGCATTATGTACGGTAGACGACCTAGAGGAGTGGCAGGTAACACCCCGTACAGCTCATCAGACATGTCCTGCAGTCTGATGATCGCCTCCAACGTCCTCTTCCTAGGGCGACAATCCAAAATCGGAGGCGTGCGCTTCGATCCCTCAAATATAACCTTCGCTACGTGCCCACCGTAGTTGGGTATTAAACTGGTGTCAACAGGGCCCCCGGGCTGGCGTGATGTGATCAACCAGTCCATGTCCGCGGACTGTGAGCGCCTCCTCCCTCGTGGAGCCGCATCCTCAACCTGGCTGACTCCTGCGTGATCAGAAGTGCCAGCCGTGCCATGCCCTCTAATCTTAAATGACCGGCATGCCCTCTGACGAGCGTCCAATCAACATGTTGACCGACAGACTCTTCCCGACTGACAGACTCGTCGTAATCAGTATCATCATCACCTGAGCCAACCGTATTACTACGCAGGCTAGTCTGGCGCTCAAAGCGACTACGCACATGGTCTAGGGTACTATTGCCGCTCTAATGGGGATCCCCTCTCAGTAAACTTGGCTGAGAACTATTGCCGCTCAATAACCCTCTAAAAAAGACTTTTCATTTTCCCTAATTTCCAGCCATTTACTACAATTTTCATATTTTAAATAAAATATTAATAAAAAATTAAAAGCATAAAAAAATACATTAAGTTATATTTCATTTTAATTATACTTACAATATTAATTTAATAAGCATATAAGTAAATTTAATAAACACTTACAATCATATAAATTATTAACAACTAAAATAATTCACACATATAAACAAATAAACAGTTATTATATTAATAAATAATTAAACAACTAAAATTTAATTAACAACTAAAATAACATTTTATTAACAATTATTATATTAAAAATTAATTAACAACTAAATTTTAATTAATATATTATTATTATATCAAAAAATAATTAAACATTTAAATAAATTATTTAAATTCAAAACTAATTATTATAATAATATTATCGTAATATAATAATATATTAAAATAAAATATTTTATTACAACATTTATTAAATAATAATAACTTAAAAAATAAATTAAATAAACAAAAGGAATTTCAAAATTCCAAAAAAAAAATAAAAATTACGAGTCGCACAAAATGTGTGACTGAACCCAGGTGGAGTCGCACAAAAAGTGCGACTGAACCTAGGAGGAGTCGCACAAAAAGTGCGACTGTTCCTAGGTTCAGTCGCACTTTTTGTGCGACTCCACCTAGGTTAACTCGCACTTTTTATGCGACTTGTGCTAGGTTCAGTCGCACTTTTTGTGCGACTCGCAATTTTTATTTTTTATTTTTTAATTTTGATTTACATTAAAATGAAAATTACCTCGAGTTTTTGTTAACGACTCCTCTTAGGTTCAATTACACTTTAGTTCCGATTAATTTTATGTATGGATTTTGTGTTTTTTGAAGTGATAAAAGTGTTATTGAGTGAGTTTGAATTGAAGTGTTATATAGAAGTTTTAAAATTTTTAAGTCCAAGGGTATTTTCCTCATTTTATTAAATTAATTTAAAATAAGGGTGGCGATAAAATAAAAAGGGGGCAAAAAATAATAATTGGGCTAAATATTAGCAAAGAAAGTCAAACATGACGTTTTGTTCCGCGAGAAAAAGGTCAACAGGGCGAAATCATTATTCAAGAAGTCAAGCAGGACTCATCTACCTCTGATGGGTTTACCATCTCTGCTTGATCAAAGTAACACCTTTGCCAGGACTTCCACCTTTGTATGTTTAACTACCCATGCTCTGAACAAACTCCCCTTTGGAGTATAGCCCCTGCTATGTTCATTCCACTCCGCCACAGGTCCACCACCCCTGTCAGATCAACTCCCCTGCCGGGACCAGCACTCCTGCAGGAGCATCAAGTTATCTAAGCCTTCAAGTACTTTCAAGAATATGGTTTAGAAAATTAAAACCCCAGCTGATTGAGCTTCGCTTTCGGAAGTTCATGGTTGGACTTAAGAGGAACAATTGAAGGATAATGCAATGATCAAATGATGGTTATGATCTCAGCTAATCACTTCGATCACAGCATCTATTGGAAATAAAACTCGCAAGAATTAACTCGGCCATAGGACATTAGAAATATCGCGAGAGATGGAATGATATATTGATAATGTGAGTTATCGGTAAAAAACTAGGATGGAAGCACAACATCCATTCCTGAATTCATCAAGTCGCCATAGCTATCAAGGTCACTTGGTCATCAGATTCGTTTGGCCTTCAAAGCTACCACGGTAACAGGCCATCATAACCCCGAAACACCAAAACAAGACATTGTAGAAAAAGTCAAACAGGTCTTTTCAACCAATGAAGAAGTTAAACAGGTCGTTCCAACGTGCAAAGATGTCAAACAGGTCATCCAGGCCTATAAGAGATCAAATTTTCTCTTCTTGGCCTGCGAGGGAGCCAAACAAGTCGTTTCCAACCTGTTATGAAGGCAACGTGTCTTTAGACCCTTAACAGATCTCTAAACCTATTAAAAGATCAGCAGGTCCTGCAAACAATACTAAAGGCGTCAAATTATCCTGCTCCAAATTTGTAACACAAATCAGGTTCCAAGAGCAGAACCATGAAAAGCAAGGTAGATCAAGCCACCACACAGGGTGCACATACAGTGACGACCTGATTCCAAGAGCCTTAGATGCTTGAAAGCCCAAATATACTCATTACTTCAACAAAAGAGTTTCACATCCTGGGGGAAATCTCTAAGTAAAACGAGACCCAAAACACAACCATAACTCAACCTAACATCAAGTAATCAGGACCAAATGTCCTATGGTTCAAGCAATCAGGAACAATTGCCATGTGAAGCAATAAACCAGAACCTAAGTGTCTTAATGTCCAACAAGACACCAACCCGTTCGATAAGTAAATCAAGAGAAACGGCCCAGGTTGTAGGAAATCATTAACCAAACCTGGGAGATGGTTCATTTATATTGATTACCCGGCACTCACGGCGTGGGTAAAGGAAACTTCTGATTCAACCTGAATGCAAAGATTCAGGTCTGAATTAAATGAACATGGGCCCTGATAGAAGAGGAGGGGTCTCCAACTCATAAAATCCAACATTGAAGCCACGGGGCATAGAAAATTCGGAAAGCCAAATGAATGAAGTCCCACTACCCGTAAGAAAATTTAGAAGATTAACCACAACCCTGGATGCTCACAACCCATATGCTGGATAAAGTTGACCCAATTGTGGTATTGATCCATAATCGAGTGTTTATGAGCCCGTTGCATTAATTCTTGAGAGACTCGGGTTTAATTCTTTTTTTCGCAAACCAAAATTTGTCACATACTTAGTATGGAATAACAAATAATTGCATGGTACAAAAGAGCAAGGGTGACATCAACATGCAATGCTGGTCCAGAATATTAATTTTTATTTTTACTTATGAACTTTTGGGGCTGATTTTCTTTATTATAAAGGGGATGAATTTAGTTTCTAGAAATCAGTAAGTTCATTGTATTTGCTAGAAGAATTTTTGGTACATGAACTCTAATTAATTCATGAATTTGTTGACCAACAAAGGGTGATGTATTGACCGAAATAGGGGATGTATTAAAAAGCTTCTAAAATCTTGTATTCATCCTATAGAAAGCAATGTATTGTAATCAAAAAAATTCAGATTCTGTTTCATAATAGAAACCTTGTGTTTTATGCATTTCTTTTCTTCTTGTGTTTGTCCAAAGAAATAGTAATTTCAATTATCACTTTAAGTTTGTCTTGAGTGTTAATTCTTAGGGGAGATTGAGTGTGTCATATCTCTAGCCTAAAATCCCAAATCATTGAGTTTGTTCTTGTGATTTGGCTCTTATCAATATTCTTCTACTATTCTTTTTTATCTACTTATTCTTTTATTTTTTTTTACAATAAAATCAGAAACTTTTAAATCTAAGCGTGTTCTTCCTAATTACAGTTACATCATTTGGTATCAGAAGCTTTTGGTGGATCGAAAGGGTGTTTTAAAAAAAAAGGGCGCAAATGGAGATCTTTCTGATATGTTACGTATCATAACAGAAAAATTGGAGAGATTGGAGAGAAAAAGTGAAGAAATAGATGCGGAAAAAGAACGAAAAAATACTCAAATGACTGCTGTGGGTGAGTTGTTGAAAATATCAAATAAATCAATAAGATCGAGGAAGGAGATGGTAGTGGTGTAGGAAATTCTCGTGCATTTGATGAAGATAGAGGATTGAAAATCGATCTCCCGGAGTTTGATGGAGGTCAGGATAGCGAATCATTCCTTGATTGGCTAAGACAAATTGAAACTGGGTTTGAATAGAAGGGGTATGATGATAGGAAAAAAATTTAAGCTTGCTGTGCTTAAATTTACAAAACTTGCTGCCTTATGGTATAACAATTTTAAGGCAAATAGGAGAAGAGCTGGAAAAGAAAAATTCAATTCATGGGAAAAATTAAAAAATAGATGAAAGATAAGTGAGTGAACAAAGAATATGAGCAAGAGCAGTTTTTGAAATTAACACATCTTTCATAAGATGATGGCATGAGTGTGGAAGATTATCTAAAAGAATTTGAAAAGTTTTGCTTAATATGTGATTTACAAGAGAAGGAAGCTTTTAAAATTGCTCGATTTGTGAAGGGATTGTCAAAGACAATCAGTAGAAAAGTTGAAGTCACTCACTACACTTCTTTTAGTGATGTGTGCAAATTGGCTTTGAAATTTGAAAATCAAGGCAAGGAAGAAAAGGAAAAAGAAAGACCGAGAGTGCCTTATAAAAACACTTTAAAATATACTCCATCATACTCAAAAGAGAGTACCTTTCAAAGTAAAGCAACCCCTTCTGGTATGAAATATGAGGCAAAGAAATAAAAGGCTGTGGTTACTCCTAGTGAATTTGCTACAAGGAGGAAATTTTTTAAGTGTCATGGAAGAGGACACATTGCTAGTGAATGCCCTAGCAAAGCTGTTCTGACCACTACTCAGTGTGCTATCATGGATGAAGAAGAATAAAGGTATAACTTTGTGGTTGAGGAAGTAGTAGATTCAGAGGATGAATTTGATGAAGAAATACAATCGGAGGACGAATTTAACATGATGGTTGTGAGAAAAGTGTTGCTTAGTGAACCAAATCTAATTTGAGGCAAAGGAATAATTTGTTTCATACTAGATGCAAGATTGGTGAGAAGACTTATAATGTGATTATTGATAGTGGTGCTCAAATCGATGTAATTTCATTAGAGGCTGTGAATAAGTTAAAGTTGACTACTAGAGATCATGAAGAACCTTACAAGCTGAATTGATCGAATGATAGCACTGGCATAAAGGTGAAGAAACAAGCTCTACTCTCTTATTCTATTGGAGGCTTTGAAGATGAAAGGTGGTGTGATGTGCTACCGATGGATGCTTGTCATTTGTTGCAAGGAAGACCGTGGCAATTTGATCACAACTCGGAGTACAAAGGAAAGAGTAATGAATATCTTATAACCACTAGGGATGGTATAAAAGTTAAATTAATTCCCTTACCCCCTAAAGTTGCTAAAAAAGAAAAGAAAAAAAAAAGCAACTATCTTGTAACTTGTAATGAGTTTGAGAAAATAGTGTAAGAGCATGGTGGAGGGTATGCTTTGGTTGTAAGGGCCAAAGATACCAAGAGTACTTCTTATGATAACTCATCATCCCTAAAAGAGTTATTAGGAGAGTACAAAGATGTGTTCCCCGATGACTTGCCCAAAGGCCTCCCTCCAATTAGAGGCATTGAGCGCGCCATTGACTTAATTCATGGAGCACCTTTTCCAAACAAAGTTGTTTATAGATGCAACCCAGAGGAAAGTAAGGAGTTAGAGAGGCAGGTGAATGAGTTGATGGAAAGGGGTTATGTGAGAGAAAGTCTTAGTCCTTGTGCCATTCATGCTTTGTAGGTGCCCAAAAAAGATGGGACTTGGAGAATGTGTGTAGATAGTCGGTCCATTAATAACATTACCATCAAATACCGTTTTCCAATGCCTAGGTTGCAAGACATGTTGGATGAGTTGAGCGGAGCCTTAGTCTTTTCCAAAATAGACTTAAGAAGTAGTTATCATCAGATGAGAATAAGGGAAGGGGATGAATGGAAAACAACTTTCAAAATAAAACAAGGGTTGTATGAGTGTTTAGTAATGCCTTTTGGGCTTTGCAATGCTCCCAGTTCTTTTATGGGATTGATGAACGAGGTTCTCCGTCCTTTTATCAATGATTTTGTTGTTGTTTACTTGGATGATATCTTAGGGTATAGTAAAAACAATGAAGATCATATGATACATTTGAGGAAGTTGTTTGAAAAATTAAGAGAAGTAAAGTTGTATGGGAAGCTTGAGAAATGTGTATCCCTGAATCCTAATGTGTTGTTTTTTGGATACATTGTGACTGGAGAAGGAGTACGAATTGATCCAGAAAAGATAGAGGCAGTGAAGTCTTGGTTGGCTCCGACCAATGTGCATGAGGTTAGAAGTTTTCATGGGCTTACTTTATTCTATAGGCGGTTCATTAAAAATTTCTCGACTATTATGGCTCCCAATACTGAGTTAACTAAAAAAGGAGAGTTTGAATGGGGAAAAAGTGCTCAAAATGCTTTTGAAAAGATGAAAAACATGCTCTGTACTACTCCAATACTTGTGCTTCCAGATTTTAACAAGGAGTTTGAGGTGGAGTGTGATGCAAGTGGGGTTGGAATAGGGGTTGTCCTTATACAAGACAAAAAGCCTGTGAGTTACTTTAGTGAGAAATTGAATGGAACAGATGAACTACTCTACTTACGACCGTGAGTTCTATGCCATAGTTAGAGCTCTTGATCATTGGTCCCATTACTTAAGGCCAAAACCATTTGTTCTTCATTCAGATCATGAGGCTTTAAAGTTCATACATGGGCAACAAAAGTTAAACAAGAGGCATGCAAAATGGGTAGAATTTCTTCAATTGTTTTCGTTTAGTTCCAAGTATAAAGATAGGAAGAGTAATGTAGTGGTCTATGGCTTATTGCGTCGCACTTACTTACTTTCTATGGTAGATGCAAAAATTATGGGTTTTGAACAACTCAAAGAGTGTTATAAAGATGATCCTGATTTTGCTGGTGAATTTGAAAAACAAACAAAAGATTATGTTGAGCAAGATGGTTATATTTTCAAGGGAAACAAGTTATGTGTGACTAAGGGTGGTGTTAGAGAATTATAGGTAAGAGAAGTTCATAGTGGTGGTTTAGCTGGACACTTTGGGGTACAAAAAACACTTGACATTCTAGGTGAGCATTTCTATTGGCCAAGAATGATCAAAGATGTTTCTTTAGTGGTGGAGAGATGTACAACATGTCAGAAGGCAAAAGGGCATTTCACAAAAGAGTTGTATACTCCTTTACCAGTTCCAGATGTTCTTTGGGAAAGTGTTAGCGTGGATTTTATTGTTGGACTGCCTCGAACTCAAAGGGGTAGAGATAGCATTATGGTGGTGGTAAATAGATTTCTAAAATGGCTCATTTTGTAGCTTGTAATAAAACTGATGATGCTGTGAAAGTGGTTGAATTGTACTTCAAGGAAATCTTCAAACTTCATGGCATTCCTCGTAGTATAGTTTCAGATAGGGACTCCAAGTTTTTAAGTCACTTTTAGAGGACCATATGGAAGTTGGTTGGTACTAAGTTGTTATTTAGCACCTCTCATCATCCCCAAACTGATGGGCAAACCGAGGTGACAAATAGAACTTTGGGTGCTTTGTTACGTGGTCTTGTGAGCAAAACGCAGAAAGATTGGGAAGTGAAACTAGCCCATGCGGAGTTTGCTTACAAGAAGGCTCATTCTTTGACTACTTCTCATTCTCCTTTTGAAGTAGTTTATGGAGTGAATCCATTTGTACCCGTTGATTTGATTCCTTTGGTAAGGGGCGATATGGTTGAAAGGGATGCAAAAAAGAGGGTGGAAACTTTTCAAAAAACCTGTGAGCAAGTGAAGAAAAAAATCGAAGAGATGAATAAAAAATACCAGGAGAGAGCCAACAAAAAAAGAAAACAACCCATATTTTACCTTGGGGATTTGGTGTGGTTACATTTAAGAAAGGAAAGATTTTCCAAACTTCGAAAAAATAAACTTATGCCAAGATCCGATGGTCCATTCAAAATTCTTGAAAAGATGAATGATAGTGCATATAAAATTGAACTTTCTGATGAGTTGATGGGTGTAAGTGTTACTTTCAATGTGGGGGATTTGTCACCATACTTGGATGATTCAAGTTTCGGAAAAACTCTTCAAAAGAAGGAGGAAATGATCCACGATCGAGTGTTCATGAGCCCGTTGCATTAATTCTTGAGAAATTCGGGTTTAATTATTTTTTTCGCAAACCAGAATTTTTCACATGCTTAGTATGGGATAACAAATAATTGCATGGTACAAAAGAGCAAGGGTGGCATCAACATGCAATGTTGGTCCAGAATATTAATTTTTATTTTTACTTATGAATTTTTGGGGCTGATTTTCTTTATTATAAAGGGGGATGAATTTAGTTTCTAGAAATCAGCAAGTTCATTGTATTTGCTAGAAGAATCTTTGGTACATGAACTCTAATTAATTCATGAATTTGTTGACCAACAAAGGGTGATGTATTGACCGAAATAGGGGATGTCTTTGAAAGCTTCTAGAATCTTGTATTTATCCTATATAAAGGAATGTATTGTAATCAAAAAAATTCAGATTCTGTTTCATAATATAAACCTTGTGTTTTATGCATTGCTTTTCTTCTTGTGTTTGTCCAAAGAAATAGTAATTTTCAATTATCACTTTGAGTTTTTCTTGAGTGTTAATTCTTAGGGGAGATTGAGTGTGTCTTATCTCTAGCCTAAAACCCCAAATCATTGAGTTTGTTCTTGTGATTTGGCTCTTATCAATATTTTTCTACTATTCTTTATTATCTACTTATTCTTCTATTTTTTTTTTACAATAAAATCAGAAACTTTTAAATCTAAGTGTGTTCTTCCTAATCACACTTACATTAGGTACAACTTGGATAATTTCAAGAAAGAAAAAAAGAATTGATTAATGTCAGATGTATTATCGAATCTCAAAGATAGCATAAAAAAACAACAAAAACCATGGGAAGACAGCATCTTTGATGGATTTGTTGGGTATTAATGTATCATCTTCATAAAAGAAAATAGATGGAAAACATGGGGAAAATTGAAGAACACCAGAATTAATATTTTCTTTGCATGTTCTTGAAATGTTAGAGTGAAAAGATAGAAATATAGAACTTTAATAAGATGATAAGAGGAAGAATTGGGATTATGCATGGAAAGCTCTAGAAAATTGCCTTTAATGAAGTCTCTACAGTAACCACATGTATTGGTAATTGTTAATTGTTAATTACCATCTCTTCCAACACCTTTTAATAAAATGAAAAGCTGGTCTCAAGTACATGGGTTTGGAGATCAAACTATTGGAAATACAATGCAAATACAAATAAAACAAACCGATTTGTATTTCCCTTGTGTGGATGGCAATAGAACTCCTTGCTTTGTAAATCACCAAATGGACACCATGAAGATAAGGTTGCGACAATCAAAGAAGTCGCTCGAAACTTGATATGAGTAGAAGGCGTTCATGCACTTTCCTATTGTGATATTTCTCCCACAAAGGTGCTTGGGATGATAAATGAAATTCACAATGAGATACAATCTACACAACAAAATCCTAGCACAAGGAAATTGCAATAGTAAATACAAGTGTTGTAGTGAATTATGAACTTTAATGATATTAAGAGTTAATTACTCTCTCAATATTATCTCATGAAAGGAAGAACAAGAATAAGAGTATTCTTAAGAGAGAAATCATAAATAATATGGAGATGGGATGGAATGTCTCTTGGCACGCAACCTCTATTTATAGAGCTATGCATGAAACAATACCTCTTTTTGAAACAAAAGTGTTTCATCAAACAAAGCTTTTTCACCAAGCAAAGCTTATGAAACAAAGTAATGTTTCACCAAGCAAAGCTTATGAATCAAAGTAATGTTTCACCAAGCAAAGCTTATGAAACAAAGTAATGTTTCACCAAGCAAAGCTTATGAAACAAAGTAATGTTTCACCAAGCAAAGCTTATGAATCAAAGTAATGATTCATCAAACAAAACTTATGAATCAAAGTAATGATTCATCAAAGTCTTTGAGGCATTTAATTTGGACTTATAATATATTTATTTAGTCCCACTACTATACAAATCTAGATCTATGTACTCTAAATGTTCAACAATCCTCCCCTATTTAGAGTGTAACAAACCTCCTTCTTCCTTTACATATTAAGTATATAATTCCGTTTCATGCATCAACGCTAATGTCCCTACGGATTGAATTAACGCCTTGTATAAAACACTTCACAAGCGATCGAACTAGATTGATGTCCCTACGGATTGAATCAACTAGCCCATCCAACCACTTGAAGGTTAAATACACACAAAACCAATTACACATTGTCATTTACCTTGACACATTATATAGGGCCGTGTCCATATCTATTCATAAGTTTATCATAGTCGAATATACCAATCTTGACTACTTGAAGCGGCCAAAACTTCATACTTATATAGGTAGGTTCTCACTATGCCAAACATATCCCCGTGATAGGATACCACCAAGAGCACTTCAACCCTTGACCTTGAGAACTTAAGCGACTACCTTGTCATCACGGTCTAAAGCAACTATGGGTCATTCATCCTTGTTGCTTTCAAAGACTTTAAACGACTTTACCACATTGAATTCAAGACACAATGCTACTTGTGTGTGAATTGGGACTTTCCTTTAAACTTTATTGACATAAATGGATCTCAATTGACGCTTGTTCAATTGAAACCTTACTCATGGCTTTAGTGAAAAAATCAGCCAAATTGAACTTGGTGTTCACATAGTCAAGAGTTATGACCCCATGAATGAAAAGATCTTGCATTAGACTGTGTCTAAGAGCAATGTGTCTCGACTTACCATTATACACTTGACTATAATCTCTTCCCAAAGCCGTTGTGCAATTCGAATGAATTACCACCGGTGAAATTGGCTTTGGCAACAAAGGTATCTCAAACATGAGATTCCTTAACCACTTCGCTTCATTTGCCGCCGAGCAAGTGCAATGAATTCCGCAGACATAGTGGAATTTGCTATTATCATTTGTTTCTTGGAAGCCCATGAAATGTCACCTCCCCCATAAACAAAGACCCAACCACTAGTTGAAGAATTATCCTCTTCATTAGTGATCCAACTAGCATCGGAACAACCTTCCAAAATTGGAGGTTCATCACTATAAGTTATACCATAATTTATGGTTCTTTCCAAGTATCGTAATACTCTCCTTATCGCCAACCAATGTTGGAGACCTGGATTACTAGTAAATCTACTCAATTTACCAACCGCAAATGCTATGTCCGGCCCTGTACATGTCATAGCTGTTGGCCTCTTAGGTTTTGATGATGACTTCACGTTTGAAATAAACAAACATATTCTTGAGATTGTTTTGTAGGTATATATCCGATTTTGTAGAAATCGTTGATGAAGCCTAAGATTTGTTTTGTGGAAGATTATACATGTCTTAAAGGTCAAAGAAGTTAGATGAGTATTAAAGTGTTAATAGTAGACAGACAGTCTACTGTTCCTAGGATGAACAATCTAACAGAAGTTGAAGCTGGAGACAGTACACTGTTCCCATGTCGCTGGTCTGGAGAGAAACATCGGCTGGAGAATTGCGAATTAATTATTTTCTGTTTTTAAGTTGATGTAACGGTTAAGAATTAATTTAATTGCTTAATTATTTAATAATTTGGTTGGCAAAACTATTTTTAGGCTATCTAAAAATAGCCTAAGACTTTTTCATTTTAAGATTAAGATCTCCTATTTTTTAGGATCTTGTTTTTTTTAACTCCTATGCTATTTTTAGGTTAAGGAAACTGATTTTCTCTTTGAGCAAATGACAGCCGGTCAGTTATTTTTTTGGCAATTCCACTATCCTTTTATTTTGAGAACGTGGATGATAGTGGGAGGTGTGTCTAAGGTAACTGCTGTCTGTTCCCACTATAAATAGAAGGAACTTTGCTCAAACTGATATCAATCCAAGAGTGTCCATTAAAGGGAGATCATTTAAGAAAAATATTTTCTATTTTTAAATGCCAATGAATTTATTATATTTTTCTTAAGTAATTATTTTGATTTTTAATATCTTGAGAATTGGCCTTGTAAGGGTTAATGAGTGATTTGTTGTAATTAGACTTACGAAAAGGTCTAAGGGAATTGAAAAGAGAATTGTGAGAATAGAGAAAGAGGAAGAGAGAATAGAGAAAGAGAATTAGGCCTAGAGTAGAGAAGCTTTAAGTGAAGCAAACTGTTTTATGTAATTGTATTTGATTGCCTAAAACATAGTGAGAATTTTGAAATCCCGGGGGGTCGTGGTTTTCCTTCTTATTAGGCCAAGAAGGTTTCCACGTAAAATCTTTGTCTCCTTTTTATCTTTTGATTTTTAAGTTTAAGCTTTATTTTGTATGTTAAAATTCCGCAAATTAGAAGAAAAACTAAGTAAAGCTAGATACACAACAATTCACCCCCCACCCCCCCCCCCCCTCTTGTTGCATTCAACCATCCTCGTGTATTTCAACAATTGGTATCAGAGCCCTGTTCCTCATTTAATCAGGAAACCCTGAGAGTAGTATCCTGTTCCCTGGCAAGATGTTGAAGATGAACGAACGCATGGAAGAAGGGTACTCTACGCAAAGGCCACCCATTTTCGATGGGAAATTCTATACCTACTGGAAAAATAGGATGGAAATTTTTATAAAGGCCGAAAATTACCAGGTATGGAGAGTAATTGAAATAAAAGATTTCGAAGTGACGACCATCAACTCCAACAATGAATAAATTCCAAAACCAATCACTGAATATGAAAAGGAAGACTTTCAATGAACGCTCTTGCGATCAAGCTGCTTCACTGTGGTCTCGGGCCAAATGAACATAATCGTATCATGGGTTGTAAAACGGCAAAGCAGATTTGGGACCTGCTAGAAGTTACCCATGAAGGCACCAGTGAAGTGAAGCGCTCCAAGATTGATCTACTGATGTCCAAATATGAAAGGTTCGTTATGGAACCTAGGGAGAACATTCAAGAGATGTTCACCAGGTTCACAAATATCACGAACGAATTAGTCTCTCTTGGTAAGATCATTCCCATTGATGAACAAGTCAGGAAAATAGTGAGAAGTCTTCCACAAGATGAACGCTGGAGAGCTAAGGTCACAGCCATTCAGGAGTCCAAAGATTTCACCAAGTTCAATTTGGAAGAGCTGGCTGGTTCACTCATGACACATGAACTACATTTGGGAACAGCTGACAGTTCCCGAAATAAAGGACTGGCTCTGGCAGCGGATGATAGTGAAGAATCAGAAGCTGGTGAAGAGGAAGCTGCTATGTTGGCACGTAAATTCAAAAAATTCTTCAGGAACAGCAGATATAGAAACCAAAGAAATAATAAGGAAAGAGGAATTGCTAACATGAAGACAAATTTTGAATGCCACAAATGTGGAAGTACTGATCACTTCATCAAGGATTACCCTCTATGAAAAAATGAGAAGGGCAAAGGGAAGACAAGGGAAGCTGGAAGAATGCCAAAGAAGGGAAACTTCAGAACAGATTTTCGTAAAGCAATGATCGCAGCTTGGGGTGACATTGAAAGCGAAGCTGAAACTGAAGTTCCAGTAGAGGAAGAAACTGCAAATCTATGTCTCATGGCATCTCATGAAGAGACTAAAGAAAGAGAGGTAATATCTTCTAGTTCTTCTTCTAAACATCTATTCAGTTTAAGTAAGGATAAATTAATTAAGTTATTTTTGGAAACACAAGAGAAGGTGGAAGAAAAAACAACTAAGTGTCTCCAATTTGAGAAAGACCTTAAGTTAAGTAAAGATCACATCTCATACTTAAATACTTTTAGGATCGATGTGCAAAGTAGATTTTTTGATTTGTTAGATAAGAATGTTATTTTGAAAAAGAAATTGGAGAAAATAAAGCAGGAATTCATCATTCTTAACATTGAAAATAATCAAAACAAATTGCTAGAATTAAAATGGGTTGAAAATGATAAATCCACTCATGTGTTTAGCACGAAATTTCAAGAAATGAAATTAAAATTAGAATCATGTGAAAGGGAAAATAAGTATCTAAAAGATCAACTCGATTTAAAAGGAAAAGCGAAAATCAATGAAGTTTCCAAATGGATTCTAAATGCTAAACCAAAAAGTAAAGAAGGTCTAGGTTATGATAAAAATAATAAAAAGAAAAAGGTCTATGTTGATCTACCTAGTAGTAAAATCTGTTCCTTTTGTGGCAAAACTGGACACCTGAAAAATCAATGTGTAAAAAGGGAACAACATATCAAAGCAAATAAAAATTATGTCGAGCGCATATGGATTAAGAAATGTGATTCAAGTATTATCGACAGGGAACCCAAGGATGATTGGGTTCCTGAACATAACCATTAATTTGCTTTGCAGGTTCAAGTGAGGGGGAACAACTCATGGTATCTCGACAGTGGGTGTTCCAAGCACATGACGGGTGACAAATCTAAGTTTCTCTCACTTGAAGCATATGATGGGGGAACTGTAACCTTCAGTGATAATATGAAGGGTGAGATAATCGCCAAAGGAAAGGTTGGAAAGTCAAGTTCCCATGCCATTGATAATGTATTTTTAGTCGAGAATTTAAAACACAATCTTTTAAGTATTTCTCAATTTTGTGACAAAGGTAACTCTATTAAGTTTACTTCTGAACGATGCATAATTTCTAGGAACAACACAGGTTACCCTGTGCTTGAGGGAATCAGAAAAGGGAACACTTATGTTGTGAACCTGGACACTGTTCCCAAAACCAGTCTAACGTGTTTAAGCGTTATAGAAGAAGACCCACTGCTTTGGCACAAGCGTCTAGGTCATGCTAGCTATTCATTGATTAACACTTTAAGATCAAAAGACCTAGTAAGAGGATTACCAGCAATAAAATTCCTCAAAAATGTGCTCAAGGAAAACATGTGCGGTCATCCTTTAAATCAAAGTATCTGGTGACTACCTCTAGACCTTTAGAATTAATTCATATGGATCTATGTGGACCTATGAGAACACAAAGCCGTAGTGGCAAAAGATATGTGTTTGTCATAGTTGATGACTATAGTAGATTTACTTGGACTCTATTTTTAGTAAGCAAAGATGAAGCTTTTGAAGAGTTTGTTTCTTTTCCTAAAACCAATAATCTAATTGTTCACATAAGATCAGATCATGGCAAAGAGTTTGAGAATTCAAACTTTATGAATTAATGTAATGAACATGGTATAAATCACAATTTTTCCGCTCCTAGAACCCCACAACAAAATGGAGTAGTAGAAAGGAAAAATAGAACCCTAGAAGAAATGGCTAGGACGATGTTGATTGCTAGTGGTCTACCTAGAAATTTTGGGCCGAAGCCGTCAATACTGCATGCTATATCTTGAACCGTGTGTTAATAAGACCAATCACTTCTAAAACACCCTATGAATTGCTTAAAGGTGTTAAACCAAATATTTCCTATTTTCGTGTATTTGGATGCAAATGTTTTGTTCATGTAAATGGAAAACGAAACATAGGTAAATTTGATGAAAGAAGTGATGAAGCAGTAATTCTCGGTTATTCATCACATAGCAAAGCTTACAGAGTTTATAATAAAAGAACAATGTGCGTGGAGGAATCCGTTCACATAATCTTTGATGAAACTAACTTTTCAACAAGTGAACAGGAAATAAACAATGTCAAAATAGGTCTTGCAAATCTAGAAGATGATGAAGAAATAAAGGTGCAAGATCAAGGAACAGTAGGTGAACAGCCAATACATGAAGACGAAGAAGAAACTGACCAAGTCCAGGAACTGCCAGCACAATAGGACCAGCAGACTGTTCCCAATTCAGCTGTTCCCGCAGATGAGCAAAATGATCCAGTAGCTGAACAAAATACCAATCAAGCTGTTGAGCCACAACATGCTACTGTCCTCTCAAGAGAATTTGTGCCCAAACCTTGGAAATATCAAAGTTATCATCCTCTTGATCTGATTATAAGTGATATGAATAAGGGAATACAAACCAGATCCCAAATGAGAAACTTTTGTGCACATTTTGCGTTCCTATCATCACTTGAACCTAAAAATCACGAAGAAGCGCTAAAGGATTCCGAATGGATAGTAGCCATGCAAGATGAATTAAATGAATTTGAAAGAAATAAGGTATGGCACTTGGAACCCAAACCAAAAAACAAGAAAGTAAGTGGTTTGAAATGGGTATTTCGGAATAAGCTAGATGAGCATGGAATAATTGTAAGAAACAAAGCAAGACTCGTGGTCAAAGGGTACAATCAACAAGAAGGTATTGATTACACTGAGACATTTGCTCCGGTAGCAAGGTTAGAGGCTATTAGAATTTTAATTTCTTTTGCTGCATTTATGAACTTTAAGTTATATCAAATGGATGTGAAATGTGCTTTCTTAAATGGTTTTCTTGATGAAGAAGTTTTTGTTGAACAACCCCCTGGTTTTGAGAACACCTCTTGTCCTGATCATGTCTACAAGCTTGATAAAGCTCTTTATGGCTTGAAACAAGCTCCTAGGCAATGGTATGAAAGACTATCAAAGTTTTTGATTCAAAATAACTTTGTAAGAGGAAAAATTGATAAAACCTTATTCTTTAAGAATAAAGGTTATGATATTTTAGTTGTTCAAATTTATGTAGATGATATTATTTTCGGTGCAACCAATGATTTGTTATGTAAAGAATTTGCCAACCTTATGGGCACAAAATTTGAAATGAGCATGATGGGAGAATTAAATTTCTTTCTTGGTTTGCAAATTAAACAAACTGAAAATGGTATTTTTATTCATCAACAAAAATACATAAAAGAACTTCTTAAGAAGTATGGGCTAAACAACGCTAAAACCAACCATACACCCATGGCTACAAATGTTAGATTAGATGAAGACCTAAAAGGAACTAACGTAGATCAAACAATGTATCAAGGCATGATAGGTTCCTTATTATATCTATCTGCAAGTAGACCCGATATCTCATTTAGTGTTGGTTTATGTGCTAGATTTCAATCAAACCCTAAAGAATCACACCTCACAGCAGTAAAAAGGATTTTGAGATATTTAAAGGGAACAGACGACTTGTCCCTATTTTATCCTAAAAGTGATGTCTATGATTTAAAAGGTTTTAGTGATGCAGATTATGCAGGTGATCTCGTAAATAGAAAAAGTACATCAGGTATGGTACAATTTCTTGGCTCATGTTTAGTTTCATGAAGTTCCAAGAAACAAAACACGGTTGCATTATCCACAGCCGAAGCTGAATACGTAGCAGCAGCAGCTTGCTGTTCCCAAATGCTTTGGATAAAACAGCAACTAAGAGATTTTGGTATTAAAATTGAATGCATTCCTATTTATTGTGATAATACCAGTGCCATATGTATATCTATAGATCCAGTGCATCACTCACGAGCTAAACATATACATATTAGACATCATTTCCTTAAGGATAACGTAGAACACAAAAATATTGTATTAAAGCATGTCAATACTAATGAACAAGTTGCAAACATTCTGACCAAACCGCTTCCAAGGGAACAATATGAAAAGATGAGATTGGAACTTGGTATGATCAAGCTCCAATAAAGTTGGTTGCATAAAATTCCCAATGAAGCATCATGAAAAAAAAGGGTCAGGAATCAACCTCAATATTTTGATTGAGAATCAATTATTGCATGGATCAGGTAAACACTTAATAAAGTTTGTACTATGAATGTCTTCTTGTTTGCATGTTGTTATTTTGATCGGACCAAAGCAGTGTGTTCATTATTTTCTTCATATAATTGTTTATAATAATTCATCATTTTATATTATCTTATTTTGTTTTTATAAGTTATTTTAGAATTCATATTTTATATTTTTTGAATAATGTATAGCCAACTTAAATTAAAAATTAATGGGAAACGGTTTTAACCCAAAAACTTCCCACAATCTTTCCATATCATAGCAATGATGAAGGGCTTTGATGAGATGTGACATAAGGTAACCGTCAACTCATCATCCCTTAAAAAGCCTTTTCCACATCAAATCACTCTTCAAAACCGTCATCTTGTACTCTCAATACTTCCCTAAGAAACCGTTCTCCTTCTCTCAACCTTTCAAAATTCATAATGAAATCTTCAAAATCAGGAAAGAAAACTCCAAAAACCAGCAAGAAAACTTCTACATCCTATAAAAATACCCAGCCAAAACCTTTAAAAGTAGTTCATCCACCACCATTGTTGAATGCTGCACCATCACCATCTCAAGAAACCACTAAAGAATCGCCCAAACATACTACTGAGCCTATTGGTACAAAACGCAAAATCTTCTCTTCAAAAGGTGGATCATCCTCCAAAGCGGTCAAACGTTTGAAGCAAGTTAACCCTAACAGTGCTGAAGAAATTTCAAAGGAAATTTCCGTTGGATTTGGGCTAGACAAATACTGGTACGATACTACACATTTTCCTCAACTTCATACTATTTTGAAATTTCAAGAATGGGAGATTTTGATGTCAGAATTTAGTTGTCATTCCATTTTCCCAAACCTTATGCGAGAGTTTATTTCAAACTTTTCTAATGACTGTGGAATGTGTTCTAGTACGATTAAGAACATAAAAATAGAATTCAACAGTGCATTGCTGGGGGAATGGTTTAATATTCCGAATGTTGGGTTTGATACTTATTGTGTTGGTACAAAGATAGTTTTTTCTGGAATAAATGAAAAAACGATTTTCAAATATTTTGGGGTTAAACAAAAGAAAGGAAAAATCAGTCATAATATATTGTCTCCAATGCATAAATTACTCTATAATATTGCACGTAGATTTATTTTGCCCCGAAACTCCAAGAGGAGTGAAGTAAGTTTACGAGATGCAACCTTGATTTATTGCATGGAAAATCAAATAAAGATAAATTTTCCTTCTTTAATGATATCACATTTGTCTGATTGTATTGAGAAGAGAAATGTTGTTGGTTATGGAGGGTTATTAACTTGGATTTTTCGAAAGTTTGGGGTACCATTGGAAGGGTTGGAGTTCCCAATGGGACCCAATATGAAAATAGGTGCAAAATGTTTGCAAAATTTGCAACTCAAATTAAACGAAGAAGGGGTGTTAATACACGAATCAAAGGAAGTTGTTGATGTAGGATCTGATGAGGAAGTAATTGAAGAAGAAGAAGAGTTGAGGGAGGAAGAAATAGAAGAAAAAGAGGGAGAAAAAGAAGAAGAAAAAGAAAAAGAAAGGGAAAAGGAACAAGAGCCGGTTCCCACTGAAACAGATAAAGAAGGGGAAGCAAGTAAGGGGGAAACTGCAGAACAGGAGGGAGTCTTAGGAGAAGATGTGGATCACAATCTCTGTCATGATTCTAGTGATGAAGAGACTGTGATTGCATTAAGGAAGAAGGCTAAAGCTGTTCAAAGGAAGAGTAGGAGGCTTGCTTCAAAACGAAAGGCTGCAATGGTTGATGATACCACAATTAAAACCATGCCTGAGCCTACATCAAATGAACCTCTCTCTCCCAAGCCAACCACTCCACTACCACATAACACTCCATCACCACCACCATCACCTATTCACTTTACACCACCACCATTTCCATCATCACCTGGTACGGGTTGTGCTATTCCTGATCCTGTTCCTGAAGCTTCTTCACATTCCGTTCTTTCTAAACTCAATGACCTACAGTCTCAGTTTAGTGCTTTTCAAGATGAAGTTCGTATCTCACTCCCTTCAATAGTTGATCAAATTACCATGATGGAGGATCGTCTTGGTGCAAAGTTGGATACTGTAGAAGTGCAGACCGAATATATAAATGAAGAAGAGACTGCCCCTTGATCCCCCTCCCTATGTTTTTTTAAGATTTGTTGGCTGTCACATTTGATAAACAATTTCACTCTTTGTTTTGTACCATTTGGGGTACAATGTTGTAATGTTGAACAACTGCTGATTTTCTTTCTTTTGCTTTTATCTGTGGTCTGTGATAACTATCTATATGCAGATTTGATTATTGTTCATGGTGCTTACTTTCATTATTGTTTCTTGCTTTCATCACTGACAAATCTACATGGTTTGTGCTGAGGTTTGATAGTCTCTATCTTGTTTTTGATTGATGACAAAAGGAGGAAGAGAATGCACAAACTTAAGAGGAGCTATGTGAATTGACAGTTACATATCTCAATTGATTCATATTGATTCAATTATGGAAGATAATGTGTTGTGTGCAAGGATCATGCTGCTAACTGCTAATTATGTTTATGCTAAACTTATCATCTGTGTTGTTTTCAACATTATGAATATTTTGGTTAATTGTTTTGGTTTAACTGTTTTAAAGTTGTTTCTTTTGAAAATACTTAACTGTTTTAGTTTATTTTAGGTTATTTTATTTTAGCTTGTTTTAGTTTAATTATTTAAACAATTTGCTTTAATCTCTAGTATGCTCTAAGAATTTTGTTTTACTCTAATTTATCTAAGTTTGTTTATAAAGTTTGTCATCATCAAAAAGGGGGAATTTGTTGGCCTCTTAGGTTTTGACGATGACTTCACGTTTGAAATAAACAAACATATTCTTGAGATTGTTTTGTAGGTATATATCCGATTTTGTAGAAATCGTTGATGAAGCCTAAGATTTGTTTTGTGGAAGATTGTACATGTCTTAAAGGTCAAAGAACTTAGATGAGTATTAAAGTGTTAATAGTAGACAGACAGTCTACTGTTCCCAGGATGAACAATCTAACAGAAGTTGAAGCTGGAGACAGTACACTATTCCCATGTCGCAGGTCTGGAGAGAAACATCGGCTGGAGAATTGCGAATTAATTATTTTCTGTTTTTAAGTTGATGTAACGGTTAAGAATTAATTTAATTGCTTAATTATTTAATAATTTGGTTGGCAAAACTATTTTTAGGCTATCTAAAAATAGCCTAAGACTTTTTCATTTTAAGATTAAGATCTCCTTTTTTTAGGATCTTGTTCTTTTTAACTCCTATTCTATTTTTAGCTTAAGGAAACTGATTTTCTCTCTGAGCAAATGACAGCCGGTCATTTATTTTTTTGGCAATTCCACTATCCTTTTATTTTGAGAACGTGGATGATAGTGGGAGGTGTGTCTAAGGTAACTGCTGTCTGTTCCCACTATAAATAGGAGGAACTTTGCTCAAACCGATATCCATCCAAGAGTGTCCATTAAAGGGAGATCATTTAAGAAAAATATTTTCTGTTTTTAAATGCCAATGAATTTATTATATTTTTCTTAAGTAATTATTTTGATTTTTAATCTCTTGAGAATTGGCCTTGTAAGGGTTAATGAGTGATTTGTTGTAATTAGACTTACGAAAAGGTCTAAGGGAATTGAAAAGAGAATTGTGAGAATAGAGAAAGAGGAAGGGAGAATAGAGAAAGAGAATTAGGCCTAGAGTAGAGAAGCTTTAACTGAAGCAAACTGTTTTATGTAATTGTATTTGATTGCCTAAAACATAGTGAGAATTTTGAAATCCGGGGGGGTCGTGGTTTTCCTTCTTATTAGGCCAAGAAGGTTTCCACGTAAAATCTTTGTCTCCTTTTTATCTTTTGATTTTTAAGTTTAAGCTTTATTTTGTTTGTTAAAATTCCGCAAATTAGAAGAAAAACTAAGTAAAGCTAGATACACAACAATTCACCCCCCCCCCCCCCCCCTCCTCTTGTTGCATTCAACCATCTTCGTGTATTTCAACAATAGCATACATCAAAGATCCAATAATCTTTGCATACTCTAATTGAGAAATTGGTTTTCCGGTATGCTTGGTAAATTTCATACCTTGCTACATGCGATTTGAGATTGGTGTCGAATCTTGCAATTTAAACCTATTAAGCACTTTATCAATGTAATGAGATTGACTAAGCTTAATACGACCACCATCTCTTTTGATCTCTATGCCTAAGATCACATCGTCCTCCCCCATATCCTTCATTTGAAAGGATTTAGACAAAAAATCCTTTGTCTCTTAGATATGTACTATACTAGTACCAAAGATGAGCATGTCATCCACGTATAAGAAAATGATAACTCCATTGCCATGGTTATCAAATTTGCTATAAACACATTTATCCGCTTCATTCAACTTGAATCCAAAGGACAATATAGTTTCATTGAACTTTTGATGCCATTGTTTTGGTGCTTGTTTAAGTCCATATAGTGACTTAACAAGTTTACACACCTTATTTTCTTGTTCTTTCAAAACAAACCCTTCGAGTTGTTTCATGTAAACTTCCTCATCTAGCTCACCGTATAAGAATGCGGTTTTCACATCCATTTGTTGGACCCCTAGATGATAAATCGTAGCCAACGCTACCAACAACCTAATGGTGGTTATTCTTGAAACTGGTGCATATGTATCAAAATGATCAATACCAAGCTTTTATCTAAAGCCCTGTGCCACTAAACGGGCCTTGAACTTATCAATAGTTCCATCAATTTTCATCTTCTTGCGGAAGATCCACTTGCAACCAATTGGTTTACAAGTCGGTGGGAGATCTACTAATACCCAAGTATTATTCCCCGTGATGGGTTGCATCTCATCATCTATTGCCTCTTTCCAAAAGGCACTATCTTGTGATGCCATAGCATAAAAGTCAATGGGTTTCCTTCCACATTAAATAAATATGGAACACTTGAAGTAATTTTATTCTAGTATATTTGACCAAAAAACATATTCATCAAATTTCGTAGTGCGCATTGTTTTCTTAAAAATGACTTTTTATTAAACATCTCAAACAAGAGATTAATGACTTTTTATTAAACATCTCAAACAAGAGATAATTTAATCTTTTTGTCTAAAACTAAGACAAATGTTTGTGGATAAAATATTATCTTTATTAGTTTACACTTGAAAGTTTAAAATTACCTACCCTACTTGTAAACATTCAATCACAAATAGAAATGACAATTCTTTGTGATCCAATTCAAAATTGAATTTCATACATATAATTATGTATAATTTGAGAAAATTTCTTACATTATTACAAACTAGTAATAATAAATAAATTATCAAATATAATTTATGATTATTAAATCTCAAGAAAAACTTACTTGTTTCCATGATACTTCTTCTTACTAAAGATACCCATGAAAATAAATATTTCATTTGCCATCATCAGAACTTAATGCCGAAATAATTGTCCAACTTGATGAAAAATTTTAAAGAGATCCTTAACACTTGCCATCTTTGAAAAAAATATCACAATAGATTATTGGAAATATAATGCAAATACAAATAAAACAAATCGATTTGTATTTCCCTTGTGTGGATGGCAATAGAACTCCTTACTTTGTAAATCACCAAATGGACACCATGAAGATAAGGTTGCGACAATCAAAAAACTCGCCCGAAACTTGATATGAGTAGAAGGCGTTCATGCACTTTCCTATTGTGATATTTCTCCCACAAAGGTGCTTGGGATGATAAATGAAATTCACAATGAGATACAATCTACACAACAAAATCCTAGCACAAGGAAATTGCAATAGTAAATACAAGTGTTGTAGTGAATTATGAACTTTGATGATATTAAGAGTTAATTACTCTCTCAATATTATCTCATGAAAGGAAGAACAAGAATAAGAGTATTCTTAAGAGAGAAATCATAAATGATATGGATATGGGATGGAATGTCCCTTGGCACGCAACCTCTATTTATAGAGCTATGCATAAAACAATACTTCTTTTTGAAACAAAAGTGTTTCATCAAACAAAGCTTTTTCACCAAGCAAAGCTTATGAAACAAAGTAATGTTTCACCAAGCAAAGCTTATGAATCAAAGTAATGTTTCACCAAGCAAAGCTTATGAAACAAAGTAATGTTTCACCAAGCAAAGCTTATGAAACAAAGTAATGTTTCACCAAGCAAAGCTTATGAATCAAAGTAATGATTCATCAAACAAACTTATGAATCAAAGTAATGATTCATCAAAGTCTTTGAGGCATTTAATTTGGACTTATAATATATTTATTTAGTCCCACTACTATACTAAGTATGTAGCATATACAAATCTAGGTCTATATACTCTAAATGTTCAACACAAACTAAATACCCTTTTTGACAACTGGTGGCACACTAGTGCACTACTTTGGATACTAAGCAAATCAAATCCACTCGCCATATTTAGCCTCCGATGAAATTAATACCACATACAAATTTAGTGTACTGTAAACTAAGGGTCCTCACGACTCACTAACAAATACGAGAAAATTAAACTGAGAAAATCTTTTCGATTTCTTAGTCATAAAGTTTATTATACAAAAAGTACAAATTTAATGTATAGAAAACTAGGGGTTCTCACGACTCACTAGTACACACAAATAATAATAATAATAATAATAATAATAATAATAATATGAAATTGAAAACTTCATATGATTCGGCAGTAAAAAATAAAGTTAATTCCTGGAACTTGATATGATCAAGTAGACAGAATGATGGGCCCTGGTCACCCGCAAAGTAGAAAGAGTGGGTCATAGTCACCCACAGGTATGAAAGAGTGCTCACCCGCGAACCAGACAGATCTCAAATAGACAAACATGGTCCTTAACGTCTTGCACTTCTGAAACAGCTAAAGTATACAAGAGTAATAAGTCTGGAATAAGGGGTCAAGGCAGGAGCAAGTTTATTTTACTCCCTTAAAAGGATAGGCCCTCATTCAACCTGTAGTTATTATTCAATTAAGACTATACCTCCTTAAAAAGGCAGTAAGTATAAAAAAATGTTTTTTAGTCCATATCCTTTAGCATAGCACCCAAAGCACATGGACTGGGGGGGGGGGGGGGGGGGTGTGTGGGGGTGCATGTATAGGAATGGTACTACATTACACTCACAAGATAAGCAAAAAAATGGAAATTTTCTTTCAAAATCATGAAACACTAAAAAGTGGGTATCCAAACTCCGTAGAGTGGCCATCTAACAGCAAAAACTTGGCTTGTAATGAATACATAGATAGTTATCTAAGTTATGTAGAAGTTATAACCAAACCAATTTCCCATGTCGCCACGACCTATTAGGTCTGAGGGGCAATTGTTTGTACATAAAATAGGCCTTCTATTTTATATGTTTTGTTATTAAGGCTCAGGTCCAAATATTTTAGCCCACTAGGGTTAGGGGATGCCTCCCTCATACTATATATATATATGGGCCCCCCCTTCGGGACAACCCCGGGGATTACGGTGTTCCCTACAGGATCTTGAAGACCACCACCGTACGACCACAGATGGGCCCCCCAGAGACCCCTCTTCGGCCTATTTTAGAGAGCTTTATGGGAACTTTGAAGGCATGGGTTAGATAGCAATTTCAAGCCTTACCAGAATCCCTATTACTCATAGTATCTGCTACCAAGGCACCCCTCATCATACTATTTCATTGATTGTATTCAGTCAAGAATTAGGGACCCCCGAATTTTTGACAAAAATACTAATCATGAGCGTAAACCCCATGAGTCAAACATCAAGAAAGAGTACTAAAATGTATATTATTTTTCTTTATCTCTAGGATCATAAAAATATATTACTTAAGATTCAAGATAAGGGTAAACATTTTCTTAGAACTTTAAAAACTTTTGATTCTTAAATAATTAATTTAAAATGATATTTCTTTAAATTATTTCTTTTGTAATATGAAATTTCTAAAATTGCAAGGGGTTACATGTATTGCCAAGCCATTCAAGTAATCATCCACCATTATTTGACATATTTGCCTTCTATCATCACTATTGTCCTTGTTTATATCGTTAAATAAGCGAATTTGCTCACTGCTTATTACAAAAAAATTTTCGCTCTTGGTGTTCTTACACTTAAAACCAAATCTACCGATAACAATCATAGTTAAATTTGTCTTTCTTTAAACTCTATTTCTATGTTTCATTTGCAAGTTTTATTTTCTTCTATGTTTTTCTTATAGACATTAATAGTTGCATAGGAAAGAGTGAAGGGAAAGAGAGGGGATTTGACAGGGTTGGGGAGGGGCGCGTGTAGGGATGGGCATTTAAGGGTATGGGGCGCGTGAGAGAAATTTAGATTTGTCACCCGTCATGTGCTTTGAACACCCACTGTCGAGATACCATGAGTTGTTCCCCCTCACTTTAACCTGCACAGCAAATTAAGAGTTAGGTTTAGGAACCCAGTTATCCTTGGGTTCCTTGTCGATTATACATGAATCATATTTCTTGATCCATAACTGTTCGACATGAATTTTATTTGCTATGTGGTGCTGTTTCCTTTTTATAAAATGATATTTTAGGTGTCCAATTTTACCACAAAAGGAACAAATTTTACTACTAGGGAGATCAACATAGACCTTTTTCTTTTTATCATTTTTAACATAACCTAGACCTTCTTTACTCTTTGGTTTAGCATTTAGATTCCATTTGGGAACTTCATTGATTTTCCTTTTTCCTTTTAAATTAAGTTGATCTTTTAGATACTTATTTTCTCTTTCACATGATTCTAATTTTAATTTCATTTCTTGAAATTCCGTGCTAAACACATGAGTGGATTTATCATTTTCATCCCATTTTAATTCTAGCAATTTGTTTTGATTCTTTTTAATGTTGAGAATGATGAATTCCTGCTTTATTTTCTCCAATTGCTCTTTTAAAATGATATTCTTATCTAACAAATCAAAAAATCAACTTTGCACATCGATCCTAAAAGTATTTAAGTATGAGATGTGATCTTTACTTAACTTAAGGTCTTTCTCAATTTGGAGACACTTAGCTGTTTTTTTTTCAACTTCTCTTGTGTTTCCAAAAATAACTTAATTAATTTATCCTTACTTAAACTGAATAGATGTTTAGGAGAAGAACTAGAAGACGTTACCTCTCTTTCCTTAGTCTCTTCATGAGATGCCATGAGACACAGATTTGCAGTTTCTTCCTCTACTGGAACTTCAGTTTCAGCTTCGCTTTCAGTGTCACCCCAAGCTGCGATCATTGCTTTACGAAAATCTGTTCTGAAGTTTCCCTTCTTTGGCATTCTCCCAGCTTTCCTTGTCTTCAAAATTTGTCTTCATGTTAGCAGTTCCTCTTTCCTTATTATTTCTTTGGTTTCTATATCTGCTGTTCCTGAAGAATTTTTTGAATTTACGTGCCAACATAGCAGCTCTTCACCAGCTTCTGATTCTTCACTATCATCAGCTGCTAGAGCCAGTCCTTTGTTTCGGGAACTGTCCGCTGTTCCCAAATGCAGTTCGTGTGTCATGAGTGAACCAGCCAGCTCCTCCAAATTGAACTTGGTGAAATCTTTGGACTCCTGGATGGCTGTGACCTTAGCTCTCCAGCGCTCATCTTGTTGAAGACTTCTTAGTATTTCCTGACTTGTTCATCAACGAGAATGATCTTACCAAGAGAGACTAATTCGTTCGTGATATTTGTGAACCTGGTGAACATCTCTTGAATGTTCTCCCTAGGTTCCATGACGAACCTTTCATATCTGGACATCAGTAGATCAATCTTGGAGCGCTTCACTTCACTGGTGCCTTCATGGGTAACTTCCAGCAGGTCCCAAATCTGCTTTGCCATTTTAGACCCCATGATACGATTATGTTCATTTGGCCCGAGACCACAGTGAAGTAGCTTGATCGCAAGAGCGTTCATCTCCATCTTTTGAAAGTCTTCCTTTTCATACTCAGTGATTGGTTTTGGAATTGATTCATTATTGGAGTTGATGGTCGTCATTTCAAAGTCTCCTATTTCAATTACTCTCCATACTTGGTAATTTTCGGCCATTATGAAAATTTCAATCCTATTTTTCCAGTAGGTATAGAATTTCCCATCGAACATGGGTGGCCTTTGCGTAGAGTACCCTTTTTCCATGCGTTCGTTCATCTTCAACATCTTGCCAGGGAACAGGATACTTCTCTCAGGGTTTCCTGATTAAATGAGGAACAGGGCTCTGATACCAATTGTTGAAATACACGAAGATGGTCGAATGCAACAAGAGGGGGGTGAATTGTTGTGTATCAAGCTTTACTACATTTTTCTTCTAATTTGCTGAATTTTAACAAACAAAATAAAGCTTAAACTTAAAAAGCAAAAAATAAAAAGGAGACAAAGATTTTACGTGGAAACCTTCTTGGCCTAATAAGAAGGAAAACCACGACCCCCCGGGATTTCAAAATTCTCACTATATTTTAGGCAATCAATTACAATTACATAAAACAGTTTGCTTCACTTGAAGCTTCTCTACTCTAGGCCTAATTCTCTTTCTCTACTTTCTCCTTCTCTTTCTCTACTTTCTCCTTCTCTTTCTCTTCTTACGCTTCTCTTCTCTATTCCCTTAGACTTCTCATAAGTCTAATTACAACAAATCACTCAATAACCCTTACAAGGCCAATTCTCAAGAGATTAAAAAATTAAAATAATTACTTAAGAAAAATATAAAAAAAATTAATTGGCATTTAAAAACAAAAAATATTTTTCTTAAATGATCTCCCTTTAATGGACACTCTTGGATGGATACACGGTTTGAGCAAAGTTCCTCCTATTTATAGTGGGAACAGCCAGCAGTTACCTTTGACACACCTCCCACTATCATCCACGTTCTCAAAACAAAAAGATAGTGGAATTGCCAATAATTAAATGTCCGGTTGTCATTTGCTCAAAGAGAAAAACGGTTTCCTTAAGCTAAAAATAGCATAGGAATTAAAAACACAAGATCCTAAAAAATAGGAGATCTCATCTAAAGAAAGAATAAGTCTTAGGCTATTTTTAGATAACCTAAAAATAGTTTTGCCAACTAACTTACTAATTAATTTAAGCAACTAATTTAATTTTTAACCGTTTACATCAACTAAAAACAGAATAATAAAATAACTGCAATTTCCCAGTCGATGTTTTTCTCCAAACCTGCTACATGGGAACAGCGTACTGTCTCCAGCTTCAACTTCTGTTAGATTGTTCATTTTGGGAACAGTAGACTATACATCTACTTTCAACATTATAACACTTATCTAACTTCTTGGATCTTTAAAACATGTACAACCTGCACGAATCAAGTCCTAGGCTTCATCAACGATTTCAACAAAATGGGATAATTACCTACAAAACAATCTCTAAAATATGTTTGTTTACTTTAAAAGTGTAGTCATCACCAAAACCTTAAGAGCCAAAAAATTCCCCCTTTTTGATGATGACAAACTTTATAAACAAACTCAAGTAAACTAGAGTAAAACAAATTTCTTAGAGCATACTAGAGATTAAAGCAACTCTAAATAACTTAGTAAATCAACTTGTTACAATATAATTTACCAAGCATACATAAACCAACTTACTCTATAAAAACATAATATCAAATATGTTTTAAAAATTTCAAAAAGAATAGACTAAAACATAAATTATTAAGTATTTTCAAAAGAAACAACTTTAAAACAATTAACCAAAATATCCATAAAAACTTAATATCAACATAGATGATCAGATTTTAAGCTAACATAAACACAGCACACACAGCACATTAACTTCCATAAAAAACAATATAAATCAATCAAGATATGTACTGTGTATTCACAGCTCCTCTTAAGTTTGTGCATAATCTTCCCCCTTTTGTCATCAATGAAAAAGAATTTGGGGTTATCAAACCTCAACACAAACCATATAGATTTGTCAGTGATGAAAGCAAGAAACAACAATGAAAGTAAGCACCATAAAAAGCAATCAAATCTGCATAATGTTAGTCATCACAGACCAGAAATAAAAACAAAAGAAAGAAATGTAGCAGTTGTTCAAATACAAATGTGTACCCCAGATGGTACAAAGAAAAGTGAAATTGTTTGATTAATGTTACAGCCAACAAATCATTAAAAACATGGGAAGAGGAATCAAGGAGCAGTCTCTTCTTCATCGATGAACTCAGTCCGTACTTCCACTGTGTCCAGCTTGGCACCAAGACGGCTCTCCATCTGGTTAAGCTGATCAACAATTGAAGCAATTGAGACTCGAATTTCATCTTGAAAAGCAGTGAATTAAGACTGTAGGTCAAGGAGCTTGGAGAGAGTGAGGTTTGAAGAAGCTGCAGGAACAGAATCAGGGTTAGCACAACCATTACCTGGTGAAGACTGAGATGGTGGTGGTGTAAAGTGAATAGGTGATTGAGGTGGTGATGGATTGTGATGTGGTGGTGATGGAGTGTGATGTGGTGATGATGTGGTTGGCTTGGAAAAGGGAGGTTTATTGGATGTAGACTCAGGCATGGTCTCAAATGTGGTATCATCAACCATTGTAGCCTTACGTTTCGAGGCTAACCTCCTACTCTTCCTCTGAACAGATTTAGCCTTTATCCTCAATGCTATCACAGTCTCTTCATC